>NW_005842013.1:2674046-2782739 GCF_000455745.1 Alligator sinensis | reverse complement strand
AAGGCTTTTTTGAAGTCAGGATATATGACATCAATCTCTTCTCCCTTGTCCAGGTGATAGGTCACCTGGTCATAGAAGGAAATGAGATTGGTCAAGCAAGACCTACCCGCAACAAACCCGTGCTGGCTATCCCTTAAGATGTTGGCGTCAGCCAGTCCATTAAGGATGGCCTCTTTAATAAACTTTTCTAAGATCTTCCCCGGGATAGAAGTCAGGCTGATGGGCCTATAGTTAGCCGGATCCACTTTCCTCCCATTCTTGAAGATAGGCACCACATTGGCCTTCTTCCAGTCTTCGGGCACTACACCAGAGCGCCAAGAGTTTTCAAAGATCCGTGCTAGAGGCTGGGCTATTCAATCAGGAGACCCATTAATCCCTGAATTGAATTGGAACTTTCTGAATCTCTTTGAATCAATTTAGAGAAATTTGGTGATTCGGACATAGACACAGGTTTAAATTCAGCAGGGGTCCAACGTTGCCCCTGCTTTTCCTCCGGCTCCCCACATATCTGAAAAAGGACTTTTTACTGTCCTTGATGCTCAAAGCTAGTTGGAGTTCAGTTGGCAGCCAGCTCCTCCCAACTCTTGAGGTCAGCATCCATTTTCTTGAGGTATGCCTCCAATGTCTATGTAGTATTTCCTCTGGCCACTGTGAGATCTCAGGTTCTTACTAAGCTAGAATTGGGACGCTTGTTTTGAGAGTTGGGCATCCACACACAGCGTCCAGTCCAGCAAAGTTGGTACTTGAGGATCACCAACTCAGTGCTGGCTTCAGCAAGGATGTTGCTGGCTTCAGCAAGGATATTGGTGTTTGTGCTGCCATCCTCCCATTTGATGTGGAGGATTTTCCAAAGGTACTGCTGGTGATACCTCCTCCAGCTCTTTAGATGATGACAGTAGATCATCCATGTTTCACATCGATAGAGGAGAGCAGGGATGATGACTGCATTGTAGACTTGGATCTTGGTGACTTTCCAGAGATAACGATGAATAAAGACATGCCAAAGTGATTTCCCAAAGGAGGCACTTATGCACTGGATCCTGTGCTGGATCTCCTCATCAATGTTCACTCTCTAAGAAAGGTGGCTACCAATATGGGGGAAGCGCTTGACTATATCCAGGGTCTTTCCCTCAATGGTAATTTGGAGAGGGAGGCCACAGTCATGGCCTGGAGCAAGCTGATAGAGCTAATGTTAGTCTTCATAGAGCTAATGTTAGTCTTCTTAATATTGAGAGAGTGGCCCAAACATCATTAAGCTTCTCCATAAGGATACAATGCAGTCTGGAGGTTTTCTTCAGTGTGTGCAAGGATGGTGCAGTCGCTGACATGTTGAAGATCAAGGGTGGTTGTTTTGAGTACTTTCGTCTTTAAGCAAAGTGACCCAAATTGAAGAGCCCTCCATCTGTTCAGTATTCAGTGTCAGTTCTGGAAGGAAAGTGGTCCTTAATGAGAACCAGGATGACTGTCAAAAAAAGAAAAAAGGAAAACAGAGTGGGCGCAATGATGCATCCTTGCTTTAGCCCAATTTGGATGAGTAATGGCTCCATCTCCAATCCACTAAATATAATGGTCGCAGTCATCTGGTCATGGTGGAGCCTCAGGACTTTGATGTACTTTTCAGGACATCCAGAGCTGGCCAGTATTTTCCACATGGTTTCACAATTGATGAAATCAAAGTCCTTGGTAAGTTCAGCGAAGGCCATGTGCAGGTCCTGATGTTGTTCCCAACAATTTTCTTGGACTTGGTGAGCAACAAAGACCATATCAATTGCCCCGCCCCATGGGATGTTCTGAAACCACACTGATTTAACCTCTGCATTAATTATATTTGTATTCTTATATCATACATAGCAGTTATTTATCATCAGGGATCCTAGTTTTCTCTGGGGAAAAAGTGGACAATTTCTTTTTTAAAAAACCACCAAATCCATGTTTTTCCACGATGTACCAAAAGTGCAGCGGCATCCCACAGCGAGTAACACTACTTGTTCTCTCTCTTATTTTTGCCACAGTTTTTGCCTCTTGGCCAATCAGTGGGCAGGGAGGGAGGTACGCTGCTGATTGCCTGAGACACAAAAATAAGAGCAGAAATGGTGCTGCTCACCATGGGACGCTGCCACACTTTCAGGAGATTGTGGAAAAATGTGGTTTCTGCAGTTTTCCGCAGTGAATGGAAAACTAGGATCCCTATTTATCATTTTACCTAGCAGCACTGACTATAATATCCACCTCTCCAGCTGGATATAGTTAACATTTTATAGACTAGACAAATGCAGTATTGCTTAAGGCAGCTTGTAACCAACCAGTGCTATAGTCAATAGAATGTAATGGATGAAAGTGTCATTTTTGACATACCATCATGGTTTTATACACATCATTAGCTTTTTAATATGGGTGAAAGCTGCACACTTGCCCAGTGGGTTTATTTTGCTGGCATATAGGGTTGCATTATGTTGCGCTCACTTTAATAATTTCAGTTCTGACAGCTCAATATTTTTAAAGGGTTTTAAAGCCAGCTTTAATTAATGGAAGCATAAAGGCAGCAATACAGTTCCCAGGAGTATAAGTCCTGACTGCATTGTGCACTTCGCAGCAGTGTATGGCAGGGTCTGCTCCAGCACTCTGTGCTGCTTGTTAACCGTCTGCCTAAGTAAGGCTTGGGAGTTTCAGTTGGTATTAAAGCTGTGGATGAAATAGGGAAATCTTGAAGCTAATGTTACATCTCCTGCTTCTTCTAAAAGCAGTCCCAAAGGCATGGACCACAGCTGTAGAACAAAAATAAAAGGCATGAGAGAATTTATTTTTAATTTTAATGGAAAGCAAGTTTCAAAATAAGAAAGGTTGGGTGGCAGGGAATGAAGACACGCTTTGTCTAACGTAGAAGGGCATACAAGTCTGAAATGAGTCTTAGAGAATGGTCTATGAAGGACTTCTTCATTTTGATTACTTGAGGTCCTCTATTTTAACATATTTTCACATTTCTAGCTCTTATAAAAACAGCAGATCCTCGTGAATGGAGCATTTATAACCAGGTTGTATAAATGGTCAGTAGAGCTGCATTCACAATAAGCATTTGGTCTGAAAAATTTCATTCACTCCATCATGAAAACCAAATGTTCCTTTCTTGGGTTTTCAACATTGCAGTGCTCATGCAGTCCTCCTCAGGAGAGAATAAAGCCAGTATTTGAGAATCTCTAACTTTCTCGGTGCTCTCTGAAAGTGTCAGAGTGACCAGCTGTATGAGCATGTGAGCATACAACGTACAGAGATAGAGTATGAACATACCGTGTTCAGATGTGATGGCGATGAACTCTGTAGAAGAGTCTATGATTACTTGCTTATTTAAAATAATCAAACTCGGGGAATGCAGAAGCCGAGATTCCAGAAGCAACATTAGCTTGTTTGCCTTGCATGTCCTGCACATCGCTGGCCCCAGCTTTCTCTGGCCTGTGGGCAACAGTACTGAGCGCAGAACATGCTGCAGGAAACGTCATACATTACTCTCCCTGTCAATCCGAAGAAACACAGATCTGTGAAAAGTAACCCCAAGCAGTGTCAGAGTGTCTTGTAGGCAACAAGTTGCTTGACAGCCATAGACTTGAAACCACTACTTTATTCAAATAATGATTTAATGAAGCAACACATGGACCAAAGGAAATAAGAACAGAAAAGAAGGCATATGTGCAAAGTGACCTAGTTTCTACTGGAAGGTTTTCTTTTGAATTTCTAGACATTTTGTCTTTTTAAATGTGCATCCTTAATATCGCATCAGCACGTTTTCTTTTTTTGGTAAAAAAACAAAACAAAACAAAAAAATCTGTTCTTATTAAGCCCTACATGGAATTTCATACAGTGAACTGAGAAGGACTCCTATGTTTGCTTTTTATTTTATTTGCCTGAAATATTCTTGATTTGCATTTGGACGGCCTTTATCTTTTCAGGGAAAAGGGATTCTTGCCTCTCTCACTGTCTCTGAAATATAGAATGGTCCTTCCTCCCTCTGTCCCTTCCCTCTGCCCCCCTCTTACCCTCCCAAATCTTGTGAACAGCAGCAAACTTTATATTCATCCAGTTGGATGATAAGAAAGTGGGGAGAGAGCAATGCTCTCTAGATTAAAGCAGTGGTTCCCAGCCTTTTTAGACTTGAGGCACACCTTGTTAGACTCGAGGCTGCCCTCAGAAAATGTCATCTTTTAGTTTTCTCTTATTTTTTACTATGGAAAAATAAGAGTTTTTTTTTTTTTTTTTTTTTTTTTTTTTTTTTTTTTTTTGCAAAGAACTCAACAGGTCAGAATATTTTTAACAAACCCAGAATTTTCAACTAAGAATCTGTATCATCTTGTGAGTTATGTTTGCACACCCAACAGTGCTAACATTGTGTGGTGTCCTATGGTACCCTTGAAAGGATCTCAAGGCACCCCAGCATGCTGCAACCCCATGTTTAGAATCACTGGATTAGTCTACTAAAATCTTAGCTGTTGCCCTAAGCTTAAAAATGTGATTTCCACCCACTAATGCGTCTACACATTCAATTAATGAGACGCAATAAACTCTGGAGTTCTCAGAGCCGAAGTCAACTGCTCCCTGGTGCAGTGTCTACACATGCGCCTGGGACAGCAGCACTTTGAGCCAGGCCTGAGCTGGCAGCGGAGGCACTGGCTGGGGCAGAAGGGTGCAACACTTGCAGAGCCATGTGGCTAGGTGGCAGGCAGGAGTCTGGCCCCTACCTGGTCAGCTCAGTAAATTACTTCACCATAAGATATTACTGCCCCCAACAGTGCTATCTTACAATGGAGTTAATTAATTTACTGCACCCTAATACTGGTGCACATGTAGACTGTGATACTTTCCTATGGAACTAATTGGTCAGCTCCTCAGTAAAGCACATGTGTAGATGCACCCACTTATAACTATATTCACTCCAAAAACTAATCTTCATTGAGGATAGGTTTAATATCTAGTTTCACTTTTTTTGGCCATAGCTGGGTGTTTAAATGACTTTTATTATTATTTTTACAAAAATAAACCTTTTTTTTCCATTACTGGGAAATGCCTAGAAGCATAGAAAGTTCAGCACAAATAATGAATGTTTTAGAGAGCTGTGTGAACATAGCTTATAATTGAAAAAGCTTTTAAAAATGGATTCAGCACCTCTTACAAGCATTTGTATCACCCAGTTTCTTTTATCACATCTTCCTCCCCTTGTTATGGAATCAGAGACTGTCTCTTAGGGCTTGCACAAAGTTGCACTGGTTTCAGACTGGTTTCACTAAAACAATATAATTTTGTGCAGAAACATACTGGTTGAAATCTGGTCTATCCCATTAAAACCAATATAGGCTAGGTTTAAACATAGATAATTGTGTAGGCACGTGCACAAAGTCGCACTGGTTTAACAACAAAACTTAACAAACCAGCATAATATTATGTGTGAACTAGGCCTCGCAATGTGATTTTACAGTAGCTGGCACAGTAGGGCCCTTTGAGCTCAACTTCAGCGTCTATCCATGGTTTAAAACATGAAATCAGTTTGCGTTCAGCATGTGGTATTTATGTGCATGGATAGGTTGTGTGCACGTATGTAAAATAATGATTACCTAATAGTGTTCGCTATAGCCAGTCTTCTCTTTGTATTTCATATTATAGCTTTTATTTATGAGTAGCCCAGTAATGGCACTTAGACCATTGTACGATAATTGAAAGTACATTCTACCCAGTAGGAGTTACATATCCTTTTGCTTGCAAGGTCACTTATTTCTCATAGATAGCAAATCCTTAAGCTAATTCATTTATCCAAACCTGACCTCCCCATTCTGCTATGGATACATTTCACAACTGAATGGAAAATATGCTATTGTTAAAATGCTTTGTGGTGCCATCTAGTGGAAATGAGGCAGTGAGTGACCTACCATGAGTAACAAAATAGGTTTACCATTCACTGACTGCCCAGGCCATTCTGTCTGTAAGTGAATATGTGGCTCTTAGAAATAAAACAGATTTGCTCTCCATACTTTTGCAGTACTTACTTTTCGTCTATCATTCTTTTCCCCTTTATACAGGCTCTTGATGGGAATATATATGATCACCTTAAGGATTATTTAATGGCGGTCAGCAGGACTGAGCTAGAGACATGCCAAGCTGTACAGAATACATTCCAATTTTTATTGGAGACTTCTTCCAGCAGGGTAAGTTTTAACTAAATTATTTTTTATAATGGAAGAGACAAAATCATACATTCAGTTGCGAGTCTCTTGGGTACCATATTCTTTCAAACATAAGACATCCTTTAATTTAAGATTCACCCCAGTTTTCTGACTCTCAGCTTAAGAAAAAAAACCCTTCAAATAAAGACGTATTTACAAGACTATAACCTCTGCGTGGTGGATATAAGCTCTTTTTACTTTTTTATTAAACATGCCATTTTTAGAAGAAATATTTGTTTTAAAAGGTGGATTCTATATTTGAAGGAAATAATTACCAACAGGTAAAAGGCATGCTGAAGGTGCATTGTGTTGGTTTATACCTGTATTGCATTCACTTTAACAAATTGGGACTTTTCCCTGTTGCTGCAAAAATACTGCATTCTCCTGAGTGCATTTGGATTCTACAAGATCTCTCAATACTGCAGCAGCAATTGGGACGTGTTCATGCTCCATGTTTTGAAAGAAGCTGAACTTCAGTGTACGTGAAGGCCTTATACAATGTTATCTGTAGCAGCATTAGCCATTATCAGCTGTTCAGATATTTTTTTTCAATAACTCATTGTTTTGGTTAAAAATTATATCCTGTTCGTGTTTGGAGATTAAGAACAGGAAATGTAGAAAACACGTTAGAGTTTTGTAATTACATCCTTTGCCCCCAAGGATGATCTGCAAGGTCCCTTCCAGCCCCTAACAATCTATGAATCTAAGTAACCAAAATCAGAAATAAGACTGGTTATTTCCAAAGTCTATCTTCTGGCAGCTTGGTAGTTCATCTCCAGCAAACCCTGAATTTGTTAGATTCCATTACACCCCAAACCAGGTTAGTCCTTGTGCGGGCCGGCTCCCGATCTCGGGGGCGAGCCGGGCCCGTCTTTGTGCACACAGGCTGTGGCCAGCAGCCCGGACACACGGGGCCAGAGAAAACCGCGGCGCGGTATAGTACGCTCGAGCTAGAATCAGTCACGGAGGCGTAATGGTTGATTGAAAGGATTATTTACTTACACCCAAGGTGGTCGCGGTGTAGGCTGGTCAGCTTTCCAGGCACAGCTCCGCTTGAGTTCTTGGTGGAGGACTCCGATAGACTCGGTTCCTTGACCCCGGAGTGGTTTAAGCTCCGCGAGTTTAACAACTCTCTCTCACGGAGCAGCTGAATCTCCGTGGGTTTCACTCGGTTCCCAGGTCCCCCGGAGCTGTTAAGACTCCGTGGGTTCGACAGTTGGGTCCATAGGATAGGGATACATCTAGGATTGCGGTCGGCGACGGGGAGAGGCTAGAGGTTATGTGCCTCGGAGTTGTTAAGGCTCCGAGGGTTCAGAAATTAGGTCCCCCGGAGTTGTTGAAGCTCCGCGGGTTCGACAAAGTAAGCCTCTGTTGCACTCTTAAGGAAAAAGCTGGGTTCGAAGGGATCAGCAGCACTTAGAGATCCTCACGCTCCTTTCCCGAACTCCACGTGCTTTCTCTCTCTCCGACTTGGGCGGAAACTACCCAAGCCTTTTGTACGGCTAGCAAGCCAATAGCTAGCCGCCACGTGTGCCTATATTAAGACTGGCCAATAATGTGGCGGAAATCTTAATACAAATGGCGGGAACTTCCTTGTACCGTGCATAACTATAAAGCAAAAGAAATTCACGATGCAAAGAAGGCTACAAAACTGGCGGGAAAAACTCCTGCACGTGGGTTCTCTATTACAGCAGAACACTCCACCGTGCAAAAGAGCTGCAATGTAGCGGGAACACAATTTAGCGATGCCGAAGCACACACAAACAAGAAAACCACAACTTTGGGTTGTGACAGTCCTGACGTATTTCGGTTTGCTTGTAATATTCCTTGTATAAACCGTGACCACCGCCACAGAAACGGCGCATGCTTGTAATTCTGAATGTCAAGACCTGCAGAGAAACAAAGCTAAAGATTTCTTGAGACTCATCCTCCATTCGTCTTAGTAGCTTAGGAGCCAGGACCCTACATTTTAATTAGGTACGGTATAACAGTCACATTAACTGCCTGCAGTATAGCCAGTCTTGATGAATTTATTGGCAGTGTCAGAGGAGGAAGTAAAAAATATCCTTTTTTCTCTTTCGTGAGAGAAGCTCACACCATTAATTTGTATTAGCATACATCCTGCAACACCTCTGAAAGAAATGACATTTTCCCTGATGTAGTTACTCTCCAGTGGTTAGCAGTATATAGTACCCCTTTATCAAGCTTCTGCACGCTGATACCTCATTTTGCTCTGTTTATTAAATGCTTTGTATTCAGAATACTAGGTGCATTTCCAAGCTTTTTTGGGAGAATCAGCTATTTAAACAGCCATTTCCAGAGGTCATTTGCATAGAAAATACCTTTGTCATTTATTTTATTGAGTTTAGCTAGAGAGAGAGAGAACATGCACCAGCAAGCTTATATTCAGCCAGTTGCCTGCCGGTATAATTTATTTTATGTAGTAATAATGTTTTGCTGTATGTTTGGGGGAAAATCATTCTGTTTTCAGCTTCTCCAAAATACCACAACACCTGAAGAAGCAGCAAAAAAAAAATAACCATAGCTGTCATGTCTGAACAGAGCTTTAACAGCTGTCACCTACTTCATTTATTCTGGTGTTAACTCATTCTTTTTGTCTTCCTTTTTTTCCATCGCTAAAAGTCTATGACATTTCTGCTTGTTGGCTGGGTGCACCAGTATGAAACCATACAGCCACGTGATAAATATGCTTGTTAACATTTATATAAACAGCTTATCCAAGACCAAAGGCATGGATTAAAGTTGTGCATATTTAAAAACTCAGTAAGCTACAATGACCAGAGAGAACTAGCTAAGCCACTAAAATACTTCTTTCCATTTCTCTGCCCTCAGCCCTGCAGCATGTCCTAACAGTCAGGGTAGCAGGAATCAGTCCGACCAAAGTTGCGAGAGGTAAATTTAAGAAGTTAAGAGCACTTTACTAAAAGCTCATTTAAGTTGGGAGCACTTTCCTAAGAGCTACGGGTGTATTTTTAAAATGACCAATGGTGGAACATATGAATGTGTGCCCATTTGAGCAGTTGTGTTCTTCAAAATAAAATCTGCGTGTCACAAGTCCTTCAGATAGCCAAGATCCAAACCATGTATTGTGTACTGTGACCACTTCTTCTTTGCCTACCAGTTTTGAATTACCACACTTTAAACATGCAAGATTGCCTATGGGAAAACAACTTAACATCCTTTGTAGGTTTTTTTCATAGATGTTAGGGGCTGGAAGGGACCTTACAAGATCATCAGGTCCAGCCCCAAAGTAATGTTTTAGCTATTATTCATCTGAACACTCTAAGGATTTGGGCTTATGGTTTAAAAAAAATAAATTAAAAGGCCAGCCTACCATTATGATGGGTTGTTTTTTTTTAGAAAACATCCCCAAAATAGTTTTTCTATAAAATGGAACTTGATATGAATGTGCCATAACATGTGGTGGTACAGAGGTTTTATTGGTGCTAACTTGGGTAATAATGTTCATAACTCCCTTCCAAGAAATACAATTATTTCCAACTCTGGAAGATGTAACTAAACTTGCAATTTACCTGTCTGTTTTTACTCGAGGGCTTTCCCCTCATGTTTCAATTCAGCTTGCAGGTTAATTTTGCTTGGGACGTCTCAGTAACCCAAAAACAGCTAATGGGATTTTACTGAATTTCATCGATGGGTTTTTGTTGAGAAGATATACCAATCCAGCTTGCAGCATGCATCTGATATATAAGTTAGCATATGCTGACTATTTTGGATGTAGATGTACCCGAGAAGAGAATATGTTTAATCATCATTTATTGCACATAAAAAGTTTCTATTAGTGAGGCATCCAGTTAATTTCTGAATGGACAAATACGGGTTTATCTGGGCAGGTTGATGAGGAATTCTGAGATTTTTTGAGTTGCATAAATTGGTCTCTTCCAAAAATAAAGAAATGCTAGACCTACTGTGCATCGTGTTCCAGAAGTGTTAATTTGCTAGCCATGTATACATTATTACTACTGTCCTGTATATAGTCTCTGTCAGTCATTCATAGCAAAATAATCCTTTTTGAGAGGAAATTTTCCTAGCATTGCCTTTTCAAGGTGACTTTTCTTTGAAAAACTGAGCCACATTTGTGTTGTGCAGCTGTAGGAAGCAAGTTGCTTTCTGTGCTAAATTAACTGGAAAATGTTCTGTGTGTTAAAACGTCCAGTGCATCCTATAACTGTCCCCAGTGAGGCTTGCTGACTGTTACATTTCAGAAATGGTTTGAAATAGTTGTGAATGTTTGAAAATGGCCCTTTGAGCAGGCATCCCATTTCCAAGCATCTCTCAAGAGCAGTGCATTGGCAGACCCTGTGTCCCTCACTTTTCCTCAGTCCTTCATATTCACTTGTAGGTAACTTTTTCAAACATACAATGATTAGATGATATATATTCATCACAAAACGAGGCATGGGCAGTCCACCTAATGACTAGTGCTAGGCTGGAGTCGGAGGTCAGGGCATAGCCAGGTCTGAACCAGGGGGCTGGAGTCTGAGGTGGATCCAAGTTGACAGATGGGGCAGAAGGCAGGGAGCAAGCCAGGTCAGATACTTGGAGGTCTGAGTCCAGAAGGAGGCAAATCAAAGCATAAAGCAGAGACAATTGTCAGTTTGCAGCAGGACATCAGGTCTGGGATCAGGAGTGCTGCAACATGGAGACAGCAGTGCGGTCTGCAGGCAGTAAGAGCCTTGATGTTCAGATAACCTCCTGTCTGGCCTTACGTGGTCTGGAGGGACCAATCTGCAGCCAGGAGCCCTGGCCACACATGGGAGGTCTTCCCATGGTGGAGCTCCTTCCCTACTGCTCCATCTTTGGCTACAAGCTATGACCTGAGATGGTGCTCGCCTCCCAAGTCTCCAAGTTGAGGTTTCAGGACCAAATCTTGACAGTTTGGTCCAGAGGCATTCATATACAGACGGCTTTCAGTCAAAAATACTGTACTATGGGAAGGTCTGATCTGGCCCTTCCAGATGCTAGCTGAAAGGTGAGGGTACACAGTAATGTTCTGCTTCTTGGTTGCTTGCAACTGTTAAGAAGTTTGCCAGTATATGCTTTTCCTCCCTGTTGGCTTGACCATTTGCCATCTTATTCCAAGCCTGCGTGATAAAGAGTCTAGTATGCAGTGCACCCTGAGTTCAGTATACTCATTGCTATATTTTATTGAAATCTGACACATTGATAAATAGCCTTTATTTAAAGGGGTAATCATTATAGCAGAAGCTTTCAGCATATGCAACTGAGTGACATGCCCAAACCCTCCCAAAGCTGCAAATCATCATTGTTGTCTCCCAGCTGTAAACCCTCCAAAGAGAATTCCCGGTTCCTTTCGGCACTAGGTCTTCTACACGTATTTTAATGTGTTTATGGTAAGGCGCATGCATTTAATTATGTAGCCTAATCTCGGTTCAGTCACGTACGGTTTGTTTTCACCCATAATCAGCGCATACGTAGATGTACATGTTTATGTATACTCGAGCAGGGGTGTCAAACTCATCCCTTGTCGCAGGCTAGATCTGGACGCAGCAGCATGGGGGACAGTGCAGCTGTCACTCGCCCTCCATCACTGATGGATTTACCCAATGGGGCACCTGACCCAACAGGTCCTGCCCCTGAATCCTTGGCCTCTAGGGGCACCCTGGGAGCCAAGCAACACTGGTCTGCAGGCCATATGCTTGACACCTCTGGACTAGAAGACTTGTCTAGTAAAAGATGAGAATTTTGGAAGATCTCTACAGTCAGCAGTCTCTCCATTAGGAACAATTTGGCAACTGGGGAAAGGAGGGACACGAGGAAAGTTTAAAGTAGGGAACACGGTTGACTTCATCCAGCAAGTACCTTCATGTTTTCTCCCGTGGATCTGTATGTAACCATCTGCAGAACTACCACATCCTTGAAACTGTCCTTGTTCTCTCCATGAGACGGTCTTTCTGAATCCTGCTGTTGTCTCTGGTCATATGATTAGATGGCAAATGCTTTTGAGTGGAGACAAGACGCTGCCAGCAGAAGGGAACCTTGCTTCGTGCCAAGAGCTTCTGGGCAGTACAGTAACACAAGCAGAATTATAACGTTTCTCTTTCACTTAACGTTAATCCTTTTCCTTTTGTATAACTCTGGAACTGAGAATTACAATCGTCACCAAATTGCCCAGACAGTCATGTTCCCTAAGGCTAGATCGTACTGCGTATTGCACTGCAGTCTTTGTTAGGATGGGAAGGCCTAGTGAAGAAGAATAAAGACTTTTATTGTCATCCCTCCCTAGCATGCTAATACATTTCTAGAAGAAATCTTCCTTTGGTTTTGGACTAAAGTAAATATTGCAAATAGGTTTAGCAGTGTCTCTTTGGCTGGTTTAGTATAATCTGAACCTGTGTGTGTGTATATATATAGAGAGAGAGACTTTTACAACATCAGATAATTCAAAACATCCTAGATGGAAAATTTCCAGATGAGCTGTTTTCTTTGAGGACTTCTTTCAGATTAACTTGAGGAGGTAATGGAGATATTTGTGTTACGAGAGATGTAAAAAATCACTTTTTCCTCACTTTCAGTATGAAATTTTTGCTAAATTTTGAAGTTAAATATTTTTATTGGACTTGGTTGTAAATAATGTTGATATGGTGGTAGTAATTTTCCAACTTCAAATCTTAGGGCGTACCCTTCATTCAGCTCTGTGGTTTGAGGCTTTATGCGACTCTGTCAATACAGAGATTCCCATGCATGTATGTTTTTAACAGTATGAAGTTGAAAGCAGAGCGATGTAAATAATGAAATGGAAAACTGTAGATCAGGAAATGCCAGGGTCTAATTAAATCTACCATCTACATTTTATATAGAGCATATTTCAAATTAATCCCAACATACATGCAGTCAGTGGTATGCAGTATGAATTTCATCTCTTGAATCCCTGGACTTCTCTATATTTGAATAGTAATGTGTTTTTATCGTTGTCTATAGTTTTGAAAGATTTTCAGTAATTAAAGTCCTAAAATCTCTATAGAGTTGTTCAGTCAGTTGTATTACTTTTAAAATATTCACATTGCTAAGTATTTCTTTGTAAATGCACACTAGGTTCTTGGTTTAACGATACATGTTGGAAATGGCGGGTTGCTGCGGCCTGAGTTTGACTAGTTAAAGCAGTTTTTGACCTGCGCAGCCTTTACCCGGGTGTAGAAGTTATGCATACCTGAAAATGTTTCCACCTTGACTCTATATTCACATATGTAAAACTAAATTTGAGCTTCCTTTTTTTTTTTTTTCCAAATATTTTATCACAGCCAATTAAACTTTGACCATTCATGGAGA
The DNA here is from genome assembly GCF_000455745.1 of Alligator sinensis. Classification (NCBI taxonomy): domain Eukaryota; kingdom Metazoa; phylum Chordata; order Crocodylia; family Alligatoridae; genus Alligator; species Alligator sinensis. The sequence continues at coordinate 2,769,207 of NW_005842013.1, read as the reverse complement.
ATTAGGGCATTTCGGTTTGTAAAGCAAGAATTGTATGTGAAGAACTGTCCATAAGTAGATAAGGTATATTTTTTTGATACTGACCGAAATCAGGATTAGGTACTTAACCTCAATCCTGAGCTTGGCCGTGTCATGCAGCACAGTTGTGAGCAGTGCCGTGGAAAGATCGTTATTCAGATGCTGACTTCACAGTTTTTTCCCAGATAGTTTCCACTGAAATCAGCCGAGCTGGGCCTGTGCACAAGGAAGCTGTGGCATTCAAGCATAATATTCATTGAATGTTGTTGTGATAAAGTTATGTCCCAACTCTACAAAATAATGGGTGTCTGAACTGAATTGTGTTCACTTTTCAGGTGGTGCGGGATTACAATCTACAGCTATTTTTACAGGAGAACTCTGTATTTCGCAAACCGCAACCCTTCCAGTTCCAGCCTAGTGACAGCGATACCGTAAGGGCTTTTCTGAATTCCATCATTTTATTGCATTTTTTTTGTAAATAAATACGACGGTAGCCTTGTTTGCTAGTCTTCCAGTCTTTGCCAATACAGCTGGTGTTCCTGGAATGGGTAGAGGGTAATGACCTGATTTTAGCAACTGTGTTTACTGTAGGTGTGTAATTACAATTAAAGCGTTGAACAGATGGGGTGGCAATATCATCATCACCTGCAAGAGAACTGCACATTTTTGCCTCCATGTTCTGTGACTACCAGCCCCTATATCTTTGCATTTCTATTCTGAGCCTAAGCTTTTACTAAAATGGGTTAAACTGTGTTGTGTTCTGGGAAGGTTCTCAAAACCTCCGTAACTGTCGACTTAGACAAATAACTTAATAAAGTGCCAAATAAAATGTGCTGTGCCCTCCAGTTCACTCGAGAAAGTTATACAGGTTTTGGTCAAAGAAGGATACACTTAATAACCCCGTACTCTAGCCTAGTTTCTAAATATGTGCAGCCAGTGTTATTCTAGAAAAATCAGTGGCAAACTTTTAAATGAGTAAATCATAGCATAATGGTTACATTCCGGAAGGTTTTTGTTTTTTTTTTAAATAGTCATTTTGGGGTTTTTTTTTCCTTTTTCCTCAAGTTAGGTAAAAGTAACAATTTAAAGTAAGTGCAGGTTTGAAGAGCAGACCTTTTACAGCTTTTTATTTCCCTGGCTCTCACTAAGTACACTCTGCTGCTGGGGGAAGACAGATTTGGCCCACATAGTGAATGCTTAACCCCAGACATTGTGTTAATGGCTGTGTAATGGACTCCGTGAATAACTTTGCCAGGAATAAGCACTAACAGCAGTAGCAAAACTGTCCTTGAATTTCGGTGTTATCTTTTGGCTTTCCTCCTTAGCAAAAGATAAGTGATTTTTCAGTTTTCCCTAACTTCCCGGTAGAGCAAGCTATTTACATAAAGTGCTAGGCTGTTCATAATGCAGTGTGCTGAATCTCTAACTGTATTTACATTGCAATTCTAACTGTATGCTGTGTGTTTTTGTCCTTGTGCTATCTTTGTCATTCAGAGTTTTAATGCAGTTCAGCTGGTGGATATTGAGCCCTCACCTGTCAGTGCTATGCGAATGACTATAGCAGAGGTATATGGTAGTATTTGTCATCGGTATTTGGCATTTGTGGTATTGCTTGTATGCATGCAGCAGGGGTGCTAAATTCACTCGCAAGCATAAGTGGCAACTGAATGCATAATGTATAGCAAAGCTCACTCCATTTCGAGACCTATGTAGCTCGTTAAATTACCATTTTCTTGTTTTAAGTTATGTTAATTGCGAGGCTCAGTTTCTCACTTATCGTCTTGCCTTCTGAAGTATCTTGTGCTCTCGCACATCATTTGTAATTAACATTGTAATCTGTCAGGGAATGAATTAAAATTTCACAACTTGGGGTACAGTGAACTATATAATTGTCACCTTCTGACACATTTGAGGGAGGCATATGCCAGAATTTCATCTTCTTATATAATTGGAAGCCTTTGAATACATGTGAGACAAGGTGCCTTCGACAATATTGTTTTTAATTAGAATACATATCAGGCCAATGTTTCCATGTGTGATAAGGGACAGGCAGACTTTGGCATGTGATAAGTAAAGTCGATTGCTTTGGAAAATACCTAGGACTCTTCTCCTTTTTTTCAACAGACCTTTACCAGGAAACTTTTACAGTATAAACAGCAGCCACTGATATGTGTCGATGACCCATGGTCCCTTTATCTTACCAAATTAATTCTTCCTATTTTCCAGACAAGGCTCTTCGGGTAAATGCGATATCTTTTAGTGGACTAACTAAGAAGTTGGCAAAATTGTTCTTTGCAAGCTTTGGGGCACAAACACCCTCCTTAATAAACATTCAAACATTCCTCAGAATTGAAACTAGGATTGTTCTTTGAGATGGCTATGGTATATTCTGATTTTATTTTATTTTTTGGAATATACATCCCTGAGATTAGCCAAGCTTCAAGATCCTTCTAGAAGGCAACACCAGAGCATCCCATTATCCGGAGGCATGGCCCCATCTTTTGAAGGCAGTAATTTTTCACGTGCCTGCACATGCCCAAATTGAGCACTTTGCTTCCTTCCTTGCACAGTGTTTTCATGAAATTTAAAATGTCACCGGCTTTCAAAGAAAATCATACAAAATTCACGTAAAAAGTTGTGTGTTCTGGGGTGGTGACTGGGGCTGTGTGAAGGTGGGGGCAGTGTTTTTAGGACCTTTTGCCTCCCATATATATATGCTGAAATTAAATCTGAGGGCTGGGAAGAGACCGCCAGAACCAGCAGGTAGCGTCCCGCCTTCACAGACAACCATGTATCCAAAAGGAACCACAGGAACATCCAGTCGTGCAGGCCGGAGCCATAAAGCACAAGACAAAAAAAGCCCCTGAAGCATGATGCAGGAAGAAAGCAAGGGAGATGAGGGCTCCCCCAAGGTGGAATTAAGATATGCCCCTGTGATTCTAGGAAGTGGACTATGGCCCCCATTCCAGAGGAAGGCAAAACGGCCCAAGATTTTTGTTTCAGAAGTTCAATAAGAATACATTAATTTTTTCTAGTTAGTAAAATTACAATCGATATTGAAGATGCATAACTGTTGTGCATTTTTTGCCACTTATTTCCTGCCATTTTGTGAAGAAGACCTGCTAAAACCTAATGGGCCAGTTGCCTTTTAATTTCTCCGGGATATGCACGATTATTATTTTCATGCTAAAAAACTAACTGTGAAGCAAACATACGACAAGAGTGATCTGCTCTTCTGACCTAACATTAATACTAGCTTTCCTGCAGGTAAGTGCCTATACTGTTGCCTGGAACCCTGTTTGAGCCTTTTTGGTCATCCAGTAGTAGTGCAACCTGTGCAAAAATTAGGTTGAGAGAATATAAGGTAATAGTGAAGTTTGTAATCAGAGACTGCGAGACAAAGTGAGTGTTTTTGCAAGTTCTAGTATCACTTGAATGGTTTTTATAGTTTTCAATACGAATGCTAAGGATATTGTATCAAGTATTGGCTTCCCACTTTAATGTAAAATGAAGAATTGTCATGCAGTCCCTGAGTTGCCCAATGTTGGGAGATAATAGAGCACAGCTAAGGCAATGCCTTTATTGCCTTACAGTGAGGGAGCACCTCAGCTTACTTGCAGCTTATTGTTTCCCCTAACACATGTAATTAGTGCCAGTTTACAGAAGGAAGTGTTTTCAACAGAGTTTTTTCTGAAAGCACAGTAAGGTTTTTCCACATCCCAAATAGGGCCAAAACAAGAGAAATCTTGTTTAAGCAACGGATTAGGAAGAGCAAAACCTTGCATTTCAGGCAGGTGGGAAGCTTTTTACAGAAAAGTAACAAGAAATCATTGCAGTCCCCAAATATTTGGGGAAGGAAACAAAAATCCTGACTAGCAGTAGTTCATCCGTTTCAGAGGCAAATGTACAGCTACGTAAGGTATTAGAGAACAGTATAAAGAGATTAAAAGGTGTTTTGCAGGAACACTTGTCCCCAAAAGAAAAGAGTGAGCTGGGAGAGAGGGCATTAATGGAACAATAATGTAATGGAGAGTTTAATTATCAGGACATCTAGTTAGAGGACAAAATGAACTTTTTAAGCCAACACAAGTTCATTGTACAGCATACATACTATGCTTCTCCACAGTGCTTAGATAAGCAGGTTTTTATGGATATGGCAAAATATTGAAGGAAATTAGTCAGCTTTTTATATTTCCTGGTTGGAAAAATGGTCCCTTCCTTAAACTACATGTTATCATGTGAGAGAGAGAGTAACAAATAATCCAATGTGTCTTGGAAAGCAGAGGATAATGACATCAAAGAGCTGACATTAATTTTGTGAGGCTTTTCTTTCCTGTTTTTTAGGAACTTGTTCCCTGTGCAATTACATTTGTCTCCTATACGTCACTGGCATTGGGTTTTTTTCTCTTAGTCTGGTTAAACTCATGTTCCTTGATTTTAATGCTTACTAACCTAACCAAGTTTATTTTTTTAACAAATTATAAATTTAAATATAGAATTTTTGATCCTACTGCATTGTCAGTATACTCTGTAGGGAGACAATTTTGTAAGTCTCAGTGATGTTAATGGACATTCAGTGACTGAATTCCTCCTGGGCGAGGATGGAGAAAAAATTCTAAGTTGAATTTGGGAGCAGAGATAGCAAGTCAACTATTTGCTTGAATTTATGCAAACATTTTGTCTGTTGAGGTTAACACAATGGGCCAATTCTCATTTACATATAATATAATTCTGGTAGCAGGTAAAGCTGTTAAAGTGGCAATTTATTTCATCCTTTAGATCAGGGGTGTAAAATTCATTCAGCCCCTTGAGCTAGATGAGTGGTGCAGAGCTGGTCCATGGATGCCTTCTCCTTCCCTATCCCCTAACATACCTACCCACCTACATTTATTATATATAAAGTACTTATTATTATTATTTATTAATTGAAAAATACCATGGTGTATTAACTGGTCACTGAAAAAGTAGGGACCCATATGCATTCAGTTACACCCAGGGTATGCTTACATGAAGTCAGGGAGTCTAATGCATAGACATTTTGGTCATAGAGCATATAGTCTCTTAACCTTCATCCCCAACAATTTGAAAACAATTTGCAAACTATGGTCTTGATACTGCAGTTGGAGGCATATAGACAGATGTCTGTAGCTAGGAGACCCTCATTGACTTCTTTGGTACTCTTTATGTTATGGGATTGTGTGCCCACCTAGGTCAGATTGTACACGCTCTGGGCCCTGTTCTGTTCTCTTATTGTAAACTGCCCTGCGTGTGTGTTTGTTGGGAAGGCCAGAATATCATCTGAATAAACCAACTGCAAAATTAGGCCCTAATTTCCTGCATGAAAAGTGAGTACACATTTTAGAACCAGTACAAAACAAATAGACATTTTTATCAGTGACGTTCCTGGAAGATCAGCAAGATATGGTTAACTATTACCAACCTTTAGCATTGTGCATTTTCGCTGAAAAAAAATACAGCCGTCCAGTTCAGTAACTGTGGGTGATAAATGTCATTGGCCTTCAGAAGTTGGAGCTTTGTAAAGCTGCGCATTTCTTGTGCAACTTGACATATCCTGTGCTTGCCTGATCTCACTGAAAATGCTTTTGTTTGAATTACCCTCCCTAGAGACACATTTATGGTCCAGGGCCTGAAATACAGTAATCATATTTTAGGTTTATTAGAAAGGTCAATTTGGAATTAAATATGGAAAATAAAACTCTGGAGTCATCTGCTCTGTTATCTGTGGCTGAGTTTAACATTGTTCCTGACACATTTGTGTTCATAGGAAATTTAAATTGTCTGACTATGGATGTTTCTGAAATTGAGACCTCATGCTGATGATAACAGCATTTATTGCATTCAATAAAAACTCTCCATGTCAAATTATGAACAACTGGTTAAAGGTGACACTAGGTTGTGAAAATAACATGGTTTACAAAATTGGCCACTTGGGAGAAATACAGTTGCACAGAACTTCTCTCTATAGATGTTTTCAGTCGCTTTCATAAAGTTAGTATGTCTGTGCCAAGGTTAATTCAAAAGATCAACCTTTTCACTCCGAATGCCTGAAAAACAGCCATTCTTCTACATTTCTGTTTATAAGATGATGTGTTATATATGGGAACAACTAGATGCAAACACAGCTGCTGTGATAGTTGGCGTACCAGACATAGAACGTGAGAAATTGTAAAAGTCTGTGCGAGTTGCACTATATGCCATAGCAGAATACGTTGTGTGTTAGTTCCTTTGCATGAATATTAGTGAGAGGATTTGAAAAATTTTAAACACAAAGCCATAAAAGATGGATTTAATTCTTCCATGGTTGGATATATATTTATATATCTGTATGTGTGTGTATATATGTGTGTGTGTGTGTATATAATTATAATTAAAAATATATATATATAATTTTTATATAAATAAAATTTCTGTCTGATCTAACAAAGTTATTTTAGTTTATTAAAGAAAAAAAAAGAATAGAGACAGGCACTCAGACCACCGTTGAGATCTAATAGAGCTATTGATCACCAACATCTGACAGTGCCACCCTGACTGAGAAATTAGAAGTTCCACAGTATGCAAAAGTTTTATTTTAGAACTGTTTAACTTAGCCCATTATAACCCAAACAAAGCAATTTGAGATTCCAATCTTTCCTAAAACAAAGTCGAGGTGTAGCAAGGCAGAGCCGTAGCTTATCCAGGGACTCTATGCTAAAATGCTTAGTATCAACTACTTGGACAGCTTTATGTATATTTAATGTGCTAAAGATAAAAATGTACTGCTTTAGAAGTGATTTGAAATACAGCTGTGATCCCAGAAAGCAAATAACACATCACAGTCCAAATTGCAAAATCATCCTGTCCCTGGTGACTGACTTAATGGGCAATTATTAGCAATAGCAAAATAATAGTGTTACAATTACTTCTTCCACATGAAGATTGCTTCCAACAAATAATATTTCTGTTATGCCAAGTGCCAAATGGGTAGATTAAATATGGCTGTATTTGCCAACAGCAAGACCTTTTGGTGTAGAAGAATATATTTTTAGCCAACAAGTGGTGATAGTATATTGCTTATGATCCTAAAACTATTAAGCCTTTCTGAGCCTAGATGACATTGAAACGTCCTGATGCCCTCTTCTCCATGTACGTATCCTGCTGCCTTGTGATGGGCTGGAGGAGAGAGCATCTGTCTTGGTTTTAAAGTTCAATCCCTTTGGTTAGTACCCAGTACCTAGTGGGATAGTCCCCTGCCTTTATTTGTACCCCATTAGTGATCGGTCAGAAGGCAGAGCAAGATAGCACCTTTAGACGCTAACTGGTTCAAAGAGGCATAAGTGTTCATAGGTGACAGACTGCTGACAAAGTAGCATCTGATGAAGTAGGCTGTTGCCTATGAAAGCTTATGTTGCTCCAAGGTGCCTCGGTGCAGAGCAGGCCTGAGGGGTGGGTGAGCACCCAGGGTGCCATGGTCAGGGAGGCACTGCATACATGCACTCACACACGCAGCATTTCCTAACCCCCCAAGTCGGCACCGTTGCTGCAGGCAAGCAGGGACCTGGGGTGCAGACCAACAAAGCTGCTTGCACTAGCCAGACTGGCCCAGCTCTCCTCCTCTCCTGCTGCCCGCCTCCAGCTGCTGTTCAGGTGGAGCCAGGCTGGGAAATGCAGGCAGCTCTGCCTCATGCCCCTGCCCACCTGCCTCTGCCTGCCACAGAGCCATTGACTTGGAGGGGAGGGATGGAGGAAGTGGGGGGAGCGCCAAGATACAAATTCACCGAGGATGCCGTTTTCCCATCTCTGCCTTCATGCACTGCCTTATGCCTGACTTCAGACTAACTTAACTAACTATTTTTTCCTGTTAGTGGTCAGTGGGCGCATCAACACATGCACTTCAATGCTCAGTAGCCTATTTTACTGTGCATTAGAGCATCACGGCATAAACCATGCTTATACACCACTGCGCAGTAAAAGTAGGCTACTGCAGATTAAGCATCACTAAAAAAGCATGAACTTTTGCTACTGCACATTAGGGGAGCCTAATGCTCATTTAGTTAGAACCTCACCTTAGAGTTACCAAATGTAATGCGCAGTAGCAAAAGCGCATTAATGAACATGTAGACGCGCCCAGTGTATACAAAACCCAAGCTCCTCCAGGGCTGTTGCAAGGATCCACCCAGCTTCCCAGCTTTTTAACCCCTCTTTTCAAAATGGGGGACTGGGTAATGGGAGATAAGAGAACCTCATAACTGGATGTAAGGTGTCTCAAGAACAAAAAACTTCACCAAGGTGTAGTTATGACCCTCTGACACGAGCCAGGAGATATGCCCAGGCGTGCCCTTTCCTGTCCTGGCCAGTTATGACCTTTCTTCCAGGTTCGGCAGGGAATTCCAGGATTAACGGTAGCAAGATCATTGAGATTTACATGAAAGCTGTTTGAAGGGGATAAATTAGAAGTAGGGATTTTAGATTGAAAATGTTCAGAATTCGTTATTTTGCTAGATGAAAATAATTGAATCAGAATTATGCAGTTATGTGAATAATAACCAACTAAACTCAGTTGATGTGTCTCTTTTTTTTAATTGAAAATATCATGCTAATTCAATAGAGGACCGACATCCTTTTTAAATCTCTGATCAGAATGAAATTCCAATCCTTGGAATTCTTTTAAATTGCAAAATATTGTTTGCAACAAAAATGTCGTTGTGCTGAACTGGTATGTTCTAGCTGATTCTTGGAAAGCTAAAACTTAATGAGTTCTCTTCTGTAAGCACTAGATTTGACTCTTAGTACAATTCTTTGAGTTGTGTGAAACTTAAGTCATGCATATCCCAGAAAATAATTGGATTAGGTGGGTCTTGCAATGTGACATTTGCATGGTAGCCTCCTATTCTGAGGAGTAGTTTTGATTTTTAGGTATATTTTACGTTAGTGGTTTGCATGCCCTTTTCATTCATTCTTTCTTTTCCCTTTGTCAATCAGTTATTTTTTTACCATAGGCTACAAAAACACTGCAAGCGTTTAATTCAAGCGAGTCAACGTTTTTTCACTCCCCAAAGTACACGAGTGCAGTCTGTGTCCAGCGTAATTGCATCTATGGGTGTATACATGCTGCATACTTGTCCCTTTTATAAGACAACTCTGGCACCTGTAATAGCCTTTCAAACAAAAATTGGAGACATGACACATGCGTCTGCAGACTAAATACAGTAATTAATTTGAGAAACAGCATATCATTGCTAGTCTGTCAGTGCTTCAGTCAGTGATTTCCTGTTCCCAGTGGACGGGTATTTTGCTCATTTGCTTTAGAAGGCTGAATTTTTAGCACATGACACTGCTTTCACTGTAATCCAAGCTCAGAGACTAAGACAGAAAGTTCAGCTATATTTAGCTCAGTTCTCTAGGCTCTTTCTTCCTCGCCACATCAGAACTGGTTTTGCTTTTCTCCTTTTTAAAGAGTTTAAACCAGATACCTTACAACTAGCTAAAACCCCAGTCCTGCCCTTGGGAACATGCTCAGCTTGAAGCTTTTGAGCGATCTACTGAAGTAATTGGAAATTAGTGGACTTTTCACATACATTTAAGCTACGCATGTGCCAAGTGTTTGCAGGGGTCTAAGTTGGAGTCCTATCTAGTAAATAGCTGTTCAGAGTTAAGGGGCTTTGGTGGTGTATATTAGATGATCATAAATTCTTTTCTTGTGACCTCTACCTGAAACCAGTGTGGCTTTGTATGTGTTCATATGGTGTCTAATTGAGGCTTCCAGATGATATTTCAGTATACATATATAAGAATGGAGCAATTATAAAATGCTAAATATCAGTGACTCTATCCAGTATCTAGTCATTAATGCTTATCAAGTGAGAAATGTTGCATTTAAGTTGCATTTACATCAGTGTTGCATTGATACTGTCCCGCTGCTGTCGGAGTGGAAGATGCCGATTCGGTTAATTGCTGCATTTTGCATGAGATCTGCAAGATGCATCTTAAACTAAAGCTATCCTTTTTTTTTTTATTAATCCATTTGATGTTAGTATTCTTAAATTTGTTGGGGATAGATGAGGCCAAGTTGGAAACAGCGTAGTAACTAACTGGTATAACCATCCCGGTCTAGTGCCAGCATATTTGCCCTGGAGATATACCCTCCAGGCAGCAGCTAAGTGTGCTTTTGTATCTTTCTGCTCGAATGCTGGAATATTTTTTTTTTTAAATGCATGATGTTAGAAAGCAATTGAAATGGGCAATATGTGCGTTAATCCAAATACACCGTTCAGGAAAAGCAGGATGAATGAGAACCCAGTCAGTGTGAAAATCAGTAATTTGTTACAGAGATGATTTCTGTGTCCAACAAGGTAAGCCACATCAGGCTGTGAACTCTAAGGAGCTATAGGAGGAAACACATAACAAGAAAAACCTCAAGTAGCAAGCATGGAAAAAATGTATTTCCTTGATTATGCTTTGTACAAACCTAGCCCAGGCTGCATAGGTCAGTCCAATAATCTGTTGGTGATAGGAGGTAAAAACATCATCTAGTGCAGTGGTCCTCACCCTCAGTAAATGCGAGCTGTTAGTTTTCATTCATTTTTTGACTATGGAAAAATAATCAAGCCATTTTTTGTTGCAAAGAACTCGGAGACAGCAGCCATTATGGATTCCTATTTGAACTCTCTCGTGTGAATCATGTAGGTGTCTGCACGCCTAATACACTAATATTGCACAGAACTCCATGGCACCCTTAAAAGATGTCATCGCACCCCGGGGTGCTGCAACATCCTGGCTGAGAATCATTGATTTAGTGAAATAGCTTGAGATGAATTGAGTGAATTGAGAGGTGTTGTAAATGCTGGAGCGAGAGAAATTACATAAAGGTACCTACAGAAATTGTAGATGTACAAACAGAAGGCAAATGAATGATGTTTGACCTGGAAAAAAACCCTCTTCTGTCACTGAAGTCATCTCTGTCTTTCTGACACCCGGGCTTTTAATCTCATCCTTATGTAACTTATCTCCCTTCTCATCCTCCTTGCTTCTCCAAATCCTTTTGCTCAGATGGTTGTGTAATGCTTGCAGTGTGGCTTTGTTCTCGTCTGATGCTTAAACCGCTTACAGGTTTGTTTGCTCTGTGCGTCGAGCCAAAAGACTTGGCTCTGTTAACTCAGACTTTGAGGGGACTCACGCTTTTGCATCCAGAACTTCACGGTTAGTCCCACTTCTGGAGAAATATCTGGAAGTACTAAATCACCTCTCTCCATCTTAAAATTACTACCAGCATATATAGGACAATATTGACATTGTGTCAGTGCCAGTGCAAATCTGGTTTAACAGGTCCCTGACTTTAGGGCCTTATAATCTACAAGGGGAAATAGCCTTCCCTTCCCTTTCACCGAAGTTTGTCTCCCTACATCCTCTCTTATTTCACTCCAAGCCCTAAGAAATGCTACCATTAAAATACGATTCCTCCCCTGTCATAATCAACTTACTCCCTCTCGCAAATTCTTACAATTCATATAACCCCATCTTTTCCTTCAGAGCTGGCCTGCTTACCCCTTTTTCTTTCTGCTTTGATTTTGCCTCTTCCTTCTACTGCCTGGTCTCCCCTTGCCTCTACTCAAAGCCCTGTTTGCCGCCTCCTTCATGCGAGTCATTCCAGGCCCATTGATTAAGTCTGAAATTCTCCTTGCTATCATCTGTGCTTAAGCAATGATATATATATAAGGGAAAAAATTGGAGAGAGAAAAGAGATATGTTAGCTCGGCTCTCAATAGCATTCAAAATTATACTGTTGAAGATAGAATATTTTTGTTTGGTGCCAGGGATACAATGAGCTATGGAGTAAAATTAAACCTATTTGACTCCTCAAGAGAAATTTTGTGGCAGTGAGACTAAAGTCACCTAGGGAAAGCAGTGAGAGCCTCTCTTGAGCCATTGAATCAAAGTTTAGGAAAAGCAGTGGATAATATATTGTGAAAGGTCAGTTCTGCATTGGCAGATGACATTTATTGGATCTTTTCTATCTCTAATTCCAGAGCAAGAATAGCAAGATTTAGACTGATCTTAACTGATCTTAGTGGCTAACAGAACCACCACTATGCAGTATAGCTGGAGCAAATTAGTCCAGAATATTTATGGATGTCTGAGAGCATGCTTGCTGAACATGACAGGGACTGATTTGGTGCAGAAATTTAGTCCTTTTCATCTAAAATGTATCCACAAGTGCACGATTAATATTCTGTAGCCCTAAAACAAAATTGTAGAAAGGTGGAAGATAGAGATGATGATTAAATAGGGAAAAGCTTGCTTCCAGCCTCAAGATTGGGTGTGATTAGTTAGCTTAGCATATACACAGGAACTTTTGTTGCCTTTGTGACACACTTTGAGAGGGGAGAGCTTTACTTTCTCATTTATTTGAGCAAGTTAAAATTTGGCATAATGTTGGCACTGTATCAAAAAACGTCTGATTATAAAACACGTGGTTTGAAACTTGGCATAGTAGGTCTTGGTTTTGTGAAAAGGAAATTAACATTTTTATGCTGTTTTTTGCTTAAAATCTGTGTGAAATTATAATTAGATTTAGCATATTTGTATTATATTTGCTCTGTATGTTTAAAAGCCATTTTGGAGGGAAGAAGCCTAAATGGTCCACTAGATCGGGGTGGCCAACTGACTGGGGAGGGGACAGGCAGCAGTGGTAGATTGGGCAGGGCACAGAAAACCAAGCAGCAGATCAGGAACGGAGCATCAGGCTGGGAGCAGAAAGCAGAGCAGCTGACTGGGCCGGAGAAGAGGATTGAAGTGGCACTCGGGGAGGGCATGGGGCTAATTTGTGGCATGTCTGCCAAAAGGATTAGCCCCCCCACTGCTTTAATTGCATCAAATTCTTATTTTTAAACACTATATAAAGTTCATGTTCACCTTAGAAATGAAAGGTGATTTACGATGAGACATTTTTTCATATGCAGCTACAGGAAATAATGTCCTAGTAAATGATGCTTCAGTTTCCTCTTCAGGTAGACAGCAGAGTTGGAACGTTATCCTAGCCATGATGGTCCAGGAAATACGTGAGCAGCAAAGTGGGTTGGGGTGGGTTTTTTGTTTGTTCTTTTTTTTCCTGGTGGTTATCATTTACTGGACCAATAATATAGTTAGGAGAGATGTTAGACAAGCTTTTGGGCACAAGTGCCCTTCTTCAGGTCTGAGGAGGAAGCGAGACCTCAAGAAGGGCACTTGCGCCCAAACGTTTGTCTAACATCTCTCCCGACTCTACCATTAGTACAGGGAAAGATATCACCGGAGAAACCTTGCTTCTATTCAGGAATGTCTTTCATTAAAAATAATCTACATTCAGCCTTCATTCCCCTTGGTAAACCTGTCTTGTCTTGAACAGTAAATTGTAAATTCTTTTGAACTTTGATGTGCTTTTATATTTGCAGTTTTCCGTAACATGAAATCATGACAGAGCTTATGAAAAACGGTGCTTTTTTTTGTTGAAAGTTGTCTCGTTTCATGCAAACAAGAGTCAAGGCAAGGAAATACCAAGGGACTGATAAATGCAAACTATATAAAGCTGTCATGTGGTGAAGTAACAATATTTTCTTACCAAGAGACAGCCTCAGCATTTAGTGCACTTGCTCACTTTCTGTTTTCCGTTGTAGAGTCGACAACTGGAGTCTGAAACTGGAACGACTGAAGAGCACAGCCTAAACAAGGAGGCCCGGAAGTGGGCCACCCGTGTAGCACGAGAGCACAAAAACATCATCCACAATCAACGGGTTAGTTGGAAAGAAATCGTATTACATTTGTCTGTTTGCACTTTGGAGCCATTTCCTGCTGCCTAACAGGGGAGCCCCAAGGAGCTCTTCTCATCCGTGTTTCTCCTCCTGCTTTCTGCTTTTCCTGTGGCAGAGCTTACCCCCCCGTCCCACCTTATTATTCCTTTCTGAGACAACACAGTCCAGCTGCCTGATAGACTTGCTGCTATGAGCATTTCTTTCCTAGACTATTTCAAATTCTCTTGCTTCTAATCTTGTCTATCTACTGGTTAGCCATGGCGCTCTTCTGCATCATAACTTCTACCTCTTCCTTCTCTTCATTAGCTCCATTGGCCCATCCTTGTTACCACCCATGCCTCTCTAGCTCAGACTGTCACTAACTGCTCTTTTTTCCCACCTGCATCTGGATCTTCTCTCGCTTCCCATAATCACAAATCCGCATTTCACATCAACACCCTCTTTGCTTTTGGTGTCGTTTGCTCCAGTCCCTGCTTCTCCCTCCATCTCTGTCCTCTGCTTCTGTCGCACCTTATCCTTGTCACTGCCTTCACCTCTCTTCTGCTACCATTTCTAATCTCTCACATATCCCCCTGCCTGTCCTCCCCACCTCGTCTCATTCCCTTATCAGGATTGTCCTTGAAGATTTATCACGTCTCAGCTACAACGTCTCTTTCATATCGTGCTCTCTCTGGTTTCCAGATCTAACACTCCCTCCACAGCTGCACTCTCTACTGAAGACCTCCTCTTCTCTTGAACTTCCCTCCTACATTCAGAGAACAGGAACAATGTCAGGCTTCTCCTCTTGAGTTCCTGCCCCATCCAACACTTCTTTCCTTCCTCTTTCGAACAGGATTGAATCTGGTTCTTCCAGCTCTTCCCCATCTGCCTCATCTCTAATTTCAAGTCCTGCTCCCTCCCTTCTTTCCCCCACCAACAGCTATGATCTCCCACGTTAATGCTCAGTAACTTGAGCTTCCACGTTCACGACCCATCCAACCTCCTTAGCTGCCTGCCTTTTTGCCCTTATCTGTTCATTTACCCTGCAGCCCTAGTTCTGCTTTCTCACTCGCCCACCGCAAAGGCCTTCTGTTTGTTACGATTTCACCGAGCACCACTTTCTGTGGCTGGGCACCCTTTCTCCCACCTTCTCGTCAGTCTCAGCTCATGATGCTGTTGCAGATCCTCGGGTCCAAAAATGCAATTGGCTGAAATCAGCCAGCCTTCACTAATACACTATAAATTACCCCCCCAGAACAGACTCCCTTTTCTTACTCCCCTGATATCTTACCTCGTGACTCAAGTACTGAGCACATAGGCTCTGATGGACCAAGGTGCAAAGTTAGTTCTAAATCTGGATCCTTCTCACCAACTCGATGCCTTTCTCACAGGAAGAAAGGCAGTCACTGAAGACTTCATAAGTCCTATGTAACACTTTAAACTCTATATAAAGAGTATTATCAAAGGCCTAAATATTAATAAATAAACATTCAAGTGATGGTGTGTTTGACTGTATATCCATATAGTAGAGAGAGGCTCAATTCATTCCCCAAGGAGCAAGTCTTCACGAACCACTCTAACGCAGGCATGGCTCCTATTGACCACAGCAAAATTATTGCAGAGCAGTCCAAACCATTTAATGTTTTAAAACACAATGTGGTGTTCTGTCATTTTACTTTTATTGCTGGATTAATGTTGAAAAATGCTATGGAATTATGTTTTAAAGAGGGTATTATTGAAGAGAAGGTAGCTGGCTTCAGTTATAATACATTGTACCTTTGTCACTCCCCATATGAACTAAAGCAGTTAGTTTTCCCAGGCATGAAGGCATCAGCCCTTAGGAAACTCCAGCTACTACTGAGTGCTACAGCAAAGTCTCTTCAGTCTTGTGGGATACCACAAGAACATGATATCTGTCCTCTCCTCTCTATATGGACTTCCCCTAAAGTATCAAGTCAAATCCAAGGTCTTGGTTCCCCTCTCTAAAGGCATTTTCATGCCATGGGCCCAGCATAAGCTAATGAGTTGAGTGAGGTTCTGGAATGAAGATGGTCGCTGACTTCTCTGCTGCTCTGGCACAATGGAAATTTCACCTGCAGGAACAGAGTCCCATCACAAGCTTATGTTGTTCCTTTTCCAGCACAAGATACACTCACTGATCAACTTCACACACCCTGCCCAATCCAAAAAATGCCAAGAGAAGATGCACTGCATTCACCATTCTCCCTAATTCTTCCCACAGGGAAGGGGTGAGAGAGGCAGTGAACCACAAAGACACTTATTAGTCATATCGCTTAGCACTACGGGGAATCACACTAATACTCTGGGAGTGAGGGTGATATAAGACCCAATATGGAATGGGCTTCCAGGATCATGATACTTGTTACAGCACGAAGCTTTTGCTAGGGTTTTGAAGCATCCCATAGTGTTATTTTCCATAAGAGATTGTGCTTTTAAATGAGTTGTTGCTTCAGTCTGCAGTGTGCGCGCTCTGTAGGGCACTACCACTCATCACTCTGGTACCTTAACTCCATGAATTGTCCCAAATATTAATCCAGCAGACAGCGCACAAGAATGTACTAAATATGTGGCATCTTTCTCTTACTATTAGACACTCGAGGAGTTAGAGTGCCATGGCCCTGTGGTGTCTGAACAAAGCCGAGCAGAACTGGAACAAAAAATAGAGGAAGCCAGAGAGAGTATCCGCAAAGCCGAGGTAAGAGGGAAATTATTCATCATGCTGTTTGGCTCCTTATGCAGTAGCATATTTATTACAGACGCTTCATTTTTCATGTAAAAATCTAAGCTTCTAGCATCAAAGGATCAGGGGACTTTAAGATACGGCATTTCTCTTTGATTTCAGACCTCTCAAATCGTTGCATCAATTTAGTGCAAGACTCAAGAGATTAAATGAGCAATGAAGAATGAAATAAAAACCTCCTGATGATCAAGTGATTAAATTTACTAAGTTTTTTTGACAGTACACTGATCAAGAATGTAAGAATTTCAGCATCTGTCTTCTCAAGTTAAAATGCTGGTAAAACAACCTGAGGCTGAAATAGTTTTCCCATACCTAAAGAAATGTAATATCGGCAAATGTTAATCATAAATCCACATTCAGGGTTTGGGAATCTTTGTAGCAGCTAACAAATGTTCACTTGCACTGTGCAGCAGCGAATTTGATTTATAGATTGGAAAATAGCTGAAGTAATCTTTCTGCTATCTCTGCATTTTTGTATTCTCCAAACATACATTTGAAGAGGTTGTAGAAGGTTAATGAGACCCATCCTAGATTAAGGAAAAGACGGAATAAAGGGAATAGTGTCTTGATTTTCAACTAAGCCATGTTATGGTGTTAAAAGTTAACCATTATGGGTAGGGATCTAACTAAATCGTGACTGCACAGATTTTGCAGAAGTTGCAAAATCAGGTGATCTCTGTGAAATCTGTTGGGAGAGGAAAATCTTACTAAAAATAAAATGCTGGCTCCCCAGTGGGAACCAGCAGTCTTCCTGGCTACTGGGAGGGAAGAGGGGAGAGGGGTTGTCAGCAAGATAGCTGCCACTCCCCTTACCCCGCCCCCTCGCCGCTGATTGGCCACCCCTCTCTAATCAGTGGTAAGGGGTGGGGCAGCATGACAGATAGCCCTCAACTAATCAGCAGTGAGGGGTGGGGCCATACAACGGACAGCCCTCCACCATTCAGTTGGGGGTGGGGGAAGGGGACACTAGCCAATCAGAGGCATGTGGCCCCACCATGATAAGCCCTCGAAAAACGGCAGTCAGCCCCACGATCTGCCTGTGAAATCAGCCGGCTGGCTGCCTTAAGTTGCGTAGACGCCTAATCCTGGGCACTGATTTAAAAAAACAAAACAAAACAACCGTACTGGTAACAAAAGGACCAGTTACCTGCTCCTTTTGTTACCAGTACGGTATCTGCTTGGCTTTCAACTGCATGGGCCGCATAATTATAGCTATAGAGCAAACGTAATTATTTCAGGTACGTGCCTTTCTCATATCAGTAGACCAGTGGTTCTCAACCTTTGTAGACTGCAGGCCCCTCGGAAAATGCCAGCTCTTAGTTTTCCCTTGTTTTTTGACTATGAAAAAGTAATAGAGCAATTTTTCTATCACAAGAACACAGCAAGCCCACAACACAGCCTGGCAGAATGTTTTAAATGCTGTGGACTCCTATTTGAAATCTGTTTATTTATTTTGTGAATCATGTTGGCACCTAACAGTGCTAATATTGTATGGCACCCCATGGCACCCTTGAAAGGGTCTCAGGGCACCCCAGGGTGCTCCAGCACCCCATTTGAGAATCACTGTTAGATATTCAGAGTACCCAAGATGCTTCGGAATGGAGATCTGCAGTTTGAGAGAGAAAGAAGGAAAAAGTGCATTAAGAGGATTGCCTTGTTAATGATGGCAAGGTTTACCATCTATTTTAAACACATTCATAATGTCATGCTGTACTCATAGAAATGTTTTAAATTGCTGTTATAACACTACTTCTTTCATACAAGCCATGTTCCCAAACTCTTTTTCTGGATGCAGAGCTAAATAATGACTAACGGGCACAGGAGAGAAAAATAAAAATTGAGTAAAGCAAAAGGGGAGAATTGTTTTTGGGTAAGATCAAAAGTGGCAGGAATAGTAGCAGGCAAAAATAATGTGAGAACAAGAAACTGCAGAAGAGAAGGGTCCTACACTAAAAATTGTTTGCAGAAACAAAGGAGGTTAGTACCAGTTGGGAGATGAGCAACATCTTTGGGTTCAGTTGGAACCAATGTGTGGAGGGTTTTTAAAAGTGAGATAATTGGTAACTGAATCCTTAAATGGTTATTTGAAGGTAGTGTTATTCTTTTTTTTCGAGTAGTTTGCATGGCAAAAAAGATAAGCAACCGAATGTGCATCTGTTGGACACTGGAAGCTGAAACTGCAGCCGGTATAAAGAGGAGAGGTGCAGCAGTCAAGATAAGAAAAAATGAAAGCTGAATTTCAGCAGAAATGGCATTAGGGCAGCGCCATACATGAGTGGAATTCAGATAGTGGTAAACAATGAGATTTTCAAATCATGAGCATGTGGGAACCAGGAGTAGAGCTCAGGGTCAAGCTAATACAAAGGTTATCAACAGTGAAGATATGTGCAAGGTGTTGAGACAAGAGATGAAGTAGGTTTTGAAAAAATTGCCCAAGAGAAGGTCAGCTCCTTTGAGAGACTTTGCTGAAAGAGCTCAAGATGAAATCACAAGTTCAGTTGGCCAAGGCAGCCAAGAGATTGCATACAACTGAATGGAGGAGAGCAAGAAGGAAGTTGCAGATTCTAGGTGGACCTGACTTAATATGAAGTAAATGCAGAATAACTTACCTGATTCTCCAGGGTCCAGAAAATTTAGATTGCTGTTGTAACACCACCTCTTTCATACAAGCTGTATTCCCAAACGCGTCTTGTGGATGTGGAGCTAAATAATGAATGAAGTTTCATAGATGTTTGGGTCGGAAGGGACCTTAGCAGGTCATCGAGTCCAACCCCCTGCCCTGGGCAGGAAAGAGCGCTGACCCCAGCCAGGTGCATGTCTAGCCTTCTCTTAAAGACCGCCAAGGTAGGGGAGAGCACCATCTCCCTTGGAAGCCCATTCCAGATTCTGGCAACCCTTCCGGTAAAGAAGTTCATCTTGGTGTCTAACTTGAATCTGCTCTCCGTCAGTTTGTGTTGTTCCTAGTTACTCCAAGGAGTGCCCTGGTAAACAGAGCATCTGCTATTCCTTGCTGCCCCCCTCCCTCCCCCGCCCAATGAGTTTGTAGGCAGACACAAGATCACCTCTCAGCCTTCTCTTGCAGAGGCTGAAGAGATTCAAGCCCCTCAATCTCTCCTCATAGGGCTTTGCCTGCAGGCCCCCAACCATATGAGTGGCCCTCCTCTGAACCCTCTCAAGTTTGTCCACATCCCTCTTGAAGTGCAGCGCCCAAAACTGGACGCAGTACTCCAACTGCAGCCTGAGCAATGCCACATAAAGGGGAAGTATCACCTCCCTGGACCTGTTCACCATGCACCTGCTAATGTGTGATAGTGCGGTTAGCTTTACTGATCATTTTGTCACATTGACGACTCATGTTCATCTTGGAGTCAACAGTGAGATCCCTTTCCACTGCCATGCTGCTGAGAAGGTCATCCCCCAGCCTGTAAGCATGCTGGTGATTCCTTCTTCCTAGGTGCCAGCACCTTGCATTTGTCCTTATTGAACTGCATCCTATTCTGTTCCACCCACCTTTCCAACCTGTCCAGATCTGCCTAGATTCATTCCCTACCCTCTGCCGTGTTAAACTTACCCCATCATTAGGTATCATCTGCGAATTTGGGCAGAGTGCCGTCCATGCCTGCCTCCAGGTCACTGATGAAGACGTTGAACAGCACCGGTCCAAGGACCAAGCCTTGCTGGACTTCACTGCCCACATCTTTCCAGGTCAATACTGACCTGTCCACCACCACTCTCTGGGTGCGACCCTAAGCCAATTTGCCACCCACCTGACCATGTCATCATCTGTGTCAGTCGCTCAGTTTATCTGTGAGAATAGAATGAGATATCGTATTGAAGGCTTGCTTAAAATCCAAGCAGATGACATCTACCTCGATTTCTGCTTCTAAGCATTTTGTGACCTGGTCATAAAAAGAAACGAGGTTAGTCAGGCAGGATCTACCTGCTATGAATCCCTGCTGGTTGCCTTTTAGCATTTCTCTCCCCGTTGGACTCCCACAAATGTGATCCTTAATCATTTTTTCAAAGGTTTTCCCAAGGATAGAGGTGAGACTAACCGGTCTATAGTTACCTGGATCCTCCTTCCTCCCCTTCTTAAAAATAAGAATCATATTGGCCCTTTTCCAGTCCTCTGGGACCTGACCCAGGCACCACGAGTGCTCAGACAACTGTGCCAGTGGCTCTGCTATGACACTGGCCAATTCCTTCAGCACCCTTGGATGAAGATCATCCAGGCCTGCTGATTTAAACACATCCAGCCCCTCTAAGTGTTTCTTCACTAAGTCGGTGCTAACAGCTGGTGGGCTGGTTTCCCCTTTGTGCCTGTCTATGATCCAATTGGGAGATTTGTCCTGATCCGAGTCCAGGAATACAGAGGCAAAAAAACTCATTGAAGAGCTCAGCTTTGTCCCCACTATCTGTCACTAATTGCCCTAGTTTGTCTTGTCGGGGTCCTATGCTACCCTGTGCCACCTTTTTGCTCCCTATGTAGCTGAAGGTTGGAGGAAAAATAAAAGTTGAAGAAAGCAAAATAGGAGAATCATTTTCAGGCAAGATGAGAGAGGTGTAGATGAGACTAGAGTGCATAAATGTTGCTCTTGACGAGATGTGTTGCACTGTCTGATATGAAACCAACACTATATAGTATTTCTGCCGTCTCGTCTGCTTCCTCTGCACAGACTGCGTTTGGTAGTTGAGAGGTTTCTCTACCTTCCCAGTGCTGAGATTGTATTCTGCTTTACAAAAGATGTTGGTGTGCCAAGTGCTCGAGCCTAAGAACCCTTCAGTGGGTGGATAATTTTCTGACTCTTTCTCCCTTCTCTCTTGATGAGTACTTTCTACTGTATACTCCAAAGAAACCAGAGTGCTCTCATCAGGTTCTTGAATGATGCATACGTAAACTGTTCGTGTGTCTGTGACCTTACATGTGACTACAGAATTTATTTATAGTCTAAAAAGAATTACCAGAATTCAGAAACTGAGCCTGGAAGAGTTTTTACTTTTGTTTCTTTTTAAGCCTGCCCAGTAGGACTCTCTCACCTTATCAGAAATCTTTTAAAGGGATGCACTGATGCCACTCACGTTAGGCTCGTAACTTAGGGTTAAGTGAAAACAGTCGTGTCAAGCTGGCCATCCTTAGAAAAATCTCAAGCATCAGTGTACATTTTCAGTGGAGACATGTTTGCGACAGAATTGCAGTCCCCTTTAGCAGCGGTTACCCAAACATTTGCAATCTTCTGGAACCAGGAAGTGAAACTAAATAGGAACAAACTGATGAACAAAAGTTGATTTTGCATCTGTAATGCTGGCCATGCTGCCATGGCGAGGCACTCTCTCCCCTCCTGGCAGCAGCAGCGGCAGGCACAGAGTTGTGCCCCCCGCTGCTGCCAGGCAGGCAGGGGGTGTCTCACCATGGCAGCATGGCCAACGTGGGACTCCCAGCAGCAGCACCGAGACTCCCTGCCCCACTCTGTTGCAGAAGCCCTGAGGGCAGGGAGCCCCGAGCCACAGTGGACAGCCCACATCTGCCTTTACTCTGTGCACATATCTGGGGGTCATGTGCCCCCCGCCATGCCTCCCTCCTTGGGAGTGCTTGTAGCAGCGTGGAGCCACCCACCAGACAAACCACCCGTAGCTCCTTCCCGGCTGAGCCCTGCAGCTGCCTGTTCCCACCCCGGTCCCAGATCCCATGTAACCCTCCAGCTGGACAGTGCCCACAGCCCCACCGCCAGCCCTGCCCTACTCCCTCCCTCACCAAGGGGGCCTCAGTCTGCCTCCCGCTCCCTTCTCCCCCCATACACATACCTGGAGGGAGCTGCAGGAGCTGGTCTCCACACTGCCTGGCTGAAATGTGTATGGTTGCACGCTCACATGCACGCTGTATTCCCTGCCTCCGGTCACCCTCCTCTGGCTCCTCTCAGCCCCACGCAGCCCCTTGCAGGCTTGAACTCTGTGTGTGTAATTAAGACCCACTTTCAGTCTTAGGTCATCTGTTATGATCCTTCTGCAAGCATGATACAGTCTGCAAAAACTTGCATTTTATTCACAAGTGAAAAAACATTTTGTAAAGAACAAGTATTTTACATAAGTTGGGGTCCTTCAGCTGTTGTTGAAGCAGTTGGGTGAGGAGCATGCTCCGTACATTGCAAAGTGGGGACCTGCTAGCAGCAGAAAGCAGCTCATCCTCTTACACTGAGACTCATGTGTTTAAATTAAATCTTTCCATCTGCAGTCTTACCCCCTCTTACCTAACAGGTCGTCAAAGTTTTCTAGTTTGTGAAAAAGGAAAAAGGCCATATAAGGGAAAGGGCTTGCTGGTTTAAATAGAAGAGAGTAGAGCATATGTGCCTGGAAAGAACTCACTTTTTTCAGTGCTTCTGAATTCTTTTGTCTTATAAATATCACGTAGGAGAATAAGTTATTTATATTGATCCTTTGTACTTAACAAAGGGTGGCAGCCCAGAACTACTGCATTTTATGTGCTCATTCTGACAACATTTAATGAAGCTTTCTGAGCAATACGTGGCTCTTAGTTCACGTACTTTGATAGATCAGATCATCCTTAAAATAACTTTTCCCCCCCCCAGGCTGCGTCCTTTTATCTTAATTTTTCCTCTCCATTTGACAATGGCTTTTACTATATCTACTGATCTCTATTGCAGAAAGAAGTAAAAGGTAGCGCAATTTGCAGCTATTCACTTGGACGCCCCATTCTCTTTTTCAGAGATGTGAACATCTGTCTCCTAAACAGACTGTTGTCACAGTGGTTATATAGTGCTTTACCACGGAGTTGCCTTTTGTTATGTGTCCCTAGGTACCAGACCTGGTTGCAGAGCTGAAGAAACTTCTCTTGGCAGTGATAGGAGAATACCTTTTTGTGCTGAGCGCCCTGTGCTCCGGTAGGGGAGCAGGGACTGCATAGCAGTTAATCCTGTTTCTAGTTAATTATGAAGTGATACATTTTGTCTCATAATTAGGACATCTACAACTGTCAGGAGAGTATTTGCACCAGATTAGATTTGATTAAGACTCATTATGGTGCTGTTTACTTCACTTGATTAGTTCAAGAGTTTAATAGAGCCAAACACCACTTAGATCCATTTTTGATTGTAAGTGGGGGACTGTTTTCCCCTTACTTATATTAGGTCATGAAATTTGATTATGGTGCGGGGGTAACAATTCTGCCTTGCTAGCTGCACCCCTGCTATATCACAGGATGTAGCTTATTAATGATGTGCTGTTCATGGTTTTCTGCACCTCAAGTCATGTGTCTACGTTTCAGCGATCAGATTGTTACTATTTCCGTGCTTTTGTTTTTGTATCTTTCTGCCGTGGTGCTGATTGAAGTGGCCGTGTTCTCTATTCATAATCATTGTGAGGAAATCAAATTCCACCTACTTCCACCAAGATAATGAAATGGAATAAAGGAATCAGAAAAATCCATTTGTGGAAATATCACTTGCTGCCATCTAGGACTCTGCTGAGGAAGATGGTGCTCGGAAGAGTAATTCTAAGAAAACAAATTGCCTTCCCAAAAACAGTCCGTGTGATCTTCCAGGCTTTCCAGCTGGTCACAAATTGATGGCTGGTGTAAAAATCCAAACCCTCCCCCACTTCGATCTCTGTAGCTGATAAGTTTTGAGTTGGTTTAATGGGAGCCAGCAGTGAGAATAACTAATCTCATAAAACTGATGGTCAAAATGATGGCATTGCATTAACAAACAAATATGCAGTACTTGTTCAGTTATCACAGCCAATTATTAGAAACTCTGATGATAATACTCCAAAAATTTAGCATTTGAGGACTGATAATAGCTGGCAGGGATACATTCCAATACTTACTCTTTTCCTGGGCAGTTACCATTAACGAGAAGCTTGTGGATTATGTGTCCCAGCTAAATATTTAATGCTATATTTTTGGTACCAGAATAGAGACAGGTTTGCCAACTGGGTGAGAAGCCCTTCAGGGAATTACATGGATCGATAAGAACAAGGTGAATGATTTGTTATCAGGAGGTATTCAGCAGCTAAAAGTTGATTATTTCTGAAATGTGTTGTGGGGAAAGGGGAGCTTGTGTTTTTGCTGCAGACAAAGTAGGAGCTAACAATGAAATACAGATAACAAAATGTAAAAGTGTACAGTAAAGGAAAGATTTAACTGGTGAAATATTGTCTTATATTTTTTGTATGTCGGTTGTCTCAATGCAAATTAACGTTAGAAAGGATGATCTTTCCAGTTCTGTCTTTTTTCAAATCCATCATCTCCTTGAAATGCTGAATTTAATTCATTTGCCTTCATATCATTCTGTTTTTAAAATTAAAACATATGCTTTAACTGCTACTCTTGTCAGTACAAATGTCTTTATATAGGCAAATAGATGTAGGTGTGGAAATATTGTTTGGTAATCTTTGCGCTAAAACTTTAACATCTCTGAAGTCTTCATTATCTGTTCATCCTGTGCGCTTGCTTTCTAAATGGGAGATTTTGGGAAAAACAGCTTTTTCCTAGGTTTGTTGGCACCATGATTAAAATGTTACAGAAGACCTGGAAGACAGTTAACCTTTTTGTTTTCAGGTAGTTATGATACAATTGGCAATAGGTTTTTACTGCATAGTGACAGCCAAAAAATGAGAAAGTGAAAGAAACCAGTTTAAAGCTGCAGCTCTGCTTGTTCAGTTTATAAATGAACACATAAATACAACTGTTGAAAAGAGCTTTCTTCTCTCGTAAAGGGCCAGTATTTCATCGTGGTATCAATGTTGCTGCAAGATATTAATCACAGTTCATATTTATATTGGAAGTAGAAGTAAATGCACATTACTCTTGCACCGTGGTCGTTCATTTTTCAGCTGTTCCATTTATAAAGCTTCCCTTTTGAAAGGGTCCATTTTGCTTTTCATGCTGAGGAAATCATTCGGCTGAGGAATGTCCAAAGTAACATCAGTTTAACTAATGGCTGTGCTGTGTAGACTTAAAAGTAGCCAAAGCTGGCAGTGTACCAAAAGGATTTGGAACTGCTGGCATGTTCTGTTTTAGTTGATCGCTATAAAAATATACAAGTGGTTGCATCTCTAAAAGGAAAAATAACTCTGTCATATTTTACCGTGTTTCGTAACTATTTTAAGACCTGTTTTGCAACTCTGTGGACATCTGTATTCCAATAAAATGTTAATGAACAGAAAGCAGAGTTTCTCCAACAGATCAGTTTAGAAAAGTGAATCGCACAAGGTTAGTGTGGAGAAGTCACAAGATGACTAGCGGAGCATACCACACAACCATAACCCCTTTGCTTCCTCCAACTTTGAGGGAGTGGGAACTGTGGAAGACGGTCTCTGCTTCCAAATGGAGGAGAAAGGAGTTAGTTTCCTTTGAAGGAGAGTCTTACACACACACAAGCAGGTATAAATCAGTTCAAATGTCATAGGCCAGAGTGTGTTGTGCCTTGCTACCCACTGCAGTGTTGTGAGAACATCCTTCTGTGCAATAGGTCTGGAGGGCTTCAGTCACCCTAAGAGGTGGCCTGCGACTGCCACTCTTTAGCAGCATTTCTCACGATGACTTTCATCGAGGCCCACTTGGCTTGGCTGCCTGCAGCACAGGAGTTTGTCGCTCAGATGTGTGCAGCTGCAGAATTGAGCATTTTTCCAACAAAGTGTTATTTATTAGTCAGCAGGAAGGCTTGAGTTAGAGAAATGGGTTAACTAACAAAGAAAGCCTGCAGCCATGAATCTTACCTAAACTCTATTCTTTCCTTGCAAGGTTTGGTGTGTTCCACTCAGCCCACAATATCTTTTTCCTGGGGTGGAAGACACAGCCTCTGCGCTATTCCCTGTGCCCCTGCGTCTCAGAATTGCTTCCAACCACAGGCATTCACTTACCTCTTGCTTTCTAGGTAATGTCTTAGGGATTTTGATTCTGGGCTCAGACCTGTTACTCCATTGTATGTCCTACCCCACCCCACACACCCTGCTGCAGCTTCCATTGATTTTGCTCCTTGCAATCAGGCAGAATAATATCAAGCAGATAAATGGAGTCCTGCAAATTTATAGGATTAATGCAGAAGTCTCCCATGTCTTCCACAGTTGGGTTGAAAATGTGTCATTGATTCTTCATAAGACCCCAGGTTACTTTTTTTTTCTTCACTAGTCCACAAAATCCATAATCATAGGTCCCCTTGATTTACCTTCCATACAGGTCACAGTTGGAGGGGACAGTGCCAGACAATTTAACACTGATAGTTCAAGCGCTGCTCCGAGCATCTCTTTGTCTCTCTCAGCTGGGCCAGCTTTTCTGCTCAAGTGTAACTTCTGATTCAGTCAGGCAGTAGCTTGGGTGCAGAAATCGAGAAGTCTTGTCTTGTTTTATATGTCTGGATATAGGGTATATACAGAGGTGGGTAAAATATAGCCCGCGGGCCAGATCCAGCCTACCAGGTAATTTCATCCATCCCATGGATGCCCACCAATTAATTGTACCCCGCCCAGCCTGTGCACTTTGCTCCCACCCTCATGTGCAGGATGGCCCCAGCCCCAGCTGGCATGCACAGTTTCTGGGCAGGGCCACTGCTGCAGCTGCCGGGGGACTTGCTTGGCTTCCCTGGCCTCCAGCGGCTCCTCTTTGTGTCCCTGCTACAGTGCTTGCTGCAGGCAGCAGGTAGGGCAGCTGCAGCTGGGCAAAAGTGTGGGGCTGGCAGGAATCCAGGGCCTGTGCCCAGTGGGATCATGGAGCTCAGGTGGGCAGGGTGTGGGGCATGGGGACAGGGTGTGGGGAGGCGGGGTGAGGAACTCCTGCCATGGTGCACAACCCCCGCCGCTGGCTGCAGCAGGCCCTCAGGGTGCTTGTGGTCCACGCAGGCGTAGCCACTCAGCAGTGTGCAGCTCCAGCCAGTTTCGGGAGCTGCACGTGGCAGCAAGGAGCAGAGCCAGGCCGGCCTCCCTCTATCGTGCGGGGCTCACATACAGCTCCCCAGACTCGTGCACCACCGCGGGGAAGACCTGCATGATAGAGCCAGCTGCCTTCCCTGCTCCATGCCACCACATTCAGGTCTTGGGACTCTGCCAAGGAGCAGGGAAGGCAGCCAGCACAGCACACAGCCATATCCCTCCATTAACCCCACACACACACAACACCCTACCACACACCCCCAACCATACCCCAGACCCCACCCCCCAACACACACACACCATGTGTACAAGAGTAAGACTTTATTTTTGACCTATTATGCAATTGCCTCTATACACGCTACGTGAGCACGTATCAGGACAAAAACATTTTTTGAAATGAAATTGAAATACATTATAGTAGATGTTTGACTTTTAGTATATGATTTGTTTTTTTTCCACTTCCAAGATGGCACCTCCCCCCCCCCCCCCCCAAAAAAGGAGTACTTTCAGGAGAAGGGGAGGGATTTCCAGTGGCAAAGGTCAGGGGTTAGGGGACAGGACTTCCAGGTGCAGGGTGGCAACCAGAGGGCAGGGCACCTATCAAGGGGCAGGGCTACCCTTGTGGCCCTCAACAGCTCACCAAAACTCATTAAGTGACCCTCCACCCGAAATAATTGCCCGTCCCTGGTTTAGCAAAATATTTCCCTGCTCTACAGTATCATAGCTTGCTGCGGCAGTGTTACAGAGATGCTGGTTGTATTGCTGTCCTCCTAGCTGAGTACCATTTTGAACTAAGCACAGAGGCTCTTTGTTTTATATGAAAAACTTCTCTTTTGGAGTGTCCTTCCCTAACTTAATACATGACATCACCCCCATGCAGAATTAAAATGTATTGGGCATCTTACCTGTGCATTTCTTCCTTTAGATTACTGATTTTCAGCTAGTGTGCCACAGCACACAGGGGTGCCTTGTGATCCTTTCAAGCTTGCCACTCAGTGTTAGTACTGCTACATATGCAAATACAATGCATGTGTTAAACCCAGAGATTTCAAACAGGAATCCATAGCATCAGAAATTTTCTAACTTGTCGATTTTCTGAGTTGTTTGCAATGGGGAAATTGCTCTGTTATTTTTCAGTAGTCAAAAAATGGCTGAAAATTAAAATTTGGCATTTTCTGAGGGGGTGCCTGGAGTTTAAGGAGGTTGAAAATCACTGCTTCAGACATAACCTGAACTTTGATTTATCGGCTTAAAATGAAATATGAGATATTTACAACATCCCTGTAGTTTATTTTTCTTTTTACATATTTTTTAATGCTTGGTCTCAACAAGAGCTATGTAAATAATTGACTACTTAGTTTGCTAGCTGAACTGGAAAAAAATAAAAAGAGTTTTAACTTATTTTACCTTAGGATGATTTTTGGTTTTTTTTTTCTTGGTGAAACCATATGTTCAATTGCCCTGTTGTGTTTTTAGAATTCCACCCTTTTGCACAGTTTCTATTAAATTTTCACAGTTTGGGAAGAAAAATGTTATAGTCTGAAACATCAAAATGTGGGGACTTTTTAAAGGTTTGGCCAAAACTATATGCTGACTTCTGTCTGAATGTGCTGCTAGTTTTGCCCTCTCTCACAAAACTATTTTTGCAAAGAGTAAGATATTTGCTAAAGTAAAGCTCCTCCAGCTCTACATTTAAGGATAGTTTCTTATGGTTTCTTTTCTTCTTATGTCTGGGCACAAATACTTAAGTATATTCTGTGTTCATGAACTTTTTTTTCTTTTATAGTGTGATACATTTTCAAAATGAAAAGCCCAGGTCCCTTGTCCTGTGAGAACAGAGCTCATTAGGCACGGGTTTAGTAGGGTAAGAGAAGTGTGTATAGAGGCTTTGCAGTTGGAAGAAACGGGGTGAGTGGCAAGGTTGCTTATTCCTTTTCTTTTATAGTAGAGCCTGGTTCTGACTGCCATGGTTATTTCATTCATTTCATCTACACAGTAAATTTTATTTATGAATTAATGGCCCTGCAATAATCCAGCTATTCTGTGTAAATGAACAAGCATGAGTTAGTGTTTTAGAACAAAGTCCTTTAAAGTTGCAATGTCTTATGGCATTGAAGTAGACTTGTGTGTCTTCAGGGCTAGGGGCAGACATTAAAAAATCATAAGCCTGAATTGATTCAATCTTTGCAGATTAGTCTAACCTGGCTAAGCTGAACCGGTTTGTAGCTGGACAGGCATCCCCTCTGGACTGAAGAAATGCAGGCACATGCCTGCAGTGGCTCAGGCCAGAAGCCGGTGGGGGGCACTAGAGCAGCCCTCCTTTCCCTTCCATAGTGCTGAGCTGATGGAGGGGGGTTGTGGCCAGGCCCTGGCAAGACCTCTTATTAGGGAGGGGTGTAAATCCCTACTCTGGCCTGCACTGTCAGGCTTTTCCCCCACTGGCTGCTCAAGGGGCGGGAGCCAGACCCCAGCCGTGGGCTAGCACTCTGAGGCAAAGTGGGGTGTGCAATGCATGCATCTGTTGATCGTACTGAGCTTTTCAATCTCCCTCACCCTGTCTACAAAACTGACAGGGCTACAAACCAGCAGGGGGGCTGATAAAACCACAGTGTTATCAGCCTATCAGCAAAACAAAAGCCTCTTTCATTAGTTCAGGCTCTTCTTAAGCAGCTTTTTCCAAAGAAGGAATGGAGACCTAAGCGGACATTGTTCTGTGAAACTGGACACACACCCCCTCCCCTCTCAGCATTAGCTAGCATACCACATGCTGGCTGGGGTCCGTGCTGTGGGAGATGGGAGGGGGAATCCCTGCTTGAGCAGCGAGGGGGAGGTGGGGCAGGGGGAAGCCAGGCAGACCCTGCTGTCTGCAGTCTCCCGCAGAGCTCCAGCCAGGGAGCAGAGGGGTGGTACTAACCCTGTTCTCTGGAGCAGAGAGCCGAGCCCAGCCCAGCCCAGGGCTGCCAAGCATCTGGGATGCTAGGGGGCTCTGGTTTAACTTACAAGATGCTGTGCAGAGACGCAATCTTTCCTTTTTTCACTTCGATGATTGACACTCATGCCAAACTGATCTCACACTGTGATGCTAGACCAGGGGTTTGGAATATACATTAGGTTGTCTTTTCTGGAGTTCTGCTCCTGCTTTTTTCACCACTTCAAAAGAAGCTATTTCAAGAGACTGGCTACCAAGGTGTTTGAGAGAGGCAAATGAACACTTGGCTTTTTGTAGACTGTAGATCCAGAGAGTGCTCTTTAATTCAGGCTAGAACAGCAGATAAACACAATTATTGCTTCTTGGTGAGGGGGCTGGGGCATATGACTTTTAACGAGAGGCTGAGAGAACTGGGCCTATTTAGGCTGGAGAAGAGAAGACTGAGGCAGGATTGAATAGCAGCCTTCAGCTCCCTGCAGGGGGGTTGCAAAGAGGATGGAGCTGGACTGTTCCCAGTGGGGGCAGATGACAGGACAAGGAGCAGTGGGCTCACGTTGCAGCAAGGAAAGTTGAGGTTAGATATTAAGAAGAATTTTCTCACAAGGAGGGTAGTAAAACACTGGAACAGGTTACCCAGAGAGGTGGTGGACTCTCCATCCTTGGAGGTTTTGAACACCCGGCTAGACAAAGCCTTGGCTGGGATGATCTAGTTGGGGATGGTCCTGCTTTGGACTAGATGTGACCTCCTGAGGTCCTTTCCAACCCTCATTTTCTGTAACTCTATGATTCTTCCATGTAATGCATACGTGGAAAGGGCATTAGAAAGAGAAGATAGCTTTTTATCTTCAGTTTTCAGCCCTGTGTATCCTCATAACCATCATCATCCAAGACAACAGGAAGAACTAAGCTGGGCCTATGGGTGCTGCTAAGATGACTATTTATCAGCCTTCATGAAGGTTTAAGAGTTGTGAAATTAGTCTGGAACTGTCTTAATTCTGAGCAGTTAACAGTTACGGGGAAATACCTGTTTCATGCCTTGAGGTTTAATGAAGGCACTGAAATATGGGTGGCATCGGTGTCAAATGAACTGCTGGAGTCCATTTCTAGTCAAAAGGACCAGAAGCTGAAGCATCCGTCAGAGTTGGTTTAGGGTATAGGAAATACAGCTAAGCTAGGTCCCTGATTAGAGCTCCCACGATCCACAAGTAATGCTTACCCCTAGCACAAAGGATACCAGGAAGTATTCCCTATCCATCTCCTGGGAAGAGCTTTCATAAGGTAAATGTTAAGCTGCAGGATGCAGTGGTTAAAACCCTTTGTCTATAATTAGATCCATCTGTGTTTGGAGATACAGCAGTCCTGAAAGTCCTGCTATTATCATCTAACAATAGCTGATCTTTATCTCCCAGCCTGTGGTAGGACAAAACCATTATACTGCTTTACAGGATGGGGCTTAGCACTTATGAGCACTACCAGCTGATGTGTTGTAACTGCTTTCGGTATCCGCTCCTGCCCCCCAGTAATTGAGGCTAAACCAGACAGCTTATACCAGAATGAAGTAGCTGCTAAGCTACTACAGTTTACCTTCCACATATGGCAGGGTAGATCAACCAGATGTAATGGCTACGACAGATCCACTTGAAATAAAGCGAGTCCTTCCTGCACCCAGCTTTTTAATCAGTATAATTGTTTGGTCTGTTCATGCCCTCATTCCAGTGCAGTAGGTTTGACAAGTAAGCAGGGAAAAATCTTAAATTTCTTCTGTAATACTGTAAAATGAGGCAGGAATGACAGCATTTGTCTTCACATTTTAATATATTTGTTTTCACTCAATTTTCATATCAAATGCAATTATTAAAAAAAAAAAGGAATTGTGGGAGTTCATTACCCTGT
This sequence comes from Alligator sinensis, assembly GCF_000455745.1. Classification (NCBI taxonomy): domain Eukaryota; kingdom Metazoa; phylum Chordata; order Crocodylia; family Alligatoridae; genus Alligator; species Alligator sinensis. The sequence goes on along the minus strand of NW_005842013.1, from coordinate 2,736,959 downwards.
GATTTCCTAGTATTCAGGGCACATCTCTCAAGGGGGCAGCCAGGTCAGCTTTCCAGCTTGCAAAAATCTTCCCTTCCAAAAGGAAGAGTGCCTCTTGTACCACTTTCACAGCAGCACCTTGCTGCTTCAAACTGAGTTGTTGCATGTTTTAGTATTGAAGGGCTCATTCATTTTCTTTAAGCTGCTTTTATATTAAAATGCTGGAAGACCTTGACTGTATTGGTATAGTTAAAACAGTGTAACCGATCTAGTTTGAACACAGTTATACCTCTATAAATATGCTTATACCAATAGAGCTGTTAGCATATGGAAGATATATAAATGTGTGTCCATGCTAAGGCTAGTACCAGCCTTATAGAAATAGAAAGAAACCTCACTCATAACCAGTTTCATTTCATCTGTGCAACTTTCATATGAAGGCTAAAGCTAATCCTGCAAATACTTTTAGAGGTTTGTTCACATTGGAATAAACCATACAAGTTTGTGTCCTGGAAAAAAAACATTTGCTAAGTATTTAGTCAAGCATGTACACAGGTAGGGGAGCTGGAGGTAATTCATGGCCAGTTAATCATGGAATCATAAAAAGTGAGGGTGGGAAGGGACCTCAGGAGGTCGCATCTAATCCAGCCCCCTGCTCCAAGCAGGGCCAGCTCCAACTACATCATCTCAGCCAAGGCTTTGTCAAGCTAGGTCTTCAAAACCTTCAAGGATGGAGACTCCACCACTTTTCTGGGAAACCTGTTCCAGCGCTGTACTACCCTCTGTGGTGGGCCCATAAGGGGTGCTCCTGCGCTGAGCCACCCACCTCACTGCACCTGACCACCTGCCAGGCTCCAAGTGCCTCCCTGGGTCACCTCGCATCCGGCTGACCCTCTTCCTGGATGAGCCTGGGGGTACTGCTGCCACCACCCAGGGTCTGGACTGTTCTTGGCCCTGCGCCCCCTGGGAAACGCAGGCCTTGTAGTCCTAGAGGGTGCTCGATCCACTGCTAGAACTTAGGGTGCTTCCTTTAGCCTGAAGCAAAAAAAGCAGAGCCTCCATTAGTCAGCTGGACCAAGGGGGCACCAAGGCATAACCCAATCCCTCTCCCAATAAGTCTCCCACGCTATGCTTGGAGGAGAACTTTATTGGTACAGGAGAAAGGCTTGGGGTAGGATACAGGATAGAGCAGCAGCAAAGAATAACCTTAGAGCAAACAGTGTGGCCTGGAAGCCATTGATTATGCCACTGCTGTACTGCAAGCTGTATATCAAGTGACCTCACCTTCCAGGTCCAATCAGGCAGGTGTTTTGGATGCCAACCAATCGGTTTAAAAAGCAATACTGGTCACCTGGTGGTGTTGGGCTCCTGCCCCCTTGCCATGGGGTAAGTTTCCCAAACAATAGGGGCTAGGGTAACCCAGGCAACCAGGTTGAGAGACAAGTGAGAGAACTAGTCACGTGACCCACAGAGGCGGGGAAACTGACAAAAGGTGGAGTAGGCTCCGCCTCCCTCGGGAATGCCTCCAGCTCAGGTTATAACTCAGGGTTACCTGAAACAGGTGGAGGGAGGGCTGCCTGCCCACTGCAGTGACCAGGACCACATTGAGACGGGTGAAGACACAATAGCAAGGAGAAACCTAACGGAGGGTCTGTTAATCAGGACTCATAGTAGACATGATGTCTTTTATTAGACCAGCAACATTTTTGCAAAAAAAATCTGGGAAGATGCTGGGAGGGCATTCTGCCACACCCTCCTTGTGAAAGAGTTTTTCCTAATATCCAACCTCAACTTTCCTTGCTGTCGCTTGAGCCCATTGCTCCTTGTCCTGTCATTTGCCCTCACTGAGAACAGTCCAGCTCCGTCCTCTTTGCAGCCCCCCTGCAGGGAGTTGAAGGCTGCTTGCTGTTAAGTCCCACCTTGGTCTTCTCTTCCCTAGACTAAATAAGCCCAGTTCCCTCAGCCTCTCCTCACAAGTCACGTGCCTCAGCCCCCAGCCATTTTTTTTGCCCTCTGCTCGACTCTCTCCAATTTGTCCACATCCTTTCTGTAGTGGGGGGCCCACAACTGGACACAGGACTCCAGATGTGGCCTCCCCAGTGCTGAATAGAGGGGAAGAATCACTGCCCTCGATCTGTTGGCAATACTCCTGCCAATGCAGCTCAGGATGCCATTAGCCTTCTTGGCAACAGGGGCACACTGCTGGCTTCTGTTCCGCTTCTTGTCCACTGTCACCCCCAGGTCCTTGTCTGCAGAGCTGCTGCCCAACCAGTCAGCCCCCGCCTGTACTGGTGCATGGGATTGCTCCGTCTGAAGTGCAGGACTTTGCACTGGTCCTCGTTGAACCTCATGAAATTTCTTTTGGTCCAAGCCTCCAATTTGTCCAGGTCTCTCTGAATCCTAGCCCTACCCTCCAGCGTATCTACTATTCCCCCCAGCTTGGTGTCATCTGCAAACTCGCTGAGGGTACACTGCATCTTATCTTCCAGGTTGTTGATGAAGATGCTGAACTTACCTGAACTAATGTAGAAACTAACATCTCTCATGGAAACAAGTTAAAAAGCTAGACTATGCACACTGTAACATTTTCTAGGCATGTTTAACCCAGGATACCCACAGCAGCAACATAAGAGCCTGTCCACCAGAAGGGATTCTTTGGGTATTTATGAATCACTTCCTATCTGCCTGGTTGTCACCTGGTCCTATCTAAGATAGGTCCTACCTTGGCTAGACAAAACCTTGGCTGAGATGATGTAGTTGGGGCTAGTCCTGCTTTGAGCAGGGAGTTGGACTAGATGTGGCCTCCTGAGATCCCTTCAACCCTCACTTTCTGTGATTCTACGTTGGCACAGCCTTCTTGCAAGGACACTGTGCTTTTAGTTTAAGAGCCCTTTACTTCAGGTTGGAAAGGAATTTTTTAAAGATGAATTGATTTATGTACTCTTTAACTAAACAGGTGCCCCCATAAGGGGGTTTCTGATTCAGGTAAATTATCGTTGCCTTATGTATGCAAGCTTTGTGTGCACAGTGTGTTTAGATGCACGCAAAATTGGGGGGGGGGACACCTTAACAATGAGTATGACACATCCCTTAAAATTGCAAAATTCACCAAATCATAATGTCTCTAACCTCTCCTCTGACACCATTTCTCTCAGTGGCTGTTCTGAGAATAATCGAGAGAACTCTTTATTAAATCCATGTTTTGAATTAGAGGCTTATAAATCTGTCTGGCAGACCTAGAGATTCCAGATTTATTCTCACATTTACTTCTGTTTGTTCTATAGTTCTTGTGAATGTTAACAAAAGTTCAGACAAGAGCTCGGGTCAAAGTGATTTGTCAGCATTTGAAAATATGCTTAAGGCTGTGATGAATTGGGAGCATCTCATTTTCCGATCTAAAATAGATTTATGCATCCATCTTCAGTTTATACAGTGTCAGGAGTATTTTATACTTTCTTCTTCTATTTAAAGCCATATTCTTTGAAGCTTGATTAAGATAGCGCATATTGTACATTTTTTAATTTACTGTTTTCTCCATGATAACATTTGCACATGAGAACAGTATAAATTAATCATCCGGAAGGTGGCTACATGAACTGGAAAAACACACTCTTCCAGGTTCACTGGCTTTGGCCTTTCCCATAGAAAGTATTCACTGACCTCCCCTCTTTCCCCCAACCTGCATACCTACCACTGTGCGCGCAGATTCTGCTGAGCTTCACTGTTTCATTTAGGTCCTCCATAGTTTTTTAAAGAAAATTCCTTTAATTTCTATATCTGTTTAGATTCTGTTAAAAATAAAATTTATATAATTAGTTTGAGACAGCCTTGCAGTTGCCCCTTTGTTGTTTTTAGATAAGGGCAAGAAAGTTCCCCAGTGCAGAACAGTTTTAGTCAGTTGAATTTCTAGCAGGTTTAGCTAAAACTTCCTCTTAGTCTTAACAATCTTCTGTTTTCTCTTGGTATGGAAAGTAAGATCACTGATGATCCAGAGCAGTATCACAATAAAGCAAAAACAATATAGTATTCAAAATCCCTGCAAAATCTTTATATCCATATTAGATATGTACTTTACACTAAGTTTTATTACAATTGGTGTAGGAGAGGTCAGCATTTTAATACACTCTTAAATGGATTCTCGATGCTGCGCTTCCTCCACGATCACAGGAGGAGGAATAAAGCCCCCTCTCCCCTTCCGCCTCCACGGTTTATTCCCATGTATAAGAGGAAGAATTATATATTGAGTCACTTAGGAGCTTTGCTCTCGGGCTTGCACTGCAGTGTTTTAGCTGAGCTGATAGAATTATTCTAGGGAATCTGCAGTAAAACTAGGTGACTGTTTATCAAAGTGTATAATTTGCATTTCAAATTGGGAACCACTAAATATTCAGCACAAGGAAGTGGTTCATTACTGGGAGCTTTTTTAAGAGAGACAGTTGAGACAAGTTGCTAGACCAGTTTGTTTTGCCAAATCTTGCTCGCCACTTCCTTTCACATTGTTGCTGGTGATTTACCAATATATTATCTGAAATAGAAAGTTTCCCCGTGCCAAGCTTTCACCTCCTAATCCGTTCAGTTATGTCACAGTACAATGCCTCAAAGGGGAAGGACTGGCAAGAGAAAGGAGAGAAGTTACTTCAGAGGCAACACGCTAAGAATTAACAATGCTGTGAAAGGAAGTACCCGGAAAACTACAAAGCAGTTCAGTTAGTTTCTGTTCGCGCCTCTGTCAGTGACTCTCTGTGTTGCCTTTAGTAAACCACTTTATCATTGTCGCTTGGTTTCCTCGACTGTAAAACACAGGTAGGATCAACCACAGTAGTTCCTTGATCTCAATGGAGCTTCCAAAGCACCTGTAGGCAAGTAACAAAGCACTTGAAAGTAGCGACGGATAGAGCTGGCTGGTAAATCCAGTGGCCATTCTGCGTTGAAGCCAAAGATTTGAAAAATATCGAGGAATTGCAGTCCTGCACGTTTCACTTTGGAAATAGCAAACCATGGTGAGCTGGCATGATTTGTCTGTCCACCGCGGAACAGCACTTGTGAAAATAACACAAATGTCAGGTTAGGAAAGCAGTTGCCAGGACCTCCAGGATCCACAGTCTAGGGGCAGTCATGGTTAAGTATAGGATGTATTTTTTTTTTTTATGATGACAAATGTCCCCCGGAAGATAACTTATCATAACTGTCCTGGATACTGTGCAAATGGCTGTAAACGGCTGTCTTCTTTGAGGCAGTCCTGGTGGATGCGAGTCAAAACCTGGGACAAAAGAGGAGAGCTGACACAGCCCTTTACACACACAGCCCTTCCAAGCTGCATTGCTGCTCAGTGGCCCGGGAGAGCGCACAGCCTGGCAGGGTTGTCCCTGGAATGACTGGCAATTAAGTTGAATGAGCTGCGATTAACCTACAGAAGTACAAGCATTGCCCTTAGAAAACGTGTTAGCACATTTGATCTCACGTATTTCATGGGTACTTCAAGTGGGACAACAGACCCGTACCTCCGTAGGATCCCGGAACAAAAGGGTTTCTCACAGAGAAATGCAATCTCTGTTCACACCCAATAAAGGAGGTTTTTATAAATGAAGAGACGTGAGATTGAAGAGCCCAGTTTGCAAAATCTGGATATGCTGGTATTTTCAACCTCTAGGAAACTATTTCCTGCCTCTTGGCTCATTGTACAGCTCTGCAGGCAGTCAGATGAAGAATTGGACTTGCTTTCTACATGAAACTGCTTTCTAAGCCACCTAGGTAGAGTCTAATTTATGGATCAGGAAGAAAATGCATTTTAATTGAGAGGAAGAGTGAGACGTAGGCGTGAAAGAATTTTGATTAACGTTTTCCATGTTTATCTCCTCAGATAATTAAACTGAAAGCAGAGGCTCGTCTTGATCTGCTAAAGCAGATAGGGGTGTCTGTGGATACGTGGCTAAAGAGTGCAATGAACCAAGTGATGGAAGAACTGGAAAACGAACGCTGGGCAAGCCTTCCTGCCATGACCAACAATGGCTCTTCGCACTTGGTACTGTTTCCAGTGTGTAAACTTGTTTTCCTTTGAACCTTCACTAGTATGGCTCCTACGCTATAGTACATAGATCACATTTAATACTGGGGGCAAGCATTAAAAAAACCTAGTGATTGGTCAGCTAACATTAAGACAGAGAGAGAGCTGTGTGTGGCTCAAGTGAATCTAATTTCTGATAGTTTATTCTGAGCTAGTACAGGAAGGGGAGTGTGTTGCCTAAAGTCTAGAAGGGACTAGAAAATAGGATTTCTAGGCTGTATGTCTGGTTCTGCCTCAGATTTCTTTTGTGACTTTGGGCAAATCTCTTTTTATGTCCTCATCTCTACCTACCTCGTGCATGCGGAAGTTTGATTAAAGGTTTATATGGCTTTCTGTAGTGATTGGATGAAAGGTATAGTTAAAATTTTCAAAGCATCTGACTGTCTTTGGCTACTAAGGCACATTTTCAAAAATGATTTAGACACCCACTTAGGAGTTTGTCCTTCTGAAAATGAGCAGGACATAAGCTCTGAGTGGTTAAGTGTGCATCTACATGTGCCGATTTGAGGCGCACTAGCCATTTTTAAGGCACATTAAGAGCACAGGTCTATACGTGCATGCCCTTAATGTGCCTTAAAAACAGCTATTTTAGGTTATTTGCACCTAAATTTGATACCCGCAAAAGACATGAATAGCTAAAGTGCCTTAATGCACGTGTAGACATGCTAAGGCACATTAATGCAATGTGTGTCGACTAACTCGAGACTAACTTTAGTCCCGAGCTGGTCCTCACATCGCATTAATGTGCCTTAGTGCATGCACATGTAGATGTGTGCCTAAATCACCTTAATGTGCATTAGGCAAATGCACATTAAATGTAGGCACGCATAAAAGCACGTGTAGACATGCCCTAAGAGTATGAATGGATGGACAATTTACTGCAGCACAAAAGGTTCTGGGGCTTATACATGCATCAGCTGCCCCATGGGATGTACATATCCTTTCTGTGGAATAAATGAAAATGAGACCATAGTAATTTACTCCTCTTTCACTGCAGGTTGAGCTAACATGGGCAAGCTTTCATTTACTACAGAGTAAGAACATAGATGTAGGCAGTTAACACAGAGGAGCTGCCCTATGGTAACCCCCTCTCACCCCCATTTTAGTCCTGCAGTAAATTGTTCATTTGTCTGTGCCCTAAATCTCTTTTAAAAATAGGATCTTGATTCCCAAGTCTCTTAGATGCTTTTGAAAATGCTACCCAGCATGCTTAAAGTTTAGCTCCAGGTGATACGAATGTAATGTAAAAGTGTGGTGATTAGTTCTTATCAGCTAGAAATGACACTCATTGTTCTTGTAATGTCTGCAGATCTTTGCAGAACAGACAAGAAGGTCAGAGAGATCTCCCACACCGCTTGGGGCCGGAAGCTTATTCCCACAAACGTTGAGCTTCAGAGGATCCAATTTTTTTTTATCTAAATCAAGATGTGGGAATGAAAAAATTTAAGCCAATAGATTTTCCTTCCCTCCTAAAGAATGCATCTCAAAATAAATTCTGATAAATAATTGCCTAAACCAAGAAATCCTGTTTGGAAAACAGAAAGAACTGAGAGAGAGCTCTTAATCTTATTTTTGCCAAGCTGTCACCCTTGGCAATGCAGTTAGCCTTCACCAGCAATAGACAAAAATAAAATTCCTGAAAGTGTAGTCACTTTGCCTCAAACAGGGTGTTAGATCGTAGGCATCTCCTTAGCATATGGCAGAACACTTAACCTTCAAAGGCTGCCGACGTCACAACCAGTGGGTGTGTTTTTCTTTTTAATTCCAGTAGACTCATTCCATTACAAGCTTCTGCTTAATTCACACTCTCTGTTACTGTTGTTGACAGCTACTTTTACCTCCATTGACCTCTGAAGTATAACTGGATTGAGGTTTTGCTTTTTGTGGTTGGTTTTGCAAGGAGACGGCCCCATGGCTTTGAGCATAGCTTTCCTTAACTGCCAACAAGAAAGAGAAAGGGCTGTTCAGCCAGGTTGCAGCATTTGCATACACATGACTCATATTCCCACTTTTTTCTCTGATCCTTTAGTATGTTGGCCATTACCCTTTTCATGATCAGGTGTTGGCCATTACCCTTTTCATGATCAGGTGTTCTTCTGGCAAACCCTTGCAGAAGAAAGTCTCTCGTTAGAGACTCTGAATTTTTGTGTCGGTGTCAGCCGAGATTCTGTTCAAGTAAAAATTCAGCGGATGCTTCCAGGGTTCATCCTGTGCCAGGTAGAAGAGAATTGGACGCCGACTCCAAACTACATTAACAATTATTTATATTGCAGGTTGTTCCAATCCCTATTCTCATTACTCGGTCTCTGGAGGCTTTTCCCAGGGATGGTGTTATAATGAGAGAGAGAGAGACTCGAGTCACAGAATTCAAATCCAGCCCTTCAGACATCCCAAAGCTCAGGGGGGGTTCTTACTCGGTTTCATTTCAGGCCCCTTCTAGCTATAAAAGCTGAGTGCATGCTACATTGCTATGTTTAACTGTGTGTTTTTTCTTTTTCTTCTCACTCCGCCCCACCTCCCTTCGCTTCCTGTTGCGCAGGCTGGATTCTTCCCGGTGCCCTTCCTCGGTCCAATCAGACACACAAACGGTTGGCTCCACATCTGAAGCCAGTGCCAGTGCCAGTGCCTGGCAGGCTGGCAGATGCTGGAGCGTGGGAGGCTGAAATCTAATTTCCATTTTTCCCCTTTACACATGCACACGCCCTTGTATATAAAAGATCATATTGACCTTGGCAGCAGGATGGGGACAGCCCTAAGATGGTATTTCTTAAAGCTGTTTCAGCTATTATTTTGCTTGCCATTATAAAAGGGACTTATTGCTGTGCTTTTTGTATTAGATGCACTTTCACTTCACTCGCTAAGAAGCAGGCAGTTTTCAATGTTAAAGGATCAGCCTTTCTACCTTTGTATTTGCCACACACAGCAGAACAAAGCCAGGGTTGCGTGCGTCTTATTTTGTTATGGGATTGTTTGCCCAACACAGCTCGCGATAGATTTTCTTTTAATGAGTTGGAAGTAACACACCAGCGTAGATGAAATCTTGCTATTTCAACATTTATTTAACCTGCTAAAAAACCACAATCGTGTAACAAGCCCAAGGAACCCATGTCCCGTCACGTAGCCAGTTGGCTGCCTTTCTGGTATAATGCCGAAATGCCCAATTTTAGGAGAGAATACTAAATGATTTATTCCACTGTAGGTGCCAACAAAAGCTTTAGTCATAATTTTGTAATTTAGTGCCATCTGGAAAACATGTTTAGTACTACTGTTACATATTAGTATAACTGGGAACTCTGTTCTTCAATGAAGACAATAGATACATGCTAAATAGGATGCAGTCTATTTATTCTGTGAAAGGGGGAGAGAATAATTCCCATGTTTGTATTCACATATGATTTAACCTCTACTCAGCTGTAGAGTCATAAAAAAGATATACCCACAAAAGTATACTTCCCAGGTGTTGGATTTACTGTGAACGGGGAGCTGGATGGCCTGGGTTTAGTGGGCTATAAAACCATTTACCTTTCAGGTCACTGTTTCCAGTTCAACCCAGACTGTTACCTGTCAGCAGCCTTAGTTTGCAGTGTCTGTAGAGGTTTTGGGGAGGGAACGGATAGACTTCTCTGCTACTTTCTACTTGAAAAGGGGTTTGTCCGAGTCAAAGTTGAGGTGCAAATATAAGGAGGTTTTTTCTGCTGTTGGTGGTCCTCCACCCATTCCAAGAATAGAGAACTTCTAGATGGCAATTTAGCCCCCCGCATTACACCTGTGCAGATAGATCTACAAATAAACTATATATTGGCATATTGGTAGAGATCTACACAAAGTCTGTATAGATCTCCTGTTTCCTTTCTAAATATAATTCATTAATTATTCTGATGCACTATCAATATATTATTCCAGTATACCTGAGTTTATTCCTGCCTTTGGTTCATTTTTGCATACCTTCAGTATCGCAGGTGCCAATGGCTTTGTTGTGGATTTATGCAGACACTCATTGGCAAGTTGTGTGTAGAAAGTTAAACAAGCGTAGGTGTTCTGTGTCTTTAATAGTGCTTCCTCCTCTTTGTGTTACGTGTCCGCAGATGGATTTTCTTGGAGGAATTTTAAGCAGCCCACACACTGTGGATTAAAATGGCTTTTTTTCCCTTAGAAAACCAGGACCAGATGTTTTATGAACAAGTATTTCTAGACCTGATGTGCTAATTCCATGATGCTTCATATGGCTGTCAGCTGCAGGTTTAGTAGTGGCTGCAACATTTTTAGGAGCTGTAAAGATTGTGGCTTTATTTAATCTGCCGAGTGCCAAATTAAGAGCCGATATGTTAGCTAGATAGGATAATAAATACTATGCGTTACAGCAGTCTCTTAGTATTACAGGTGAAATGGATGCAAAGTGGATTTCAGTGGAAATGAATTAGGAAGCTTTAATCATAGCAAATGAAGGGTGGAAGGGACCTCAGGAGGTCACATTGAGTCCAGCCCCCTACTCAAAGCAGGACCAGCCCCAACTACATCATCCCAGCCAAAGTCAGGTCTGGGCCTATGCACTACAGTGAATTGCAGTGAACTTGCCATTTATTCCAGTGACCTGGCTTCAAATATACGACTCAGGTGAAAAGTAAAATTGAGCTGTTTGTTCTGAACGGAGGCCATAAATGTCGGTAACATCATACAATCACCAGCCTGTACGTCCTTGTCCTGGAGATGGCCACAGGAGCTGGAAGAACAGGGATGTCACAGATGAGGATTGAGCTTGATTTGGCAATGGAGTTTGGGGAAGCCGTCGCAGTACCTGTCTGTCCCACTCCAGGCTTCTTTGCTGTGTTGCGAGCCGCCTCGCGTTCAGGAGGAGCACAAAATCCAGCTCCAAATTAAACTGCATAAATAAAGGGAAGGCGGCAGCTTTTCTAGCAGCGTTGCCCTTGATTTTGAAGGCCGGCGTCTTTTTCACATGAGATCGAATGTTTATCCGAGACTGAATCCAGGCACAAAGCCAAAGTCTAGGGCTCACACTAACTGCATTTATAGAAACTTGTATTTTTCCAGCCTGTCCACTTGGCTTTTATTTTTGCTTTTTATAAACACTTTTTAATTATTATCCTTCCCTTAGGAACCTCTCACGTAAACTGTACTAAAAAAACTGAAGGGAGTACTTTGTGAGGAAAGCATTGGAAGGAAAGTTGGTTTTTTGATTTAAGGTTTAGTACTTTATTTTTCTGTCCCTTTCAGTTTGTACCTTATGGTCATAGGTGCAACACTCAGTGCATGTTTTTGCCATCAAAGTACATTTTGTAACTCTGAAGGGTGGTGACTGTACTTTGGACTTGCCCCATATAAATGTAATCTTTTCCAAACTCATCATCAGTCCCGGTGTCCAACAGTACTCTTACTGTGAAGGTTGAACGAATGCTTATAATACACGCGGCTGCTCTTCAGTCTGACAAAAATGTAAGTTGATAACTTGCATTTTTTCGCTTCCGGATATTTGCTCGTGTGGGTGACTACTTTCCTGAGGTCATTTTGAGAACAAATGTATTGATTTTTAGTGGTGCCGTCCTTCCTTTGGTGTTTGCTAAAGAAAGAAACTTAAATTGTAGCTTTGCTCAGTCCTGAGCAGACTAGGAGGCTAGAAAGTTACTAAAGCTGGATTATTCGTTTTGCTGTTTGTTTTCTTCCCTCTTGTTTCTACCATCCAGTATACTCAATTATTTTCATATCTTGTAACAGCTCAACGCTGATACAGAAAAGGAAGAAGGTGAAGAATTTGAAGACAGCATGGATGTGTTTGACGATAGCAGTTCCAGTCCTTCTGGTACTCTAAGAAATTATCCACTGACCTGCAAAGTCGTTTATTCCTATAAGGTTTGTATTTTTTTTTTTTTAAATCTCAGTCTCTTATCCATGGGAAAGCTGTGAGGCAAACGAAACAAATGTTTATGATACTAAATGTCTGGGGGAAGTTTGCTTGAGTAAGTAAATGTAATTATGAAACCTGTTTAATGTGTCTGATATTAAATAGGCAACCTGTTACAGCATAATCTTAATAAAGTTAACAAACTGTTAGCAGGTGTAAATAAATTTGTTACAGGGGTGTTGGTTGTAGCAGTGTTGGTCTAAGGACAAAGGCAGACAAGTAAAATCTGACATCTTTTATTAGACCAACTCAAATAGTTGGAAAATTTCTTCTTTGCAAGCTTTCAGGTATAACTACCCTTCGTCAGGCTGAGGAAGGGTACTTATACCCAGAAGCTTGCAAAGAAGAATTTTTCCAACTATTTGAGTTGGTCTAATAAAAGATGTCAGATTTTACCCGAAGAACCTTGTCTGCAATAAATTTGTTAAGCACATTCGGCTTCAGTTCAACAAGGTACTTAAAACGCATGCTAATATAAAGAGACAAGTGTCCCACTGAAGTTAGTGGGAGTTGCTCCCTATGTTAAGAGTCAGGCATGTGTTTTAAGTACCTTGCTGCATCTGTCTGGTACATTTTGTATGTATTTCGTACCTATGCATCCGTTTTTAGGCTCTGTGTATGCTAGGAGTACTTTACTGGTATAGGAATACTGGTGCACTGTACTAGCAAAGTCACTATTTTTGGGCAAGACAAAGTTATACTGGTGAAAACATGGCTGTGTTGACTTCTGATAGCAGTGCTGTGTCTGGCAGAGATCACACCTCCTCGCATGCTTCACTGAAATAGCCGCGCCAGCAGAAATCAGTAGTGTCAATTTGGCCTTAGCATAATAAGAATCACAGAACTAAATGGGCTTGCACATATTGGGGGATGTTTCTTTTGAACCAGCCCGCCCTCCTTGGCTGGAAAGGTCCCTTAAAACTATCTGCCTATGAGCCAAAAAACCTTTACTGTTCCCAGAGGCATTTTTAAAGTATTCTGCATTAAAACATTTTGCATTTATTATTCATTAATTTCTAAAAATTATCCCTTGTGTGCGTTTCTCTGCCTGGTGTGTGTCATGCCATTCCTTACTTTGTACGTGACCTTCCTTTTGTTCTAGGCTTCTCAGCCTGACGAACTGACCATTGAGGAACATGAGGTATTGGAAGTGATTGAAGACGGAGATATGGAAGACTGGGTAAAGGTATTGTTTTCTTCGCTCATTTTCATCTCATTATATCATTTTGAAAGCAAGGGGGGGATCAGCACTTCTCATCATGGTCTTACTGCAGTGTGCAGAAACTAAGTCCTTTCCATCCCATTTGCTTACAGGCACGAAACAAAGCCGGCCAAGTGGGTTATGTGCCAGAGAAGTATCTGCAGTTCCCAACATCCAACAGCCTGTTGAGCATGCTGCAGTCTCTGGCAGCACTGGATAGTCGGTCACACACCTCCAACAATTCAACTGAAGCCGAGCTAATCTCAGGCAGCTTAAATGGAGATTCCAGTGGTGAGTGTCAATAGAGAGCGCTGGCCGATCGATTTTATTCATGAAAATGTTGTGATGAGCATTGTCCACCCAGATTTCTTCTTCCTAACAGTGATGTTAAGGCAGGAACTCTCTTTCCTTGCCTGAAGGCAGCCATTCCTATCAATCACCATTCTCATATTTAGGATCTCCTTAATTTGTCCAGGACCAGCTGCGATTCCCAACATTAAGCCAGCAAAAGAAAAATGAAAATCGTGTCCAGTGTAGCAAAGATGCCGTGCTGTACACAGAGGAAACGCTCGTTCTAATTTGGTTTTTTTTCTGTCTCCCATCTATAGTCTGTTTTGTGAAAGCACTTTATGATTATGAGGGCCAGACAGATGACGAGCTGTCCTTCCCAGAAGGAGCAATCATCCGTATCCTAAACAAGGAGAACCAGGACGATGATGGTTTCTGGGAGGGTGAATTCAATGGGCGTGTTGGGGTTTTCCCTTCTGTGTTAGTGGAAGAACTGACAGCCTCAGAAAATGGGGAGACTCAGTGGATTGGAGATCTTCAGGTATGTTAAGAGTAAATTGGTTGTGGGTTAAGCACTGGTGTGGCTTTCTGGTGTTCCACAATGCCCTGCATATGGTCAAGGGCTTTCTCTACAGCAGCCCCTTGTAGCCTGTTAGTGATGAGCTTTGATAGTCTCCAAATGCGTTGTGTGATATGGACAGTGGCTGCTATGGGGGTGTGGGGTGCAGAGTATGGAAAACAGATATTCAGGCTTACACTGCCCCTGCTCTCATAACGTAAAAGTGAACATTTACCTTTATTTTCTAAGCCCACATAATATTTATCAAATGATGCATGTTGGCAAATGTCACAGATTTGTGCAAAGAACAAAGGAGTGGTCAGGGAGGAAGGGAAATGAGCCACAGGAGGAAATTCCCAGTCTCCTTCCTGCAATTAATTTGCAGCATTGAGAGATCAAACAGGATCTGGCAAAAACAGCATTATTGGCTCTTACAGGTCTATTTAATACTTTCACATCTAAGACTGTGCAATACCTTCACAGGTTTTTAGAGGGCAAGACAATTTAGCTGCAGGATATTAACTAGAATTTCATCTCTAATACATATTTTAAGATCATGGCATTTCAAAGACGATATTTTATTTAACCAGTTGATACCATCATGAAAAATTAAACACTTTCTTGCTTACGACTGTTGCTAGAAATCAGAATTCACTGCCTTCACTGCATAGTGATTTGTGTAGTTTTGTTTTATTGTTGCTCTTGAGAAATGCCCATACCAACCAACATGGGAAATAAGTTCAATCACATTACTAGTAATACAGCTCACATGTCCTCATGGCTTATCACTATCAGATATAAAAATGTCAAAGTACAGGCTGTGTTGAAATCAGTAGGAGTTGCTGTTTTTATGCAAGCACTTTATAGTTTGGCCCAAATTAAAAGGACACTGATGTTAATACCTTCTGACCAAATGTGTATCTTTCTTTTGTAAAGCATCACATCCCCATGTGATGCTATATACATATTAATACCAGTTTCAGCTTCATACTGTTACCTTATTGCAGCTATGTGCCTGAATTTCGTTATTCTTCCTTTTTGTTTCTCTCTGCATTTAAATGACACACTCTCAAACAGTAATAAAACTCATGATCTTCGTGTTCAATTTTGTGTAGGTATATTCAGAGAAATGTGCTCCCCCATTTGATACATTTTTTAGAACAATCTTCAGACAATCTGTCTAGATTACCCCTGGAAAAGCAAGGGGAAAAAAATCTGCTCTGTGGCATCCTGTGATTTTTTTTTTTTTTTTTTTTTTTTTTAAATCACTATTTCATATCTCGGCTTTCCTTTCCAAATACAGCTGACAAGCATTTTTGTTTGACAAACACGATTTCTTACTGGATGAAAACAATTGGGATACAAGTACATGTCTGTGTGCTCATAACATTGGCTTAAAACAAATAAAAAGCCTCTCCTCTTTTTGAATACAGGTGTCTCCATCTCCAAAACCTCACAATTCCCTTCCACCATTGCCTCTCTATGACCAGCCACCCACGAGCCCTTACCATAGTCCAGATAAAAGAGGCTCCCAGAGCTTTCCCAGATCACCATCAACTAATGGTAAGAGATTTTTCTACTAATTCAAGAAACACAACATCCAAATGTTCGTTTGAAATAAAAAATTCCACTTGCAGCGGAAGCATGTGTTTTAAGGGGGGGTTGACTAGTTCAGTAACACCGCAATGGTTTGTTTTTTATTGTTCACTCTTTCAGAAAACAGTTTCAGTTCGGAGTCTCCTGGATTTTCGCAGCCTCCACGGCTTACTCCGGAAACTTCCTATGGCAAACTGCGACCTGTAAGTCACAAGTGTTACTGTGCTTAATGATGTGATAATATAGAAACCTGTCCAGATCCTCAGCTGGGATCAGTTGTCATAACTTGAGTGAAAGCAGTGGGATTTACTTTGTTGATGCACCCGCTCAGAATTTTACCTACCATGTTCCACAAATACTATTAATGCAATGATTATATTTTGGGTTTTGATTATCACAAAAAAAAAACCCCAATAAGGAAGGCTGGTTCTCAGATTGGGGACTGTAAAACAGATGCATCAAAAAGCAACAGACATGGATGGGAACCAATTAGATAATGAAGCAGATTAATAAAATAAAGCTGCACCTATATGAGCAATGCATTATGACATACGTTTAAAGGCATCCTTGGATCCCCATAATTCCCTCTCTGCCTTACATATACTTATACCATTAGCAAAGGAGATGTTTAGATCTTGCAGGGCAAGATGTAATCTTCTTACATCTTTGGAGGATTGTTTATATTGTATATATCTTATGCTCTTTACAAGCAATACTGTTGTCCATGTATGCATGCCTTACAAATATAGAGAAATAGGAATCAAAGAAAAACATAGATGCCAAAACAGCTGGATCATGGAATTTGCACTAATGTTTTTCAAAGATTTTGTTGCCAAACACCCACATCCAAACCCAACACCCGAGACTGCTGGGTGTTGAAAGGCAAGTCCACTTGCCAACAATCTGTCTGGACACACAAGCCTGTTGGTTTCTTTGTGTTGGGGTTAAGTTCATTTAAACTCAAGTTAATTGAGCTCAGGTTGCATCAAGGGAAGTTTAGGTCGGATATTAGGAAAACATTTCTCACTGGGAGGGTAGTGAAGCAGTGGAACAGGTTATCCAGAGAGGTTATGGACTCCCCATCCTTGGAGGTTTTTAAGACTCATCTAGACGGAGCCTTGGCTGGGATGATGTAGCTGGGGCTGGTCCTGCTTTGAGCAGGGGTTTGGACTAGATGTGACCTCCCGAGGTCTTTTCCAACCCTCATTTTCTACAGTTTTATGATTTATAAACCCTGTGGGTCTTAGTTTGGAGAGCTCCTAAGGTTATGATCCAATACATTTTGTGATGTCTGTGCCATATAAAAAGAGTCTTTGCCAAACAAGGGAGGAGGGAACTAGTTAACTGAAAAATTAAAAACCCATCTGCCGAGATTGTTTGAAATCAACAGCGTAGGGATTTTAAAGTTATAAATCAAACCACATGTTACATTCCAGTAGTTGTATTTTCTAAGCATTATTTTTGATGCACAGTGATTTTGCTGACAGTAATGTCTCTTGAGATCCATCTCTAGTCTTTCAGCACATAAAATGATGGTTTCTTGTCCAAAGTTTAAGTCAGAATTGTATAACTAAAGTGTCTATGTCCTTATTGTTAACAAATGCCCACAGTTCCCATTGTTTGGGTGCAAAAGCCTGATTCGTTGCACTGTTCACTGGAGCCACACGGAGCCGAAAAAGAATTTCATGTCATCAATGAGTGCTCATCGGAGGAGCTCTTTCTCTAAGTTTCACATCCTGGTCTCCTAAATCTTACCCTTCCTATTCTTTGGGTAGTTTTAACACAGTAGGTCAGTGGTTTTCAACCTTGTTTCATTTGCAGACCCTTAAAAATGTTGAATGGATGTGCCAGACCCCTTTAAATTGTAAGTGAGGGTATTCGCATCGTTTTAATTGATCAGAAATAGGGCCTGGTTTAAATTGCAAGCCCAGCTCACAGCACAGCAGCTCCTTTAATCTTGAAGCTCTCCCCGCCTCCAATTATGTCCTCTTCCCTCCATTATTGATTGGCAGTGGGGCCCCTTCAGTCCTCCCACTCGCTGCTTGTTCCTGTTGGCCAAGAGGGGTAAACTCTCGTTTTAAATATGCCCAAGTTTTTGTCTCCCACTGTGCAGCATATTTAAAACTGTGGTTTGCCCCTTCTGGCCATCAGGAGTAAGCAGTGGGGCCAAAGGGGCTGTTCCACCAATCAGCAGCAGCTGGGGGGCATGCGGGGGGATCTTCAAGACTAAAGGAGCCACCGCGCTGCAAGCTGGGCCTGTGATTTAAGCCAGGCCCTAATCAGAGGCATCTTTCGTGGACCCTTTAGACATCGTCTGTGGACCCTCAGGGGTCTGCAGACCACAGGTTGAAAACTGCTGCGATAGGTGGGATACAGTTATGTTTAATGGCATTCTTGCTGGTTTTTTAATGTGTCTTTGCAATGCTTGTTATGCCTCAGCAAACAGATGTTTCACGACAGTGTTACATTTTAAATATGCTTGCTTTAAATAGAATTTGAATCTTGGTATAACATTGCTGATTGCAACATCCAATTTGTAGCAGCGCCATGTGAGCTGTTATGGCACATTTTGAGAATAAGAAGAATTCTTCACAAGATGCTATTAAACCTTAACATGAGGCTCTGGGAAGCGCTACAATAAGTTGTAAGTTGTTAGAGCAGGATGCAGCTAATCGAGTTAACATTAGAGCAGGGGTGGGCAAAATGGAGGATCTGGCCAGCAGTCAAACTCCGTTTCCCAACAGCCCCTGCTCGTGTTGCTGCAGCCCGTTTTCATGGAGACCCCAGCAGCAGTGATGCCATGACAGCGCAGGGCCAGAGTTTCCATGGACACTAGCCCCAGCAGCACTGGCCAGGCACGTGGCTGGGTGGGGAGCCGCTCTGCGGCCAGGGCTGAGATCTTGCCGCGGTGACAGCGTGGTCCGGAGCCGGGGCAGAGCCACGATCTGCTGCTTGCACGTCCCTGCCTGGGGCATGCAGGCAGTGGATCACAGCTCTGCCCTGGCTCCAGACCACACTGTCACCACGGCAAGATGAGCAGCTCCCTGCCCAGTCACACATCCTGCCAGTGCTGCTGGGGCTGGTCTCCATGGAAACTCTCGCCCCATGCTGTCATGACCCTGACGCTGCTGTGGTCTCCGTGGAAACCGGCTGCAGTGACACTGGCTGCTGGGAAATGGAGTCTGCTGTGGATCCAATCCAGCCCATGCACCGGACTTTGCCTGCCCCAGCATTAGAAGGTCAAAAGAGCATCAGATGCATGTATAGGTAGGTCGTTGGAGTTCAGAGATGCAGTTATAACATCTTTGGGTTTGATAGGTCAAAAACCTGCCAAAAAACCCATGAAAAGATTCCCCCCCCCCCTTTTTAAAAATTTCTGCTTATAAGAACAAAGTTCATGAAACAAAACGTTCAAAATCATAACCCCTAACTGATTTCATATGTATTGCTCATTGCAGGCAGGGGGCAGCCCACACAAGCTCCGTTCTCACCATTTGGGCGTCTTCCTCCCTTAGCACAAACCAAGATGGGCCAAACAGTGAGCAGAGCAAATACCTTCGGGTACCAGAATCACAGGCCTGATCACTGCCTTTCAGCAGGGTTATTGTAGGCATTGATTGATTGATTGATTGATTGATTGATTGATTGATTCCACCTGGAGCTAGAGGTTCTGGTCCTTTACATCAGTATTTATATAGTTTTCATGACTATATAAATAGCCATGAAATGTCCCAGCATCTTTCTGAGAGTCACACGTGTTCTGACTGTTTCAGGTGCGAGCAGCTCCTCCTCCCCCTACACAGCATCATCGCAGGACAACAGAGAAGATCGAGGACGTGGAAATTACTCTGGTGTAACGATGGGACTAGCTAAGTAGTAGTGCTACAATCAAGGCCAAATGTGGTGTTTGGTCAACCTCGTTTTTAGGCACCTTTGCATGATGAAGACTTTTAATAGAGCAAGGAATAGGGAGGATTTCTTGTGACAGTGACATGCTGGATTTCTTCCCACCATCATGAATATTTTGTGCCTTTTTTGTTTTATATACATCATTCTTCCTCCCTTAGCACAAACCAAGATGGGCCAAACGGCAAGCAGAGGAGATGCCTTGGAGCAGGTTTCTCTTTTGGCTGAAGATGGTCAATTTTTATATGGTGGCTTCAGAGAGAGCCTCATTCATGCAACTTAGTCATAGCATACTTATATCATGTGCATTAGTACAGTATATTACTGTTGCCATAGGAATGTGTTAAAGATTGTCAATTCTTCAAGTAGCAGTACTTGTCTGATTAGATATTAATCAGATCTCATGGAATTACAAAAAAGGGAACAAAAGGATAAGTTTAAAGAGAGGCTGGCTCCTCTTCAGTCCCCTTGATGAAGAAAAAAAAAAAGGAAAATAATCTTATAGATAAGAAAAAAGTGCTGGAGACCACATGACATGAATGCACACCTCTTCAATAATTAACTGTTAAACAGAACTAAATGCTCTTTGTATTAATATTTATGCAGTTCATTTAGTAATAGAGTATCTAATATGGAGGTGCTGAATTAGTAGCAACATCTTGTTTCCATAGCATAAATCAACTGGTAGAGAAGTAAGTGAGATTTTTGTCTAGATCTGGAAATTTGAGTTTCATTTCTTTTTCTTAGCAGATGTTTTTTTTTTTTCATTTTGGGATCACTTTTATCCCGGTTATTGCCGTGTACTTTATTATCCGACGTTAGCAGTATATCTTTGCCATCAAAACATCTGGCTAGAGTTAGAAGTTACATTTAGAATATTTACATGCATTATTTAGTTTCCGCATTGGATAGTCCTATAGCATTTCTCCCTGCAAAGCCCATTAACTAGCCAAAATCAGAGAACCAGGACATCCCTGGCATAGGCCAGTCCTTCAGACCGCCTTTAGGGCTGAAAGTAAGAGAGGGAATTGCGCTCTCAAATGATTTTTGTGCAAGAAAGAGTTTGAGGACGTCAAGACTAATTTCAGACTGGCTTTCTCTGAGAAAGGAACTGTTGACATTTCAGAGAAATCAGGGTGTGTTGCGTTCTAGCGTGAATTGCAATGGTAAGAAGAGTGGAGACACCCTTCCTTCCAGATGAAAACATTTGTTTCTATAAATACGATCACTAAATCGTTCTGAAAATAGCAATACTTATCAATCAAAGCTTCGGTGAAAAGACATCTACAACTTATTTAAGAGCTGTTATATGGGTTATATTGAATGCGCTCTTGTGTGTTCATTTTCTCCTATGTTGGTAAAGTAAGTTTCTACATTTAGTTAACTAACAAGGGCTATTTTTTTTGAGGCTGCATTTACAAAATCATTGTACAAGATGTTATCATAAACTTCGCACATCCTTGTAAATCCCAACCCCACCTGGGGCTCTGAAATGTTAGTACTTGCCAATGTCTCTCCTCCCAGTGGGATTTTTAACCAAGAGTGAGGCTGTTGGAAGAAAAAGTTCATCAGCCAGTTGCTAAATCAATGGCTGTCCATTGAAGATCCTTTTCCGTGTGTTTTCATTCTTTTGCACCTCTTGTCCTGTTGATCTGTTTGAGGTCTTTTTATGTGTTTATCAAACTTATTCTTAAGTTTAAAAAAAAAAAAAAAGTTTTTAAAAAGATTTAGCTATTTGCAAAAAAAAAAGGCAAAAAAAAAGCTTCACAATGCAGAAGAAATTCAAGTATTGCCATAAACGATGTTCAAGTTCAATTTCTTTGGCCAGTTTTTCTCTGTCCTTCATAACAGACTTTCAAAATTCAGAAAGTGTTATTTAAAATCTCTTTGGTTGTACTTTAAAATATTTTCTGTAAGAGCTGCTAATTTTATTTAAAAAAAAAAAAAAGAAAGAAAAGTTGTAAAAATATGCCTCCTTTTTAACTATGATTTCTTCATACAGGGCATGTATTCAACGTATCATCATGTACAGTGTCAGTACACTGAAAGCATTAGGTGCAAATGCTTTCTTTATATTGGCTGTAAAAAGTTTGTATTTATTATGTATAAAAATGTTGAATAATAAAAAAAAAACAAAACGTGGAACCAACTCCCGAGAGTCTCTTAGTACCAAGCACAGCTGCAAACATGGAAGAAACTTGTCTGGAAAGTTTGCATCAGATTTCCACCCAGAGCGAAGAGCAAAACTTCTCACCTCTATTAGGCCTCTCAGTGCCATCTTCCCAATGCAAGCCGTTATTTTGCGTCTCGGTTCATTTTTCATGCAGCCCTTTCTGTTGCCAGTCAAACAGACGTCTAGGTTTGGATGTAACCAGCAACTACGTTTTAAATCAAGACTGTTAGAAATCAGCTCCTCTCTTCACCTTCTGCCACACTGATTCACGATAGCCGGGTCGTTTATCCCTGCTACAGTGGTATCGTGGCTGGTGCTTACTGCAGCATAAAACCTGCAGCTTCTTTCAGGCCAGACACTTTGTATAACATCAGCTACTGAAGACGAGGCCTGGATCACGGGAAGGAAAACTCCTTGTGGTCCACCTGCCGAGGAACAAGCTCTGGTGCCATCCCCGTGAGGTGCTGAGCTCTTTGAAAGATCGTGGTGCCTGTTCTCCTGACACCACTGATCCTTTTGATGAGCAGACAAGACTGTTCTTTCAGACTCGGCTCTCATGACACAGGAGGCACAGTGGGAGAAATTAGCAGCTGGCCAAGTGTCAAAGAACAGAACTGCTGAGGAAAGCAGGGTTTGCTCTCAAGCTTTGGCAAGGACATTTAATTCTTCAAGAACAGAGTCACAAAGCTCCATGAGTAGAGAGAGGCAGTGAGCTGTGCTAGGCCGAATTCAGGCAGAAGGTACGGCAGGGTGACACCATAGAGACGAACAGGTTCAGAGAGGCATGAGCTTGCACCTACAAAAACTCACCTTTCTGAACCCAGGTAGTCTCTAAGGTGCCACGCAGCTGTCTTCTGCAAAACTCCAGTCATTTAAATAAGGACTTCGCATCCTTTATGAAGAGCAGAGGTGTTAAAATTCTTGTCTAGTGCAATGGTGCTCAGCCTTCTTCACCTCCAGAAAACACTAGCTCTTTGCTTTCACTTTTTGTATGACAACGAAAAAATAATAGAGCAGTTCTGCTGCTGCAACCAACTCAGCAAGCCCACTGCAGGGCAGAAGGAATTAACACTCATGATTTCTCTTTGACATCTCTGGGTTTACCTTGAGAATCGTGTTTGCACACTTACCGGTGCTGACATTGCGCTGCACCATGCGGCACTCTTGGGAGGATCTCAAGGCACCCTAGGATGCCACGGCAGCCTGGTTGGGAATCACTAGTTTAACGCAGTTGTCCTTTAATAGGTTCAAAGTGCGTAAGTGTGTGTGATAGAACGAACATGGGGTAACAAAGCCAGACAGAGGGGTGGCTTCTTATGCCCAACTTCTCAATGCTCAACCCTCACTGCACCACTTAGCAGAATTATGGCCCAACAGGCTTAGTGTGTTTAGACAGTGCTTAGGAGCCACAGCGTGGTCAGCCTCTAGGCAGTGTCCCAACGTGTCACAAACTGATCTAGCCGTTCTGTGTGTAGGCATGACCCAAATGGCCTTCCTCAACTCCCATCCTAGCTGCTACAACCTCCTCTTCCTCTCAGCTGAGTGGACTGTGTGGCCTCTAAGTTCCCTTCCAGCCCTGTGATCCTGCATCCCCTTTTGCCCTTCTTGCATCTGTTCAACCTGCTACTGCAAAGGTTATCCTCCTGGCTTATCTCTCTGACCCTTTTCTTTGCTTCTCTCTTTTCCTACTCCTTCCTCGTTGTATGAGGCACAAATGTCTCATCTTCCCTTGGAAGTGCCTGTGCGCTGCCAGGTGCCTTGGATGACCAGCCAAGCCAGCCTTTGGTAAAAGCCTGTTTGTAGAAAATTCCTGCTTCCTCTGCCATCTCTTTGTGCATAAGAAGACCTCCACCTCGATCGTTCACAAAGCCGTGTCCTGTTTCAGATCCCTCCTTCAAACTCTTCTTTGCTGTGATGGTACAAACGAACTTCCCAGCGGCTGGGCACTAGGTGTTTTGTGCCCGCTGCCTGTCGTGCTGACTGCCAGCGCGAAACAATTGACATGGATGAGGAGCAACGGGGTGGAATTGCAAACTTGCTGCCCGTGCTCTTCACCTGCCACTGAAATGCCGGTAGGATGAAGCTGTGGCTTAAGAGCTCACCGCAGTTGTTTCCAGCAAAAACTGTGGCAAACAGAATAAGAAACAGGTTAAATATTTTGTGACCCAGAGAAACTTTAAATGGACAGAAGATGCAACTCGGCCCAGGCAGCAGGTGAAATCTTGCTTTCTATTAAAGTCTGTGGCAAAGTTCCCATTTATCCACTGAGCTGGTGGCTCTAATGCTTTCCAACAGCACTGTGCTGGCCACAAGTGATCTTGGCATGGATGTAAAGAGAACAACATGATAACGTAGCAAAGCAAATCGTGTTGGGGGCTGTGCTTTGTTTTAATCAAATGCATCCGTTGCCTGACAAAACTCTGCTTTCTTCCCCCATCAACGCATGGATCTTCCTTGAAGATAACGGGAGTAGCAAGAAGAGACCGTAACCCCTTATTCTGTGCTGGAAGTCAGAGCAGCCCAAGGAGGAATCTGCTCAGGATGATCCCAATTTTGTTCAGCCTTTCCTTATAGTGAGTTGCCCAGTAAATTTTGCCGAGGGGTAGGAGAAATGGTGCTGTTGAGAACATCAACTCCATTGCTCCAGCTTCTTTTCATCCGCCGATCTGTCTTCACACGTACTGCTGCAGCAAGGGAAGCAGTACCTTGTCCTCTGTTAGGCCTCCTGCCTCTTTCCTTCCTCTTGGAAGTTAGGAGAGGTGAGAGCTCAGGGAAGGGAGAGCATTTAAATCGGTGTTTGCAGTGGACGGTATCTAAATGGGAATGAGATTTGACTGAAGCGGGGTGGGGGGAGACTTTCTTCCCTGAAGTCACAGCCACGGCAAATGAGCCAATAATAACCGCAGCCGGGAATACGCTCAACGTGCTCAGTGTGCCAAGGAGCTTTGTACTCAGAGCTGTACCCTGGGGATGGAGGATTAGAAATCTGATTGAAGGCTTGTAGTAGTGAGCAAGCCTCTGCATTACAGGAGGGAAGGTCATTTCAGCTAAGGAAATAAAATAGAAGCCCTGCAGTGATGCTGGGGCTGAGCTTGGAGGGAGGAAAATCTGCTTGCTTCGATTTAGCAGCGCTGGATTGGAGTAGACAGTTGGCATCTGCAGCACGTAACCACAGCTCTCGGTTCCCCACACATCAGGGAAACTGGCTGGCAGCCCTCGCGCCAGAGTGTCACAGCCGACTGCCAAAGTGCATCTGCTTCTGGGGCAGAAAGCACGCCAGGGTTTCAACGGGATATGGCTGCCTCGGTACAGCCGCCTCCGAGAGGGAAGGACGCGCCTGTGGCAGAAGCTGCAGGTGGATTTGAGGGACACAAGCTATGACCGAGCACGCTGCCGTTTGGCCTGCGTCTGCAGGAAAAGTTTACGAGTGCACTGGGGTTTTACCGAGTGGTGGCAAGGGACAGGTCAAGGTTTGTCACACAGAGCAGCACGGTGCCCCCCCAACACAGCTCAGGGTGCAGGGGAGGCATGACATTGGAGCAGAGCATCTCCTCCTGGACTGCCAAGACTCCTTCATGCCTGCAGGCCCCTAGGTTTTATGTGGAGGTCTCCTCTGCCTGAGCCTCTCCTCTTCGGGGCCCTTGTGTTGCAGCTTCAGCTGGGTGCACTCCCCTAGGTCTTCTCCTGAATGTGACAGGTGAATGCAGCGTCTCACCCTTAGGTTGGTTATGTCAGCGGACTTTACTCGGGGTCCGAGGCTTAACTGCAGGATCAGCATGCAGGGCTGCTCATCCCATGACCCGTGGGCTAGATCCGGCCCATGGTATCATATTTTCCAGCTCACAGGGGTGCAGTGGGGGCACAGTGGCACTGCTGCCCCACTGCCAAACTCCCGTGGGAAATCCAGCACACCACACAGCTTTGCCCCGTGCTGCAGATCCTCCAAAGGCATTGTGATACCGATCTTATACGTAGCTGCCAGTTAGGTGCCTGAATGCCTTTGAGGAGCTGGGATTTCTTAAGGTGGGATCCTTTATTGGCCCATCTCTGTAGTTGGGAGAGAGAGCAGCTTTCAAGTGCAAGGCATTCGACCTTTGAGGAACTGGACTTTAATCTTGGTGTCTCCGTTTTCGAGCTACAAAGTGGGGCTCGAGTCACCCAGAAACGTTGCAAGGAAAAGAAAAAAGAAAAAACTGGAACACGCCATTAAATGGAAGCAATAAATACAGACGCTGACGCTCGGTGAAGCTGCTACTACTGTTCCAGCTTGATGCTACAGGAGAAACATGTTCGATTGAAACGTGGTTACGAGGATGATTGGTGGGAAGCACCGTCCTGCACTGATGGAAATTTGCTTAATCTGTGGTAATTGCTTCTCTCTTCTCCCTTGTTCAGTGCGAGCTGCCTGAGCTGCTGTGGTTGCAGAGAGGGGATGCTGACCACAGCTCTTTTACATCCAGTGATGCAGCCGCCAGCCTCATTAGTTCAGGGTGGGCCAAGCTTGGAGCCACGACTGCGTTCTGGTTAAATGGCTCTCCCCGTACAGGGCATAGCGCCGTGCCAGGTGGAAATCCCTGTGCTAGTCGACCCAGCTGTCAGTGTGCAGCAACGTGTCCGTGGAGGTGAGAACGGCACGAGTTATTCCTGCTTGGGCTCTTCAAGGAGCTGCTGTCCAGTTAGGGGGAGGGTTTGAGCTGACATTTCATTGTGCCATGCACAACTTGCCTGGTAACCTGAGTCCTGGAAACAGCAGGGCTCCTAATTGCACCCCTCTCACACCTTGAATGCTGGGGTGTCACCTATTCTGTCATCCGTGGCTCTGGCAATCAAGGGCGACATCTTCCCTGCGGAGTCAATTCAGGTGATCAACATCCAAGTTATTCTAGCCAGGCGTGAGCAAACACGCTGCAATGCCGTGTCTTAGTGACGGTGCCCGGAGGACTTGAGAGGACAAATCCCCTGGGTATGATACGCTTGAGCAGTTCTGATTTTTTTCCCCTGCAGTAAACTAGGGAAGAACATGTCTCTCCCTTGGGGTATACATGGGAACGGTGGGACGGCACTGGAGGACTCTCAGCTGCATCCTCACAGTAGGTGGGCAGGTTGTCAGGCTGGGTGACAGCTTGGCTTCCACCTGTAGCCCCCAAACTCTTTGCAAAGTGTCATGGGATTCAGGTAAGGGAGTTTTTGAGAGAGAGAGATGTGAAAAGTGTTGAATCTGCACATGTGGATCTAAAGTTACTCTCTGTTGAATGTGCTGGTGCCAATGTATGTATAGTTTTACTTGGTTTCCAACATAATCCGTGCCTGCCAGGTTGGCAGCATCCTTCTCTCGCGTGTGGCTGGAGTCATTTATTTATGCAGGCCTGGGGACGAAACATAAGTTTTGTGTTCAGGAGGCAATGCCCACATACGGGTCAGCGTGATCTGCAGGGAAAACATCCCCTAGGAGGTGCAAAGGGTTTAAAAGGACGATTTGGAAATTGTTTTTGTTGTCATTTTTAATTTCTTTTTGTTCCGGGAGCCCCTGGGTGGCTGGAAGTCAACATCTGTTTCCATCATGCCGTGTTTTCTTTTGCTGTGCGTGCCTGCTGACTTGCTGGGGAAGAACTGCTTTGGGCTGAGCGCGACTGGATTTAAAACAGACGGATTGGCTTTTTCTGCTGTGAGAAACATAAGAAGCAGGATTTTGGTCACCGCTTGTATTGGGCCAGCTACAAGTTGGAAGAAAAATTAGACCAGCTTTCCATCACAAAGTGCCTTTCCTCCAGCTTGGAGAAGAAGCAGACACAGCCCAAGCTAAGTGCTTGGTAGGACAGTGACTTCTAGTTAACCCCAGTAAGAAAGAAATGGTCCTGTAAGGATGGAAGTGGGCAATAACCCTTTAGGACAGAGAAGATTCAGACGTGGTTATGGACCAAGCAGAGAGCGGTCGCTGTAGATCAACCAAATGATCTAGAAGATCAAGGCAGACAAGTTTCTTTGGGTCAATCTCATATCTTTTATTAGACCAACTCAGATTGTTGGGAAAATTCTTCTTTGCGAGCTTTCGGGTATAAATACCCTTCGTCAGGCTGAGGAAGCGTCTGCAGTTCGAAAGGGGAGAGGGGTGCTCTTTCCTGTGGAGCCCAGACAGGTTGGCAGCAGGGGTAGGTAAATGGTAACGAGCCATAAATCCACTCTGGTACATCCATGGTTGCTTAGTGTCCAGTAAAGTTGTGACTTTTTCTTCCCAGGCCTGTCTTCTGCAAGTATTGTAAAAGCATCCCTTGAAGATATAGATCGTGATGTCGGGGATGGAGCGGCTGTTCTGAGATGTGTGTCCCACCCCGGCTGACTGGATGTGCTTTCACCAAGAGGTCATTTTGAGTGTAGCGGTTTCTAGTTCCTCATACTGCACCGGATGAGGTGGATCATGTTTTGTGGCACGCAAAAATGTTGGTGACCAAAACTTACTACCTCGCCCTTGAGAGGTGAGAAGGGAGGTATGGCAGGGACTTTTGGAGAGCCCTGTCCAACTAACAGAGGAACCGGGGAGAACCGATATCGTGGAGAGACGGAGCGGGAGAGTCTTGCTGAAGAACTGAGAGGTGATGGTGTGGAGGAGCCAGAAGCCAGCTTTGATGGTGATGGTGAAGGTGTTGGTGATGGTGTGGAGGACCCAGAAGACAGCCTTGATGGTGAAGGTGATGGTGATGGTGTGGAGGAGCCAGAAGACAGCCTTGATGGTGAAGGTGATGGTGATGGTGTGGAGGAGCCAGAAGTCAGCTGTGATAGTGATAGTGAAAGGTGAAGGTGATGGTGTGGAGGAGCCAGAAGCCAGCTTTGATGGTGATGGTGAAGGTGTTGGTGATGGTGTGGAGGACCCAGAAGACAGCCTTGATGGTGAAGGTGATGGTGATGGTGTGGAGGAGCCAGAAGCCAGCTTTGATGGTGAAGGTAAAGGTGATGGTGATGGTATGGAAGAGCCAGAAGCCAGCTTTCGTGGTGATGGTGAAGGTGATAGTGATGGTGTGAAGGAGCCAGAAACCAACATGCAGGCAGCCAGCTTCATGGCACGTTTGGGCTCCCAAGTGGAAATGTTCCACAAGAACGGAAACCACCTTCGGCCAAGCCATGGCAAAGACGGACAGGGAAGTGGCGTGTTTTTGGACCTCCCCATGGCTCGGGGAGGACTTCCGAGTAGCTCCCAGGTTGCTGCTCCCACATTGAGTGACCTGCATTTAAATGGGAAGTGTGGAGAGCGAGCCAGACGCCACCCGCTCGAGGTGGGAGGCCCGAGGCATTTGTGCGGTCAGGGAAAGCCACAGCCTGAGCCTACGCTGGTGGGAAAATGTTCTTCTGGAAGGGGGCGTTTTCAGATGATGCAGTTAATTGAAACCAAACTGTTCGTGTGTCTGTAGCCTTTTGGCAAAGCCCTGAAGAAATACTGCCTGGCTTCCCACCGCCTTTCCTGGTCCAGAGTTTGCGGCCGTGGGGCACGAGGGCCTCCAGGATCTGGAACTTGGGGGCAGCGCCAGGGTCTCCGCCATGGACCTGGGAGCCCTGAGCGATACCTGGGGCTCAGCTCCGTACAAGGGCAGTCGAGGAGTCCTGAGTGCCCCGTGTCCAGCCAGGGCCCTTAGGGCTTCTAGGCTCCCCTCTCTGCAGCTGGGGACCCCCCAGGCCATCCCTACCCCACAGAAGTCCCCAGGGGCACATCGAGGGACCCCAGAGTCAGGGCTGCCACCTTGGTTTTGGTTGTTCCAAACTTCAGACTTTCCCGTCCATGGGAGATTCAAGGTCTCCGGCCAAATAGGAAAGGACTTTTTTGAGGTGTGAATTTCCAGCAGAAGAGGAGCTCTAAGATGTGACCAGCTCTAGCAAAAGGGCAATGAGTTTAATGGACTCGGAGAGAGGCACGGCTGAGAGGACCTGCTGGGCTAAAGCAGGACGACGTGGAGGAACTAGCATCCACCCGGAGCCGGAGGCAGGCAGAGACGGTACCGTGCTGCTCCGCGGTCTGGCGAATGCAGCACCCACGGCTCCAGTTCCTGCCAGCTGCTCCTTCCTTTCTCTCGACTTCGCAAGGCCGGGAAACTGCAGAGCTCATCAATCCTCGGCTGTGCTGAGACACCCTGGCTGCTGCAGCAGGCGCCGGCAAAGACGGCCAAAGAGCTGAAAGCCTCATGGTCGCGTTCCTGGAAACGACCTCCACGCTGCACCCAGCGGTCAGGCTGATGCACGCCGGCATTAGGTTGGCGCAGGTTATCCCAGGAGGGGGGCTGACGGGGTTTACGTCCACATACTTGGAACGATCTGACAGGGTTAGTCCGAGGCTGGGGAGACTTCATTTCAGACCTCGGCCAGAGCTGGATGAGAGGTGCTAAATATTTCATCCGCCGAAAAACAGAAGGGGCAGGCCCTTGTCATTGATTGAGTGGACTGCAGGCAGGGGGTGCATAGTAATTCACATTGTGCTTAGACACACAAAGGGCTGAGAGGTTTTAAATAAGAGATTTCCAGGGGACGGGCACCGTGAGCGGATAGTTTTGCTGAAGCAGCATCTCACCGGGTCCCTGCGTCTATCCGTCCCCGTCAGGGGTTTGGGGCTTGCTCGCACTTCACAGGCGAGCGGGCAAGGCCCGCGTTGAGAAACTGGTCGCTGCCCTCTAAAAATAAGTGTGCACTTGAATTAGCAACTGCCTTGGCCCAGTGCTTTCTTGCCG
The DNA here is from genome assembly GCF_000455745.1 of Alligator sinensis. NCBI lineage: Eukaryota > Metazoa > Chordata > Crocodylia > Alligatoridae > Alligator > Alligator sinensis. Next base: position 2,706,568 of record NW_005842013.1, on the reverse strand, counting down.
TGTGCTCGGAGGCTGCGTGCATGTCGGCTTGGGGCTGGAAGAGACCTCCAGAGGTCGCATCTAGTCCCAGCCCCTGCCTGAGGCAGGATCGTCCCTATCCCAACCATCCCAGACAAATCCATTGTCTAAGCTCTCAGTAAAACTAGACAGTCACCCTGGACGCAATACAAGACATCACACCCGGACCTGCCACACATGAAGCAGGGGGACCAAGGCAGCCAACGTCCTGCTGCTGTAAAGGTTGTTAATGCACGCTCGAGAGATCCCAGGCCGAGGCTGTGCCCCTGCTACAGAGGAAGACAACCCCCCTCCCTCAGTCCATACTGATCAGACCAGGGAGGGAAATTCCCTCCTGACCCCAAATCTGGCATCAATCTGACCCTGAGCAGTGGGACAAGACCCTCCGGCTTTGGTCCCAGCCGGAGCATCGGCACAGCCCAGTCCCCATCCCCAGCTTGGGCTGCAGCCAGCACCCAATGCCTCTGAGTGGGGGGAAAAATACACTGACCCGTGTAGCAGAAAGGGGTGAGGAGGGCAGACTTCCCTCCCAGCCCCATGCAGCCACCAGCAAAGCCCGGGGAAACCCCATAGTAGCACACAGGATCCTCCCTAACCCAATGTCCAAGCAGCCTCTTGAACACCCCCCGTGATGGGGAGTCCACAGCTTCCCCAGACCTTACTGCTGCTTTTCTAACAGGGAGGAAAGCACCTGCGATGTAGGGCTGAGCATGCTCCCCTCCGCAGGGTGGCTTATGATCGGTTTGCATTTGCTCTGCTGTTGCCGCAGGGCTTGTGGGTGCCAGGCTGGGTGGCCGGCGGAGGGTTGGGGTCTGCCCTGAGGGCTGCTAGCAGGGAGCTGCTGCTTACCCAGAAGTCCTGCAAGGCAAAAATGAAGATAATCAGACCTAGAGGCAGCAATGGGTGGAGCCCAGCCCTGGGAAATGTGCAGGGCAGCGGGACTCTGAGAGATAACAGGGGAGGGAGGGAAAACTTTGTCCCATTGCTGGAGCTGAGCCAGGGCTGTGGGCATCCGCAGGGGCTGGGGGATGAGTGTGCATCCCCTGAGCCCCAACGGGAGCCCAGCCGCTGGATACCAACAATGATCTTGTAGCTTAGACGCTTGCAAACTCCTCAGCAGCAGGAGACCAAGCTTGTTATCCACGGTCAGGCCTGGGCTTTGCAAGGACTGGATTGCACTTCGGTGTCTTCTGGGGAGGGGGGATGTCCTGCAACAGTGCGGAGGGGCTGAGAGGTCTGGACCCTGCTCCCAGCTCTGCCACAGACTGACCGCAACCTTGGGCCAGTCTTCTGTCTGTCAGCAAAATGGGGAAGGTCCCCAGCAGGGTTGGCACATCTGGTTCACACCTGGGCCCCTCACGCAGAGGGCTCTGTCAGACGCCGGAGCTGCGTCCTCTGCAATCTCACTCCCGTGCCCAGGCAGAGGGCACTTTGCAGCCTAGTGCGTAGCCAGCACCTCAAAACTGCCCTGGCTTTGTGCTCTGACACGGGGCACGTGTGGGCTGCTTGGCTTGTCTTGCACCCCTGCAGCTGCAATCAAGTACATCCTTCATGCTCTGACCTGAGTCGGCCAATGCAGCGGGGCTCAGAGCGGAGGCTGTGAACTGCGGAGCTAGCCCAGGTTAGCAGCGGCTGGACGTGGCAGTGTGGGCACTGAGCGGGGTGTGAAGTGACTTGAGCCTGGGTCTTGCCCGCCTGCTCTTCATCTCTTCAGGCCTCTGTTTCCCTCCCAGTCCCTTCCTAATCCCTCGACCTCTAGCTCAAACGCAGCTGCCCCATCACTGAGCGCGCACACAAGCTCTCACGCGTGCACACAAGCGCTGGGAAGGTACCGATTTATAGGTACATGCACAAAGACGTGACCTGCCAAGAGCACGTGCTTTCAGCTACGGGCGTGGGAATGTGCTTTCTGCTGCTTGCCCTGAATTCCCTACCTGGTCTGCTGCTCTGCTTTCTGCTCCCTGCCTCATTTGCTGCTTTACTTTCTGCTTTCTGTCCTATCTGCAGGAAGACCCCGGGATGGCACGGTGCCTCGGTAGGCCGTGCACAAGGGACTCTGAGCCCTGGGTCTTCGCTCTCTGGGGCTGTGTTTTTCCATCTGTAACTACTGCTTTTAATCCCCTGGTTGCACGGAGCAGGCTGTGTTTTGCTGCTTGTTCACGGCTTTAGCATCACCTCCCTCGGGAGCTGCTTCCCTAGCAGGAAGCAGAGGGGCTGCCCGGCAGCCAGAGCAGGGAGCAAACAGGAGCTGCCACGGGGGAGCCTCCTGGTCTAGGTCAGTGGGGGCCCAGCTTTTCAGCGGGCATGGGCTATATATAAACCCTGCGCCGTCCCCAAGTGCCGATCGCCTTTCCCTGTCTAACCCCTGCTCTGCTTTCTGCTTCTTACCCTGTGCTCCCTGCCTGATCTGCTGCTCTGCTTTCTGCTGCCTGCCCTGTGCTCTGTGCCCGATCTGCTGCTCTGGTCCCTGCCTAATCTGCTCTGCTTGCTGCTTCCTGCTGTTTGCAGCTGGGTTGTCTCCCCTCCCTGATCAGCTGCCAGCCAAATGCATGGGTTGCCTTTGTCACTTATGGCACCCATACAGCAAATTGGCCACCCCTGCCCTAGCTGAACCACAAAGGTGTGAACCAGCTTCCCCAGGCCACCCACTGGCGGTGAGCAAGGGACTCCCCAAGCAGCTGCTGTCCCCACGCTGGAGACCAGGGGCTCTGGAGCAGCTGCAGAGGGACCCCCTCGAGCTGCCTCACCGGTGCATTTCCAGGCTGGGAGCACGTTGGCAGGAGCAGGTGGCTGCGCCATGCTTGGAGGTGACCCCGCCACAGCAAGCTGTCACCCAGGGGGCCCTGGAGGCTACGGGCCTGGCCTGAGACTCAGGACACCTGGGTTCAGATTCGAGCTCTGCCACTGTCTGGCTGGGTGACCTCAGGCAACCCCTTTCCCTTTCTGGGCCCCAGTTTCCCCTCGTGCCCTTGGCGACTCTTGCCTGTTGTGACTAAAAGCTCTGGTCCCCGGCACGCCAAGGCCCAGATCCTAGTCAGAGCCTCTGGATTGCACCGTATTACAAAGCAAACGATGAGGCAGCTGGCGTCTCGCTGTCCGGCTGGCCAGATCAGACCAGCAACTGCCTCCATGCAAAGCAAAAACCACCACCACCCACCCCGTCCCTCGCCCAGCAGGTCTACAGCACAAGGCATCCATTAGAGCTGCTCCTTCCTGGTCTCTGCACCATCCTTTTCATGTCCTGAAGCTCAGGAGCCAAATAAGTTTCCATCCCCTACTTGGGCAGAGCAACTGCGAGGGTCATTAGCAGGGCAAGCAGCTCTTACTGAATGGCCCGGCATGGTTTCAATAGAGGGCCTGTGCCTTTGGGCCTGCGGAGGGAGAGCTGAGCGCGTGTGGCCCTCAAAGGGGTCATTAAATAGTAAAGAGCTGAGCAATTTCGACCTGAAGAGCACCCACCTCTGTACTATTTCTCTGCATGGTGGGAGAGGAGCGATGTGAATAATTTACTGGCACAGTCTGCATCCTGGAAGTGCAGCCCCACTGCGAAGCAAGCGCTTGTTTCCAGGGGGCTGGCGTCCAGGACGGGAGTGCCTGAGCTTAATGCAACCACTTGTGCGCTGCTGAGTCCGTGCTCCCAGGAGCTTGCTGGGCTGGAAGGCACCTGTGGGCCGAGATCACACTGGGAGGTTGCTTTTAGGCCCTTCAGCAAGTGGCTGTGGGATTCGCGTGGAAGAGCCTCCTTTGGCGCTGGGTGTCGGGAGACCCTTCAGCTTTGCCGCTCTTCTGCTGTGCGGCTTTGGGGCTGGTGCACTGCAAAGCAGGATGGCCCCAGGGTGGGCCTGGGACTTTGGACACCACAGCTGGGAGTCCCCGCTCCACCACAGACTTCACGGGTAAGTCACAGAGCCTGTTGGTGCCACGGTTTCCCCCCTGCACACCAGCCGTCTCCTGCTTTCCAAGCACACGCGGGTGAGCTGGAGATGCTCCGACAGCCAGGAGTGGAGAGCCACACGGAGTACCGGAGTTAGCTGTGCATCCTCTCCATGCCTGTTCCACCTCTCCATCTTCATCTGTCTTCTCAGCTCAACTCTGTGGAGCAGGGGTGGTCTCAAATGCGTGTTTGTACAGCACCGTGTGCCCGACATCTCTGCCAAGGCCTGGCATAAAGCCTCTCGGGCCCACGGGAGCTGGTGGGTGCTCACTGCATCTGATACCCAAGCTGCTGGGTCGGTTGCTTCAAGCTAGGCAAAGAAACCTACCATTAGGGATTGTATTTTTTGTTTCGAATCTCAGCCCTGGTTGAGGGTTGGGTCACCAGCAGCACCCCCCGCCCCGCTGCTCCTCTCCGGGTGGCGTGACGCCTTCACCAGCTCCGTGGAAAGCCGTAGGGGCAGTCGACTGGTTACCAACTTGGAAATGAATGGTGCACGAACAGGGGAGGGGAGGGCTTATATCCTCATTTGTACAGGAACTATGAGACCCAGGGCAGATTTGCCTTCTGGGTGAGCCCTGCAGCCTCGCGGATGTGCAGAGACCTGGGAGCTAGACGAGGCGGTGAGGCTTGGGGAGGGATGTCGAGAGCTGTGGTGCCTGTGTGTGTCCTGCTCAAATTCAGTGGCACTTGTGACCCCTTTCGAAGTCCCACTCCGTGCTCGGGTGGTGCGCCCCTGCTGACCACGAGGTTTGCAGCTGTGTCACTGACAATAAAACCTGACCCCGGCAGCACCTGGGGGACCCCAGACAGCTGCTAGGGTGCAGACCCTTTCTAAGTGCCCATGGGATGAAGTTGTACATTACTGCTATGGTAAGTCTGACTGGAGACAGGGTAGCAATGCACCTTATAGACTAACTAAATAAGATATATAGACAGCACAAGCTTCTGTGTACTCAAGGTCACTTTGTCACATGCATGCACATGCAAAGTGCTCTGAATACAAAACACAGGAAAAGAGTGGGGAGGGGGAGAGTGCTAAGAAAAGCAAGGAGCCTGTAAGAACAAAGGGGTCCCAAAAGCTGATCCAGATAACAGGCTAAGAGTCCCTGTGTAAATCAAGCCTAACACGGTCCAGTCTGGGGATGATTTCTTGTTCCACAATTTCCTGTCCAAACTGGTTTTTACCATCTTGTTGCCTGAGAACGGCAATCCTGAGGTCAGCGATGGAGGGCCCAGGGAGGTTGAAGGGGTCTGGCACAGGCCTTTGGGTCTTCCTGCAGCTGAAGTCAGAGTGGCGCTTATTCAACCTTTCATGTAGACATCTCCTTGTCTGTGCGATGTAGAGGCATGCAGAGGGGCAGTGTGAGCAGGTGATGGCCCATATGATGTTGGCAGAGCTACAGGTGAGCAAACCTTGAATGTTGTACTCCTTGTTATTTGTGGGGTCTGGATTGATGTAGAGGGCACAGTAGGCATTTGGGTCCATTGCAAAGCCTGCAATGGATTTATGTTTTCAGCCTACTCGGGGTCCCCTGTGGCCTGGGGAGCTACCCAGGGATCTACAACTACGGCCAGGCCTGCACCAGCCATTAGGTGCAAAATCCACCTGATCAGCCTGGGTAGTGAGCTCTGGGTTGGTATTAACCAGCAAAACTCCAAAGCACCTAATGGATTTTGCCAAAACTTTTCCAAAGTTGTGGCTAACTCAGCAAGGGAGCTGAGAACAGACACTGCAATTCAACCCTGTCTACAGCAGATGCTCCAGTTCTGAATGCAGCCATAAACTATAATGCTCCGGCTCCAGTAATAAAACTCGGGTCTGAGTCAGCCCTTACTCAGGCTTCACCACTGGAGTTTGCAATTTCTCACAGCTGTGCTTAAATCCCTTTCCAGACAGGGCCTGTATTCATGTTACCAAGCCTGCCCAGGCGAGTCTATCTATGTCCCTAGTTTTATCTTCCGCAGACTCTTGCTGCGGTCATTAACACTGCTGCCGCTGTTGTAATTGCTGGGTGTGAGCGTTTTGTGAGCTGGGCTCATCTCTGAGGAACATTGCACCCCTATTTCAGAAACACACTTGAACACAAGCCAGGTGTTCAAGACCTCTACTAGCAGCCCTGGGGCAAGTATCGTGGTGTGTACATGTACCCAAGAAGCTTTGACATTGAAGGGAGCCAGTTGTTGGGCTCAGCATTGCTCGTGCTCTGTGCTTAGCCAGCAGGAGGGTTTCTACTGAACTGGGGTAAGTGTATACTCCCGCTGTCTGTAGCCTTCTTTCAGTCCTACAGTCATACGTTTTGATGGACTACAGTGTGTTATCGGGGCCTACCAGCCTCAGCCGGTTCCTGGGATGCCACTGATTGGTGCTATCCAAACTGATCACCAAGACAGACCATGCCCCAAAGAGCTCCCGATCCAGTGATGCATTTCATCCTTAAAATCATTCCTGAATCAGCAGAGATTAAGCCCCATTAACAGAAATCAGAACATAGCAGCCTGGGCCAGTGTAAAATGCCAGCCATGGGGGGAGAGATGGTGTGTGTGTGTGTGTGTGTCTATCCTGTGAGCTGTCCAGCTCTTCTGAACCTCCTCACTCTACTTTTCAGTAAATTAAAATTATCCCCTCAAATGCCATTAAACCACCGGGCCGCTTCTGAACCTCCACAATGCAATCAAATAGAGGGAAAGAAATGCCGGCCATAAAAGTCAAGCAGGATAAATGGCAACAAGTGAAACGGCAATTCAAATAATAATTGGCTTAAAATATATCGACTCTATCCCATCCCACGGAGCTGAGGTAGACCCCCCTCGACCTCCTGCCAAGATGGAAGCGCTTAACGGGCCTTCGCTGGAGGAGGGATAATTAGTTTCCTGCCATCCGCTCCTGAGCCATGAATGTCAATCTCCCACTTTTATGTCTAAAGCTGCTCATTTGGAATGGATCATCTGAATGTTTATAATCAAATAAAAATGATTTAGTGGACAGTCTCTTGCAATAAATACCAGCCCTGCTTGACGAGGAAGCTGGCAGGAAGACTTCGACTTGGTTATGAAAACAGTGGAGGAAGAGGAACGGTAGAAAAAACCCTGCTCAGACCCAGTTCATTCTCCTCTTCAGCATCCACTATGTGCCCCCTCCCATGACTGGGCAAGATGGGGACCTAGTGTCTGACCCACTACGTGGCCGCTTTTATGTTGTTCCTCATAGAAAAGTCACCCGTGTGCGTCAGCTGAACGGCTGCTCCTGGGTCTTGGTGTCAGCAAGGCAGGTCCCCGCGGGCTGTCCCAGAAGGTCCTGTCAGGCCCCCCAAAGTGCGTTGGGGATTCCTGTCACCGTTTACAACACGTGAATTTGGTAGTAACAGCCAAACCCTCGGTCGGGGTGTATGGCCGCCTGGGGCACTAGCCACTCCATGTGCGGGAGGGAGGCACTTTCGGTGTGTTCAGAGTGAAAATGTGAGTGTTCCCAGGTGTGACCAGCCCTGCTTTTTCTCAGGATGGCAAGCGGTAAGGATGCTCGTTTGCTCTGCGACAAACTCTTTGAAGATACTAAATGGCTGGGAAGGATCCTCTTACCGAGAGATGCCTGGAGAAGAAAAGCCAAGTCTCCAAGAGAGAGCACAGTGTGCATCGCTCTCATGCTGCACCAGCATGATCCTTCCACGTGCGAGTCCTGTGCAATGAAGTGGGAAGGTACCAGCTCCTTCCATCTCTGCTTTCCAAGCAAACAGCTTAGTTCCTGGAGTCTCCAGAGTCGTCCTGCCTACGGATAGGCGGCCCGGAGCAAGTCTCATGGGCTCCTGGTATCTTCCTGGTGCCTGCTGAGCTGCGAAACCGAGTTTAAGTGAATAAATAAAAGGGATCTGATTGCAGACAAGAGGCTTCATCTGAGCTCAGGCAAGGCAGCTCCTAGATCCTCCCTGCAGTGTGCCTTGTCCTGCTGTGGTGCTGACACCGAGCGCCTTGTCACACGTAAGAGAGCTGAGGCGTAAGGAGGGTAAGGCCTAAGCGATCTGCATGGGGCCACCAGAGCTGGGCAGGTTCATTTGTGTGCAGGCAGCTTTATATGATAAAATCAGTCCTTTTCCTTTAGGTCCTTAGTCCCCAAAACTCTCCGTCCCCAGGATGCAGACCCTGCTCTGAAAGCCAGCAGTTTGCCAGTGACTTTGGTGGGTGGAGAATTAGGCACAGGCGAGGCACTGCCTGATAATCAAGCTCTTTTATTCCAGCGTCTCAATCCTATAGAGACTCAGGTCCCTGCTGGTAGATGATGACTTTTGCCCAATTGAGGAAACCTCTTGTTTTTAATGGCCTTGATGGTCCGCCAATCCAGCTAGTCTTTCTTCTGCCGTTCTCATGCCTGTTCGTTGCCCCTGGTCACGAAGCTCCTATTTCAAAGCCCTGCAAATTATTTTTAACTCATTCCAATGAAGTTCTGCATCTTTGCTTCACTCTTAAATTGCACTAGGCCCCTAGCATATCAGTAAAGCTTCGAGATTATTTTTAGCTGGAGAAAAGTGTATTGTGTTATATGTGATGATGCATCTCACCACATGCACCCCCCTTTTTAAATTTCTAGATCTGCCCACGTCCTCACCTCACCAACCCGGCTTCTCTCATATCTCTGGCCCAGCATGGCTGGGGACAGCCAACTTGGAAAGGGTTGACCTAAGGGACTTGCCCAGAGCCGCTCAGAGAGGCAATGGTGGTTGAAGGACTAGAGCCCAGTCACCTGGATGCTCAGCTCTATAATCCATGTGCTGCCAAGAAACCTGGAAGCACACACTGCTGACCTGTACCCTGGGTGCTAACCGGGTGGTTCGTATTCTTGTTTCTGATTTGGGCCCCAACAGAAGAGCGCTGAGCTGCAAACATAGCCCCTAGTCTGGCCCCAGGTGGGTGTTTGTGGGTTAGCGCCATCTCTAGTTATTGATGCCCTTCCCAGGGCTGGCCTGGGGGGGCCGGGGTTCATGCTTATGCAGTGCTGTCTCTAATTCATCAAGGCAGGAAGAATCAAATGCTCCATTTGAATATTTATTTGTTCCAGGGCTGGAAGAATGCTCCTCCTTTCTGCCGCCGTAGAGCTGCCTATTGCTCAGGGATGCGTTCTGTCATCTCCCTCTGACTACACGGGCATACACCCTAGCCAGAGGCAAGATGCCGTACTGAGTAGATATGACAAGTTTGGTTATAACCCAAGAAATAGCACACCATGGGCATGTCTACACGTGTATTTACGCACGCCTCAATTTAATGCACTTTTGCTTAAGGTGCGTTAAGGCAATTTAGGCGCATGTCTACACGTGGATGCACTAATGCGCATTAAGGCACGTTACCTAAACCTAAACCCCTGCATTAAGGCACGTTAAATTTAGCCACAAATAGCTAAGTCACTTTAGCGCACATGCAGACGTGCTAATGCTCGTTAACGTGGTGTGTATCCATTGATGCACACCACGTTAATGCACATTAGCACATCTACATGTGCACTAATGCTACTTAGCTATTCACACCTACACTTGATACCTACTTTACGCAGGTATTAAATTGAGGCTCACATAGCCTTAAATTGCTATTTTAATGCACATTAAGGGTGCACCCTTAATGCACCTTAAAAATGACGATCTTCGGCTAAGCGCACTTAAAAGAGGCATGTGTAGACACGCTTTGTGGGAATCAAAGACCCTGGGTGTGGACACACGAGATGTTTGCACCGGGATACTCAGCCTTCACGTCAGTGTGCAATAAAAGGAGCGGGCATATGACAAGCAGATCTACCCCCGTATCACTTGCTTGAACCTGGTGTCAAATAACTTGAGCAGAAAAATCAAGGGTAAAACGACCTTGGTATAACTGTTGTGTGGACACAGCTATCTCAGAGCAGATATTTGCTAGAGGCAAGCAGGCTATTACCTGCTCCCTGCCACCTGCTGGCAAGGTACTATCACAGAGCAAATCCCTGATAGCTGTTCGTCCGTCTGCTTGGGATTCCAGTGTCATTTGTAGTGGATGTGAACAAGGTCAGCGCCCATCCTTTGTGTGTCTCCTGGTTCTAGCGAGGGAGGGTATAAATGGGGTTTAATATGCAGTACCTGGTGCAAAAGTGACAGCCATTTAAGCACCCAAGAGCTGGGGAATGAAGGAGCTGTCTCTTAATGCCTGAATTGCAGGACAAAGGCAAAAGAAGCAGAGTGGGAGGGCAGAGGATGTGGTGGGTTTGGGCTGGAGCATATATATATATATAAAATATGGTGTTTCAGGTTGGAGGGATTAGCCAGCATCAGGGTCCGGTGTGGTGATGCCAAGTCTCATGAGCATTTCCAACCCCACGTGGCAGAGATCTTCTCCTTCTGGGATCCCAGCTGCTTTGGGGGCTGTCCGTGCAAGCAGGCAAAGGAAAACAATTTCGTTGGCAAGCAAGAAGGCGAGGAGGTGGTCTGAACATCAGGGGACCGGGATGTTCTTCTCCCCTGGCTGATTTCCATCCATGTTCGAGCTGCGAGGGCAGCAGGGCCCTGCAGCCAGGAAAGCGTGATTTATCCGAGCGATCGGGTCGCAGAAGGGCAGGAACCCGTGCCCCACCGTTGTCCTTCGCCCCCGGCCAGCCGAGAGACCCGGGGTGCTCTGGGTGGGGATGGGGAAAGCCTGGCTCGGGCTGCGCTGCCTGGCAGAACAAAGACAAAGCGCATGAAAGGAAAGGAGGAGGGGAAAGGGAACCGACGGGAGAAAAGTGCTGCTGGCGAGCTATAAAAATAACCCTGCGCCAAGCATTCAGGGAAGCCGTTCCCCAGCGGCCGGGAGGAGGGGAGGGCTTCGACATGCTAGAAACTAGGAGTGCATTATGCAGCCAGGAGAAGCACAGCTGCCGAGGAAAATAAGGCTGCCTCTAATGCTCCCTGTTAGAAAAACCTCCCAGGAGAGGGGGACGTGGCACTGGGAGAAACTGGCTTCGGCTTTGTAGGCCCAGCTTGGAAATAGGGATGGTTTCCCCCCACTGGTGAGATTCTCAATGGAGCTATTATATAGCCCTTGCAGTGGTACCCAGGTGGTAACCCCCCCCCTCTCCTGGGACCTGCCGCACGTGAAGAAGGTGGTCGCATTGATTTGGCTCTCGGCGGCATTGTAGGGGCAGGGGTAGCACTCGCTGGGCAGTGTTGTTCATCTGCAGAGCCCCGGTGCCACATTGGCGTGAAACCTCCCCTCGAAGGGCAGCCGCCTGTCCTTGGTGGCGAACACCTTGATTTCAGCTCCGGCAGGATGGTTTAAAAGCCCCAGCCATAATTTACGGCGGGGGTCCTGAAAGCACAGGGCCTTGGGATGGGCAGGCAGCCGATCATGAAAGGGTGCAATGACCCTTTGCAAGCCCGAGGCATCGTGATCTGGTGCTTTGAAAGCAAGGCTGGGAGCCAGGGCCTGATCCCTGACCCCAATCTCCCCTCCTGCCCTGGGCAAGTCATGGAAAACAGGCATCAGCTGCAAGCATGTTGAGCATTTGACCATAATGGTCTGATTATAAGGTGACCCTGCTTCTAAACAGACTCCAATATTAATAGGTTCAGTTTTTGGAAATCCAGTTTTTCTCCCTGTCTACAGATACTGCTACGGATAAAGTCCTTTTACTGCCATTACCTTTCCAAAATCCCACAGAAGAACCAAATAACTAAGAACAGCCCCTAAATGATTAAATGCACTAGAAAACCCCTAAAATGCACTGAAAAAAAATCCCTCTGACTTGGTGTCTTTATTGCACGCACAAAACTAATGCAAATAGAAGTCAAGATCGTTGGAGGCCTGGTTACAAGTCACCCCTGTCGATAAGGAGGGGACGACTGATGGCTCCGTCGGAGGGGTGAAAAAGGGTCAGAACAAATATGGACACTGATCTTTGCAGAGGCTTTGGGGAAAATGCAATATAAGTGGTAAGCAGTATTATGGGGATTATCAACACCCGCCATCACGCTGCAGCCACCTTTCGGCGGGGTATGCTAAAGATGCCAGCAATGCTTTACGATGGCTTAGGGACAAGAATAAAAATACTGCGACAGTGAAAACACCCCCGAGGAAGGCGATTGTCCATTTTGCAGCTTTGGCCAAACCCCGGGCTCGCTTCCAGGATTAAATCCTGCAGGCTAAGTTGATGGGAGCAGTCACAGCTCTCTGTGGGTTATGGCGGCTCTTAACTTCCAGAGTCTTTTCCGTGCAGCGACTGATTTCAGGGGTATGGAGGAAGCCGTGCTGGCCGGTCTGATGCAAGTAGCCGTGCACGCTTCCTTTTCATCCCTGCATCCCTTTGCAAAGATGGCAGCACCTTTCCCACATTGCAGCTGGGCAGACCCAGGGCTGAGACCTGATGGGACTTGTTCAATGTTGCCCAGGAAGGGACTCGGGTTCTCCCAACTCCCCAGCCGGTGGCTCAGGCCAGGAGACCCTGTGGGCTGCCAGACTTGACCTCTGTGTCGGGATCCACCCCTACATTGTAATAGCACACTGGGGAGGGGATCCTCAACCTGCAGTTGCGATGCCGCAAAGGGGGAGGGCAGGAGCATCCTCGTGAGATGCAGCCCTGGCAGCAGCCAGGCTGAGGAGAGAGCAGCCCCCACGTGGCAGCTGGGGGGCACAATTAAAGGGGTGTGGGTGGGGACTGGGTGCCCCCGGCATGAGTGCGTTGTCCTGCCCCTTCCATGCTGTTATTTTGAGACTCTCAGCGAGGTTGCCCTGATGCAACCTCCTGTCCCCTGCATGCACAAGCGGCGCTGCTTGGTCCCTTCTCAACCTGTGGTACATCTACCCCTGGGGTACACTGCCTCTCTCATCCTCTTTTCCTCTCCCTCTCGCCCCTTCCTCCTCTCAAAACTGGCAAAAATTTGGTGCAATTAAAAAAATTAAATTCCCCAGTAATAATTTGATGTGCCATGCTTTGCACGGCACTGGGTTCAGCCCTCCTAGCTTTGGCCAACATCGCCTCTAGCCCAGGTACGTACTTGAGTTGTGCACCCCTGGTGTAAAAGGTGGCAACCCTACCCACACCAGATCGGACATATCATGGCCTTATAGACACAGCCCTTCTTCCAACATACGGCACACATTAGTCTGTAAATATAAAAACCCTGGGCCAACATCTATGTGCCGTTACTGCTGCCTGATGCCTTAAGTGTGTGTATAATGGATGTGGTCTCAGCTCATCTTCTGGCGAGTGCCTCAGTAGTGGCTGGGATGCCACATAATGAGCATGACCTGATGTATTGTGCTAGGACTGAGGTGCCTCCATCAGGGACCAGGACTTTTTGTGCTAGGTGCTGCACAAACCTGGAACAGATCTTGGATCTCCATCCCCCATGAGCTATCCAGTCTGTGGATGCTATAAGTCTGTGTTTCTCAACCTTTTAAGCAGCAAGTACCCCCGAACTTCTGAAAATTTTAATCAGTACCCCAACACTCAGTTTTCCAGGGGAAATATATATGAGAAGAGGAAGGGGTGAGAGAGAGAGTGTGTGTTGGGGTACCCGTGCACCCCCACCTGTCTCGTGTCCCCCCGGGGGTACGCGTACCACAGGTTGAGAAACTACGCTATACGTTTCCAACACAGCCAATTTGTCCCTAACATTTAAATGTAGCTGCTTTTTATCATCATTATCCCCATCATCATCATGCCAGTATTGCTTTGTTTCAGTGCCCCTTAATAAGGCCCCAAAGGGAGACATTTTAGTCCTGATTCTCTGCAAAAGGGGATACAGTTTTAATTGCAACTGTCATTAAGTTTGATCAACTTGCTGTCGATGAAATTCCTTGGCAGGATTTTTTTTAGCTTGCAAAGGAATTTCATAATGAAAAAAATGATGGGCAGGGTGAAAACTGGGCGTGTTGGCTATGTTGTAACGGTAAATACAGAGGAAGTCTCAACTTTGCATGATTGATGTTGGATGGACCGGCGAAGCCAGCAAGAGGTTAAGGCAGCTGCCAGCATCCTCCCAGTTCACAAACAAGATATTGTGCCAGGGTCTTATGCTGATGACATATTTGCACCCAGGTAAAGAATAAAGGAGCTGACTGGCAACAAAACCCACTAACCCAGAGTAACGTCAGTCAGTCTAGTGGAGAATGACCCAGGAAAAGGATTATGGAAAAAACTCCCATAATTGCACTGATTTAGGTGTCATCTGTCTGCATCCATCTCACAGTAGCCATTTGCTAAAGGTAACCAAGCCGTCAGCTGTTTTGTTGAAGCACAGTCCTAACAGTATTGTGCACGCTGTTACCTGGGGATGGCTGCACATCTGTAGGGTAGATGTGCTCCTACACATCTGCTCCTAATCCTGGAGTCACTGATATCAGTGTACAATGCTGGCGAGCTGGAGTACGGATAGCAGAGTGGCTGTGTCCTCACCATCGAGCGCTCCTGGGGCTGCAAAACCTGCCTGTCCTGGAGGTGCATCCGCAGCGGCAGTGTGGACACACCTAAGCTAAGTAGTTCGCTCAAGGATGCCCTGGGGACCAGGAGCGGAGCGGGAAATGAAGTCCTCCTCCCAGCACAGTACCCAAGGCCATTCTCCATCTCGAACTGGTTTCTGCTTCCCTGTAGAAGGAGCAAGCTGGGCTTTTGCTAAAGGCGTGGGTCAAAGAAAGGGTGGATCCTTGCCCTGATCAGCGTTTGCTCCCCTCCAGGCTGGAGAGGCAGACAGCCGGTGCCCGCCACGCAGCAGCTGGCCTGCTCTGACTCTGGCCAAGGCACAGGGAGCATGCATCCCTAGGGCTGCTCCGTGCACGGGTGTCTCAGCCTTGCGTGCTGGGCCAGGATGCTGCTGGACCCTGAGGGCCTGGGGCCTTCCCACCGCCTAGCTGGCCTCACTACCCAGATGCCACCGAAATGCCCAGCTCCAGCATCCTGCGTGCAGATGAACGGGCTCATTCTGTGGGCAGCACGTGCCCTCTCGTGGCTGCCGGGTGCAACGACAGTCCACGGAGCGGCAGTCTTTGCGGGGCATCATGGACAAGAGTTGCCCTCCAAAGACCCCTTAGGCCCATGGGCCTCTCTAGAGAGAGGTGGGATCTTGCAGGAGGCAGGTGAGCGCTCGTCCGAGGGCCAGGAGCCCTTGCTCTCCTCCTGGGGAGAAGGGACTTTGCTGGGCTACTGGGATGCTCAGCTAGCCCTTCTTGCAGGGCCCACTGTCCCGGCACAGTCACCCTGGAAAGCACCCCACTGCCCCCGCGGAAAAAGCTGCTGAATACTACCCTGATGGGCAACCCACTTGTATCCCCTTACATGTCTGATCTCTTCAGGCTGAAAGGCAAATCCCACGTGCGCACAGTTTGTAAAGGGAGGCAGCGCTATGCAGGGTTACACCGATGGTCCATCCAGGCCAGTATCCTGGCTCAGACAGTAGCACCAGCGGATGCTTTAGAGGGCGAGCATTGAACCGGGTATATCTAAATGGTTGTGCCCTCCGTTATCGGCTATCGTTGGTTCAGGATCACGTCGGCGGTTACATGTGCTGCGTTTAAAAGTTACGAGCAGATCCATCATCCATGAATTTGGCTTGTCCCTTTTTGAACCTGCCTCTGCCTCCTCTGGGAACAAGCTTCACAAGGTAACTACTTGCTGCAAAAACACGGCCTTCCTCTTATTGCTTTGAAACCCGTCTCCTGCTCGTTTCTGTGGGTGTCCCCCTTGGTCTGACACCTTGGGTCATGGGGAATAACAATTCCCTGTTCACTTTGTTCATGCCCGTCATGATTTTGTAGAGCTCAATTATACCTTCCTTCAGCTTTCTGCTTGTCCTAGCCTTGTCCTAGCCACCTTTCTCCTTGTCCTAGCCTTTTTTTTAGCCTCTCCTGGTACAGCCCCTGCTCCATAGACCTGATCATCTTGGTTTCCCCTTCCTGCACCTTCCCTAATTCTGCTACATCCTTTTTGAGATGCAAGGACCAGAACTGCACGCAGGATTCAAGACGCGCGTGCACCGTGGATTTGCATGGTGGCACGATGATGTTTTCTGGTTTTGCTTTCAATTCGCGTCTTCATGATGCCCGATGTTCAATTGGCCTTTTTTTTTGCCACTGCTCAGATGTTTTTAGAAAAACGATCGATGGGCAATGACTCCAGGGTCTCTTTCCTGAATCGTGACAGCTAGTTCAGAGCCCAGCGCGGCGTTCGTATAATTGGGTGATGTTTCACTACATGCAGGACCTTGCACTTATTGACCTTGACGTGGGGTGAGACCTTTCTGCCGCCCCTCTCCACCATAGCCCAGCACTTCCACATGTTGGGTACCGGCCTCTATTGTCTGTAGCTGCTCGGGCACTAACGTAGCACAGCTTCGCACAGCAGGTCGATGAGCATTTTCCCACCTCCGCTCTCTCTTCGGAGCAGCCAACGTACTGCGCAGATCAAGGGCGAGCTGAGACTGCAGCAGCAAACAGCTCCCGTGTAGCAAAGGGAGGGCTCCCGAGTGACTCCTGGATCAGGGGGCTCGAGTTTCCCACCTGGTAAAGGGCACACGTGACACCTGCCCGGGCCTCCTGGTCAGAGCCAGGGGGAAATTCCCCAGAGGGCCTAACTCCGCTTGCACAAGGGATGCATCCTGCGCCAGGCCGGGGTTGTCCAAACTGACCCCGATGTGCTGACACGGCACATAGTTTAGCCTTACAAGGGCAAGAACAGGCAGCGTGCGTCTTTCTTCAGAAACAGAAAAACATTGGCTTGGCTCCTTGTCGACGAGCGGTAACCAAACCCATGCTCACCCCCTGCCCTGGTTTATTTGTTTGCCCGGGGTGAGCTGTGCAATCAGGTCGCTCAGACTTCGGGGGCTGTCGCTACCCTTGCATGCATGTCTTGCTATGTAAAATGGTGGCGTCTCAAGCTATTACACAGCTCCAGCCCTCCTTGCAAGAAGTCCCACGGCTCTGACAAATGATAAAAGCCCTGAGCCTGGATTGGCATGGTGCTCAGTGTCTTCCAGCTAAGGGCACTCGGTCCTTGCAGAGCTTGAAAGCACCCCACGGCCCAACCAGAAGGCTACCCCCCCTGCCCTGATGTGCAACCCACCCATTTTGGGTTAAAGCCCAATGTCTTTGGGCCAAAAGGCGAACCTCTGAACATGCATTGTCTGTGGGAGCATGGCATGGTTCGATCCTGCCCATGTTCAGTGCAGAAGCTGAAGGCAAAGCAGCTAAATACCAGATTCAAGGTAAGTGGTGCATTAAAGGTAAGTGCAGCTCTTGGGTTATCCGCCAACTTACTCCTTCTGCCTTTAGGGGCAAGTGAGACTCGGGGGCATCCGAACCCAAAGTCTCCGGGCTTGGGGTCTGCACGTTGGATACCTGCCATGGATTTGGGAGCATCTGAAGCCCCAGGCCGAAGAGTTTGGGAAGGCGGAGACTTGTCGGTGATAGCGCTGCACAGACTTGAACCGTTGAGCGCTGCTCAGTCGATAGGATTCAGAACTGATGACATTTTAAAATAATAGAGATCAGACAGATGCTGATCTTGCTTAAAATGCTTGCTGCATAGGGCTTCTGGGGACCGGGGATGGCAGGATCCTTTGGGGAAGGAGGAGAGTCCGATGCAGCTGGGTGCAGAAGAGGCAGGAGTATGGAGCTGGAAGAGGCAGGGGCAAAGACCAACATCCCCATCATGGCCTGATCCAGAGGATCAGAGACGGCATCGGACAAAGATGTGAGAGCCACGTACTAGAGAAAGCTAGATGGGAAGAGGACATCGATGGCTGAGGTCTCTGGCAGATGGAGCGGGGCTCCCAGAGCCAGCCACAGAGGGAGACAAATGGGATGAGGAAGGGGCAGGACAGAGACTGGGAATCAAAGCACCTTTGCAGGATGCTGGGAGTAAGAAATCCCTGCCAGATGTGGGCCTCAGCTGGACAGCATCGGACCCGGATGCTTTGCACCAAAGCACAGCGCAGTGGCCAGGCTTGGTGGCAGGAACTTGGTGGATACCGCCTGGAGGGATTTGATCGCAGCCCCTCGTCGAGCAGGGGTTTCCTGCCACCAGCCCACCGTGGAAACGGGCATTCGGGGGTCTTTTTCATTCAAAAGGACGTTTCCATCTGACCGTGGGACCTTTTGCACCTTGTTGTAAGGGCGCCATTGCATTTGAGTGCTCCACCAAGGATTGGGGAGCTCTTCGGGTTGGTGGAAGAGGGCTATGTTTTATAACAAATGCTTGCCTTCGATGTTGGTGGTTTATTGGTTGTTCGGGATAAATCGAGGTGATGTCTTTCATTCTTTCGATCTTCAGTGTTCGCACTGAATGGGTCTCGTCATTTCTTGACATGGGCTGTCCAGCCCTGAGCGCTCAAAGCAGCTCTATCGGCCACATCCTTAAAGACCTCTCCCCTGTCTCCAGCCACTGAGACTGTGCTGCCTCTTCGCTGCTTCCTGTAGCTCTTGCAGATCAATACTATAAAACACCGAGATGTTGAACTTGGCATGGATGAGAACTGAAAACCATCGATGACATCATTTCATCTGACGAGGGAATCAATCGCGGTGCCAATATTTAGAGTGGGGGAATTGCCAGCAAGGCTTTGGTCCTTATTTGGTGTTTGCCATGATCAAGTTGTGCCCAGGCGTATTAGCACCTTATGGTTGCCCTTTCCAATGCTGCATTTGTCAATAATACCCTGCCACGTTTTATGGTCTGACCCATTGCAGGCATCATCACCCAGGATAACGAGTGTGTCCTTCTCCGATACCAGAGAGATGATACGTTCCTACTCTGTATAGTACTTATCTTTGATCTCAGCTGGGCTTGTCACGGTGCATAGGCATCGATGATGGTTCTTCCTGGCAAAAGGTTCGTACGCTCATTAAGTGATCATTTATGTCCCGAGGCAGGCAGTCAAGTTTATTGCCATTAGTGGATCTAATAGCAACTAATTGTAATGAGACCCTGAATTTTATCATGAGACTGATTGCTTCCCCGCCCCAGCTCCATAGACTGTGAAAAGGGATGGAGAGTTTAATCACAGTTTGATGGTGTCCTCATTCCTCGCTTATCGAGAGGAGACGGTGGGGCATTTTGAAATGGGGAAATGAATACATTGCATCGTTGCTCGGCCCTGGAGTTCAAGACTTAACCTCTCATACAGCTCTCCCTCCTTTTAAACCATAATCAGACCTACACCGATGGTCCACGCAAAGGAACGTGGAGCAAAGGAACGTGGAGACGGTCGCAGGAATGAAACCACGATACTCCTACCTCCATGAAGTTTAGCTGCAGCCTGAGAGAGGGCTTGATTTCCAGCTCTGCATAGGTGCAGCCAAGCAGCTTCAAGCTCCCAAATCCTCACGCCTTCTCATCCCGGCATGCATTACTTTTTGGGGCTTCAGCACCCAACTGAAGCTGCTGCTCCCAGACCACGCGTGCATATATTGTAATGGGTGCATGGGGTCCTATGGTGGGTTAAGGAGGCAATGACTAGAAGGTGTGTGTGCGTGTGCGTATGTATATATATATATGTATATGTGTGTGTGTATATATATGTGTGTGTATATATATATATATATATATATACACATATATATGTGTGTATGTATATATATATATATATATATATACACATATATATGTGTGTATGTGTATATATATGTATATATGTATATATAAAACCTTTGTATATATATTATAAAGACATATTTGTCCAAAATATGCCCTTAGTATGGTCTAAGCATGACCCAGCTCCAGGTCCCAAGCGCAGACTTAGTTCTACAGATCTCATAACGCTCCTTTATTTTACAGCGCTAGTAGGAAATCTAATCTCCGCGAATGGTTTTCTCCACGGGCAACCAAATAAACACGAATGTGCCCACGCTAGTAAACCCGCAATACTCTGACCTCAACTTTTGAGGAAATGAGAGCTTGGACGGGGTCGAATTCCCTCGGCTGTTCGATCCCTTTGAATTCTGCTTTGCTCAAAATCTGAAGCTTTCAACCATTGCGACGATCTTTCAGAGAGAATAATAGTAATTAAATGTGACAAGCTTGAACGGGAAAGCTGTGTTACAAACGACTACTATTTCTCACTGCTGAATGCATCGTCCCTCCTTTTCAATTCATTTCGACATTTCCAGAGGGGTTTTAAAGAGATCGGCTCCTTTTTTAACAGAGATTTCATAAAGTCCGTGCTTGGGATCTGGAGCTGGGTCACGCTTAGACCATACTAAGGGCACTTCGAACAGGAGTGTCTGCACGGTCAGTCTCATTCGCTTGTGCTAAATGCACCTGAGCATCTCCAAAGTACATTACTGCAGGCCAAGGTTAACTCTGGGCCGTGCTATCCAGCTTGTGCTGGGTAATTCAGACTGCTCCACAAAGATAAAACAAGCAAGTTTCAGTCCTCCTGCATCCCAGGATGCACTGCTCCCAGCTGCCACCCAACCAGAGCGGTTTAGCAATTAATTTTGACCCTGGAAATCAATCGGCATGAGTTAGAAAATTGCAACCGACTCTGTAACTGCAAGTGCTGAGAAAAAACAGTGAGTCCACAATCTCCCCCCAAAGTCCTGCCTTGCAGAGGGGCTGAGCACTGGGAGCTGTGCATGCTCAGGCAGGTTTGTGACTCGCTTTACTGATACGGGCACATTTGGTCCCTGTTACAGCTCATGATCCTAAATACTCTTGCTGAGCTTCCTTATGCATGAGCATGTAACACGTAGCTGAATATTCAGACTCTATAGGAGCTAGCAAGGTCGCTGTTTGGGTAACTATAAAGTAACTTGCTCGTGCAGGCCCTGCGAAATATGAGGCATTTGGAGAGATTTTTAGAGTTGAAGGTCAGAAGGAACCGTTGTATCATCTGCCTCTTCTGCACAGCACAGCCTATTAAATTTCACCCGCTTACCACTGTGCTGGGTGCATCTACACGTGCATTAACATGCTTTAGTTAATGCACATTAAATCTAGTACCTCCATTGTGAGGTATTAGGAAAATGCGCATTAGCCTGCCTTAATGTACCTTAACTAACGAGCATGGTTTTTAAGCGATGCTTAATGCACATTAGCCTATTTTAATGCGCATTAGCTAAATAGCACAGTTTTTTGTGATGCTTTAATGCGCATTAAAATAGGCTATGCACATTAAAGCGCACGAGTAGGTGCGTTGAGTCTTGACACTTGTGTTCCTATCTCCAGCTCCCTGCTGAGCCTCGGCTTTGTGAACACTGCCCTTGTTCTCTAGGCACCACCTGCACGCCTTGTTCCAAGGCATAAAATTGCTCATTTGGCTATCATAAAACATTTGAAAAGTGGTTTGAATGGGCCCAGCTTACCAAGTAAACCAGGTTGCCCAGAGCAGTTGTCCTGTTTTCTTATTGTGTGTTGTGTTCCCCCTACCCCACCCCATCTCCTTGCTCTTTGTCCAACATGCACATCTTATCAGTGGTGATTGTCCATGCAATTCCAGATCTGCAGTTGCTGATTCACCTTGGGCCTGCAGCTGATCCCTGCAGGACTCCCCTGGAAATACCCCGTACCCAATGACTACCCCCCACTGATTCCTAGTTGAGATCTGTCAGCCAGGTCTCCTCCTGTTTAAGGAGAGTTGAGCTGATTTGTGGAGTGCTAATTCTTAAATCAGGATGCTAAGGGATACGAAACCTCCATGTATCCATGCAGTTCCCTGTAATCATTTTACAAGATGAAATCGGGCTTGCTCGACAAGACCTACTTTCCATAAAATTGTATCGGCTGGTTAATGATCTCCTATTCACCGATCCCTCTGTCAGGTAGGATTGGTCTGGTATTGATGCCAGCCCATCAATCAGTCATTCCCTTTGTCCTCTGCATAGGGACACAGTTTCAGCCCTTTTCCAATCTTCTGGAATTTCCTTGAAATCCCAAGGTGAAAAATGAACATCGGCAGGTCAGAAATCCCTTCAACCACCCCCTCTACTCTGGGACCATGGTTTTCAAATTGGGGTGTACCAACCCTGAGGGCTATGCAGGCCTTTGCTAAGGAGTATGTGCCTATATTTTAACAATGATGGAGTTTCCGGCTGCTCGGTGCGTGGTGAGCAATGGCATTGCCCCATGTTGCTGTCAGCATCAAACCTCTTCCTTAAGGAATGAATGTGCAGAGACGTGTTGGGTGTAAGCTGAGCTGAGCAGCAATATTTTGCATGTAAAGGGGTATGTGGCCAAAAATGTTTGCAAATCACGACTCTATAGAGATTTTGGGTGGAAGTTATCAAAGACAAAAGGCGTCTTGCACAGGTAGAAGTTGCCTTTTACGTTAATGACCGATGGACTGGAAAATACTTCATCCCCCTCATGTCACATAAGTGCATCACCTTGACTCTTTCCAAGCACAGACTACAATACACCCCTGCCTCTCCTGCCTTGCTATTCATGGTTTTAGTCTCCCCATTTTGTCACAGGCCTGTGTCATAGGTAGGATAAACTTATTCTCCTGCGCTGAGGATCCAGGAGGCACACATCTGTGACTCTTAGATGAGTGGAGTCACTATACAAAGGGCAGCTAAATGCATTCAGTACCCTGCGTGCAATGAGCGGGACAGGGCTTAGCCTGATTCCTAGTGGCCATGTGTTCACGTCATGCAACATAGCATGAAAACCCTTGTCCGGGGATTAGTGCTAGCATTGAAAGTCCAGGGACTGAACAAGCCATGTGATGAACTGAATGAGGACTGCCCTATGGTGCAGGTGTGTGTAGATAGGCATTCGCCCTAAGCTGCAGGCACTGTAACTACTTCTGTCCGTCTCTAGGGCTGTGTGGGCTGGGCAGCTTTTGCAGCCCCAAAGTCTTTGAAAAACAAATCATTGGAGAAATGGGAAGGAGAAAAGATCTCTCTTTCTCTTGCTGTACAGCAATCACCGAGCAACATGCAACCCTGCCTTCAAAACAAACATAAAGCCTGCAAAGACATCTCCACTGCCTCCGCAGTCGGTACTTCCCACATGGAAACCATCCGAAGACACGGATCCGACACGTGCGAGTCGCATCTATGAAACGCCTAACACCTTCCAAAGACAGGCCTGGGAATAAAAGTGACTTTATCGGACACCATTCCTCATAGATGATGGAGGCAGGAGTGCAGGGGATGGAGGAGCCCCCAAGTCTGGCACTTAAGGCCAGCCAATTGGTCCTGAAGGACACGGTATTGATCCAGACTGGTGGTTTATCCTGGTACCCTTCCTCTCTGAACATCCCTCTGCTCTTTTTGCAGCCCTGTTCCATGCCGGTCGGCAGACGGCGCTCGTTTGCACGTGGAGCCTGACACAGACCCTTGTTCTCTCTGTCACTCACTCCCGCTGCGTCTGCTTTTTTCTCAGATTTGAGGGAAGAAGGTACTTTGTTCCCGAGAGCTGGTCCAAAATCTCTCCCGGCCGCAAGGCTGAAGTCGGCCTTATTCCAGGAACCAACTTCAGCCTCGTCCCTCAGCCGTGCAGTCGGCCCAATAAAAGGTACCGCAACCTCCCCCCGCCAAAATCCTTTCCTCTTTCTTGTTCTTTTCTATAACTCTTGTTTTGAAGCGTTGTCCAATCATTTCTCTTCGCCCCGAGCATCCTGTGTTTCCTTTCCCTTATGGAGCTAAACACAAGACATTGCTTTACCTGGTATTTAGCTTAGGCTGTACCTGCTTCTGTCCCAGACCGGAGGAAGGGCACTCGGTGTCGAATAGCTTGTCTAATTTCTCTCTCCCTGTAGAAGTGGACCATACAAGAGATCACTAAAAAAACCTTGCTTCTTGCATGTGCACTTTCTGGCGATGACACTAACAGTGCTTTCTTGTGGCAGCCGGCTCAAGTGATATCCAGTGGCAAAAAAGGGAGCAGCGGCATCCAGAAACATATATATATTTTTTGCAATCTCGCCGGTGGTCTAACAAAAGTTCTAGATGTTGGTGTTTCTTGTGTCTGCCTACGTACACACGCTCACACACACGCGAGGCTTTTATCAGACCAACTCAAAAATCCTTCTTTGCAAGCTTTCGGGCCCAAACGCCCTTCATCGGGCTGAGGAAGCATCTGCCGAGGGTCTGCGCAAGATGCAAGGGAGAGCCTAAACCGGGGTGGGCAAAATGCGGCCCGGGGGCCAGATGCAGCCCACCCGGCCATTTGATCCGGCCCGCGGGGCCGCTAAAAATTTTAGAAAATTCATATTTATCTGCTCCCGGCTGCCTGTCATGCGGCCCTCAATGGCTTGCCAAAACTCAGTAAGCGGTCCTCCGCCCGAAATAATTGCCCGTGCCTAGCCTAGACCCCCTGCAGCCTGACCGGGGGTGTTATTTCTTACACATGAGGACTTTTCCCCATCTTTAACTTTCCCTGAGCCTGATGACTGGTGTGCAAGCCGGAAAGCTTGCAGGGGGGCTGGACTCGATCTTCAAAGGTCCCTTCCAGTCTATGAAGTCTTGTCTATATTTGTTGGCAGCGTCTCAGGCAGTCTCATGAAAGGTATTAAAGGAGGGTTAGATGTTTGTGTTTCTGAGTGCACATGCACACACACAAGCGACTCCGGCATTCACGAGCCGCAGCACCAGGAAAAACACAGCAAAGACGGAAGCAGAGAAACTCCACTTCCCAGAAGGCTCTGCGCGCGGCGCACTGACGAGAGTCGATAACCACAATAAGCTCTGCTTTTAACCAATGAGACCAGGGGAGAGCGCGCACGCAGTCCCCCACTACCACAAATTATGCAGTCGAGTTTCCCGCATTTGGGGAAATCGCAGAGGTCAGCACGCCCGGAGTGCAATAGGCGAGCCTCGCCCTGGGAAAACCACATACGTGAGCATGGTATGCCCCTGCCAGGTAAGTATGAGCCAATCGGCTGGCACCAAGGGCCGCCTCTACGGCCTGTCACTCTAAGACGACGGCGAGAATATAAAACCGCAGTTATTGCCATTAATCCCTTCTCTATAGTAAGAATCTGCTCGTGCTTGCTCTATCTCCTCCTCAACCGCCTGCATTGCCCCCCACAAGGGCGCTTGGCGCCCCACTCCCACAATTCCCTGCTGCGCGCCCCGCCCACTCCTCCAGATATCTGCATACGACCGCCCACTCCCCGCCCATGCTGCTGTCGTCACAGCGCTCTGCCCGCCCCCTGCCGGCCTAGAACGTCCTGCGCCTGGCGGGGCGGGGCGTGGAGCGCGGTGCAGGAGCTCGCTGCCTTGGACCCCCTGCATGCGCCGCCTCATCCTTTTCAACTAACGAAATAAAAATGTAACCGACTAAAATTGACCAAAATAAATACAATTGAAAGAAAAATGTGCAAAAATTCTATACGGACTTGCCAAATTTTGTTTCACTTGTATTTATTTGCAAAATAATGGCAATTTTAGTTAAGTTGCAATTTTATTTATCTGCAGAATTATATATATATATATATTTACTTATTTGCAAAAGAATTGCAATTTATTTGTCAGTGTATTTATTTGCAAAATTTTATATATATTATAATATTATATATATAATATTATATTTTATAATATATAAAATATAATTTTGCACATTTTTTATTTCAATTTTACTTATTTTTGTACATTTTAGTCAGTTAAATGGTTATTTAGTTGAAAAGGATGAGGCGGCGCAGGCGTGGAGGGGTTTGGGACTGAAGGGCTGGGAGACGCCAGAAGGGTCCTTAAGTTCCTGAAAGGGAAGCAGGGAATGTCAGAGGTTGGGGAGTTGAGACCAGAGCAAGTCAGTAGGGTGTGGGAAGGACTGGAAAGGGGAGCAGGAGGAGCTGGCGTGGAGGGCGGTGCGAAATGCTCTGCCAGTGCGACAGGTGCTCTATCGCTGGGGACTCTCTCGGTCCCCCAAGTGCCCAAGGGAGCTCTGCGAGGAGCCCGAGTCGGTGACACACGTGCTGTGGGACTGCTTTTACGCACAACGGGTGTGGGGGAAGGTGACTACCTATTTGAAGGAGACGGGAAGGGGAATGGGGGTCACTTTTGAAAATGTTCTCTATGGTTTACCAGAGGGGACGGATGGGACATGGCGGGTGAGGGTTTTAATTACGTGCACCACAGCAGCCCTATGGAAAGTACGCTTTTTGTTGGCTCTCAAGGGGTCGTGCTTTTCCACGATGGAGTGTCTGCCGTTAGCAATGCACGAGCTGCACGTCTATGGAGCCAGAAAAAGGAATACGAAAGAAGGAGGGGAGAAAAAATTCTGGCAAGAGCTGGACTTCAGGGGGTTATTTCAGCCCAGCACAGGTATAGGCTAAACTAAGAGTCAGCCTTTGTGGGTAGAAAAGGCTGGCGAGGGTTGCACATGGGATAGGGACAACAGAAGGGACCTGTATTGCACACAGTGTTCTCTCTTTCCTTTTTCTGGGGAAGTACAGGATGACTGACACGACACGTGTAATGTGTGTTTGCTAGACAACACTCAGGGATGCTTGTATATACTGGGTAAAAAATGAGACAACGGGCAATATGATATCAATTCCGATGTGTTTAGCATGTTATTTTGAAATCTTATGTTGTATTACCCTTTGTGAGGCCTCTGTTGGGGGTCGTTTTGAGCCTGTTTTTATTATGGTCTGTTTTCTAATAAAAAATATATATATATATAAAAAAAAAAAAGGACTTCGCGGGGCGAGGCTCGCCCCTTGCACTCCAGGCGTGCTGACCCCTGCGATTTCCCCAAATGCGGGAAACTCGACCGCATAATTTGTGGTAGTGGGGGACTGCGTGCGCGCTCTCCCCTGGTCTCATTGGTTAAAAGCAGAGTTCGCTATGGCTGTGGAGTCTTGTCAGTGCAGTGTGCGCAGGGGCTTCTGGGAAGTGGAGTTTCTCTGCTTTCCACCTTGCTGCCCTTTTCCTGGCGCTCCTGCTTGTGAGTTTCTATGAGTCTCGTGTGTGCGCACGTACGTAGGCAGACAATGAGAAACACAAACATCTAACACTTCTTTAATTAATACCTTTTATAAGACCACCTGAGACACTACAAACAAATATGTATATGTTTCTAATTTTGCAAATTTTTATTTCAATTTATTTTTTTAAATTAACAAAATATATAATATAAAACTAACAGGCGGTGAGGCTGAGGGGCATCCTCCAGGCAGCGGTGGCTGCGGATACCTCAGACGAAATGCAATTCAAATGGTGCTGCGTAGTGGAGAGTTGCATCCCTGCCTGACCGGAGCCTCGTCCTTAGCTTCCCGCTGGCCGGCTTCCCGTGGAAGGGTCTGGGCTGCACCGTGATTTTAGGGAAACGGGAGACACCTCCCTAGTTTGCTTCTGCGGCCACATGGCTAAGGGCAAGTGAAACTCGGGGGCATCCGAACACCAAGCCTCCAGGCTTGGGCCTGCACGTAGGATACCTGACAAAGGATTTGGCCCCAGGCTGAAAAGTCTGGGGTGGAGGATACTTGCCGGTAGTAGGGCCATGTAAGGCTTTTGGACGATTCAAAGGATTCAGAACTGATCTGGCTAATTTGACTTGGTACATGAAACATTTTCCAAAAAACAAAAACCCTGCACCCCGCACCCTACAGGGCTGTACCCAGCACCCCCTGGTTTAGAGCAACCCGGAGTAAAAGCTTCTTGGGCTTTTCTTTTAGGCCAGAGATTTGACTGACCTGGCGGGGGAGAGACCCGTCTTCTCCGTCTGAGAGTCTGCAGGGGAGGAGACTTGCCCACGGTTGCACCACGTGGACATGAACGATTGAGCTCTGCTCTGTCAAAATCTGGAATTTAATTCAGAGCTGATTTGGGTCTGGAAACAACATTAAAAAGAAAAAAAATAGGACTGTCCCAGGAAGCAGCTCAGTTGGTCAGGATGTGGCAGAGGCCTGAGCAGGCAGACGGGGGTTGAGGGGGTCCCAAAGGAGAAGATGTTCCCTCCTGCCCGATCTGGGCAGGCAGCAGGATGCTGCTATGGTTGTGCAGCAGCAATGGCCGCTCGGGGCCTCCTGGAAGGAACAATTGAGGCCTGAGTCCAGCATGGGGCAAGGAGCTGCTTGCTCCATGGCAGCCCCTGAAGTCTTGTCTAGAGGGGCGTGCTGAGGCCGAGTGAGGTCTATGAGGGTTTGCAAAGGTCCTGGAGCATTTTTGGAACATAAACGAGCTACAAAATGAAGCGCCAAAGACCCTGACAAGTCACCATGAGATGCAGGAGATGATTAGAGCAAGGGATAGACTATTGCTCATGGATGTACACCCTGGGGACAGCTGCCAGGCCATGGGAACAAATCTTTCCCAGGGACCTGCAGAACGATGGCAGGGATTTGACCTGGCAGGTGGCATCCGGCACTCCCCGTGTGAGCGCTGAGATACAGAGACCTGGGAGTCCCACTGGACTGACCCAGGCGAACCTGGTGGTGAGAGGAGGAAACAGTCGACCACATCCTCTGGAGCTGCCCGTACACCAGGAGGGTGTCAGAAAGAGTTGGCAAACTCCTCCAGATGGTGACAGGGGTCGAAATCCTAACCAGAGAGGCAGCGCGGTTCAGTCATCTGTCCAAGCACAAGGGACCCAACAGCTCACTTCAGCCAGTTCATCTCGTGCTTCAGGAAAACCCTGGGGAAGACCAGGAACCTGCTCATGTACAGGCACACCAACCACCCAGACAGACTGTGCCAAAATGGGGGTGAGTGAGCTCCAGCTGTACAGACCGGAAGAAGAAAGAATGGCACAGACTGTTCAGCGATGGGACCTCCAGAGAAGAGGAGGATGAATATAAAGAAGAGACCAATGATGAATATACAGAAGATGAAGACGATGGGAAGGAAGATGATAAGGAAGATGGGGACTTAGGGGGTGGAGGTGTGAAAGGATTGGGGAAAGAAACAGAGGGATTATCAAGGGGAATGGGGAGAGGAAGGGGGGATGTGGCGGATTTTTGTGTAATTGTAATGGTTATGGGAGATGGCGATGGCCAGACAGACGCGTGGGAGTGCAGGTGTGCAGGTGCATTTATTGTAACGGGAATACTAATGGTCAGCTGTAGACGTGTGTTACTGTAATTTGCCGTGCCAGTCTCTGGTCAGGTGCTTACTTTTTCCTGATCGGCCGACAACTTCTGCTCCCTTGCGAGCCGACAGTTTGGACTGCTACATCCACTCTTAAAGATACTGTGTGTTCTTTCCTGCCACGTCTTTGATGTCGAAAAGGTAAGGGAGGAAGATCTTGTCCTTGTCTTCCCTGGTGTCTTTTGGAGTCGCACATAGTGCTGTCAGACCTGGGGCTCCACCTCCCCTACACCCTGCCTCATGCCAATCTGATGTTTCAAGGTTGTTTCCAGTAAGTATGGTCCCAACCAGCTCTTCTTGATTATTTCTTACCACGATAGTGGCAGACAGAGCGTAAAGTCTCTATCTTCTACTACAGTGTCCAAATACAGCCCTTCTGCCCTTAACTGCACTTAATCCAACTTAAATCTCCCTTCTCAAGGTAAATGGAGTTTGGGCACCCTGACAAGGGTGCTAATGACTCCTTTTACTCAAGGTCTTGCTGCTTCTCTGCCTGTTTTCTTCCAGGGTTCTCGTCGCTCCAGCTCCAGTCATCCGGCTCTGGCATCCACATCTGCTGCTCCGGTGAGTACACTGGTTCCTCCAGGCCAGCTCTAGCGTATAGCCATCCTGTCTCTCGCTTCCACCAATTGCTCCTGTTGGGGCACTCGTCTCACCGTCCAGTGTCTGTTGGTGAGGGGAACTCGTGTCTGGTTCCACTGTTATGCTGTCCCAAGCCAGTTTTAACCCACCATTCAAGTTTGCTCTGGTGAACTGGCATCGGCACGCGCTTACAAAGCATTCCTATGCCAGTGCTGGATGTTCCTCAGCCAGTGCTGCTCCTGCGGCCAGCTGCCGGTATGATCGTCATTCCAGCATTTTTGGTAAGTCTCATCTCATAGCAGGATCATTTTTCCTGCCACAGTTACAGATGGTTAAGTGAATTGTGTCGGTCACAAGATGGGATGACAAAAGTTTAGCTGTGTATATGTATTTATTTATATAGAGACAGAGAAACATATATTTTTCTGAAAATAAAAGGGGGAGGGCACACTGTTGGCTCATATTTAGCTTAGTGTCCATTGTACCCCTAGGTCCTTTTCTGCAGAGCTGCTGCCCGGCCAGTCAGCCCCCAGCCTGCATCGGTGCATAGGGTTGCTCCGTCCAAAGTGCAGGACTTTGCACTTGTCCTTATTGAACCTCATGAAATTCCTTTTGGCCCAATCCTCCAATTTGTCCAGGTCACTCTGAGTCCTAGCCCTAACCTCCTGTGTATCTATTGCTCCCCCCAGCTTGGTGTCACCTGCAAACTTGCTGAGGGTGCGCTGCGTCCCATCTTCCAGGTCATTGATGAAAACATTGAACAAAACCAGCCCCAGGTCCGACCCCTGGGGCACTGCACTTGATACCGGCTGCCATCAAGCTAGATGGCAGCCAGATGCCAGTCCAGATGCCAACTAGACATCGAGCCTTTGATTGGTACCCTTTGAGCCTGATGTTCCTTTTCAATTTCTGCATATATCCTTGCAGCTGTCATGGACCTTGAGACTATGAAACCGGCAACTTATCAGTCTCATCACTGTATTCAGCTGTGTACAAGTGACTGGCCTCTCTCCCATACTCCAGCCTTCAAGCCCATGATGTGCCTTTGAGGAGGAGATGTCTTAGGTGCGTTGTGTGAGCTGTATAGGTAGGCATGAACTCGCTGACATAATTTGATAAGCCTGGCATATCTTGCATTCCCTGTTATCTTCAGGTGATGGCATGTTCAGTATCTTTGATTCATCAGGGCCATTTGCTTTTGAGGTCAGCATGCGCTGTCCTGCTTTCTGGACACATTTTAGCATCATGGCTGGGTTTGGTCCAGATTCTGCATAGTTGCAGGGCACTTTCCATATTTAAGACAGTGGCCACAACTGTCTATCACTGCTTCCTGCCCTTTGTCCTGGCCCCATTTACTTTCTTTCAACTTTTCCCTTGGTCGTTTCATAATTGTACTGGGGCCCCTGCTACACATTACATATAATATGCCGTTAAGTGGTGAATTGTGCAATACATTTAGGCCAGCCACACATGCAAAGAAAGACTGGCCACAAGTGTAAGTAATTATCACACAATAAAGATGACTCTCCAGCTATAAAAAGAGCCAAATGTCTACAAAGTTAGTGCTTGCAAACGTGTGACAGCTCTACAGCTGGTTTCTCTCCAGTTTTAATTTGAACGTGTCACAGGGCCATTGAAGTTATGTGGTTGTTTCCCTTCTTCTAGGCTTTTTATTTGTGTTTCTGGTTGTTCTCCAGTTGGTATATACTCATTGTCAGATCCTTCTCTCTTAGTAATTGCTCATGGATTTTTTTCGTGCTTGCACCCCAGGACAATCTGCTCTGTTACAGATGTTCTCATTCTGAGCATACACCTCTCCTAAGCACTATCGTTTTTGAACTGCACAAACATCTTCACATATTTGCATTATTTCTGTAATGTTTTCCTCCTCCTCCCCTTTCCGTGCTTGTATGGGAGGCACTAGATGCATTCAGGGCTTCATTGCCAGGAACTGTGAAGAGCAAAACAATCTTTTGCTCGTCCTCTGTGCCCCTGTGTCCTTCACCTACACAGAGCCATAGTTAGCCATGTCAGTTTAAAGTCAAGTAAAAGGCAGCATAGATTTGCACCTTCTCATAGACTAGGCCTACTTCTGTACTGCAGCAGTTCTTCACATGGTAACCGGGTGGCTCTTTCAAATGTGAAATAGTTAAGGAGCTCCTGGAGGAGCTGGATGGGTACAAGTCAGCAGGCCCGGATGACCTCCATCTATGGCTGCTGAAAGAATTGGCCACCGTCATAGCTGAGTCGCTGGCATGGCTGTTCGAGTACTCGTCGTGCTCTGGCCAGGTCCCTGAGGACTGGAGAAGGGCCAATGTGGCGCCCATTTTCAAGAAAGGGAGAAAGGATGAGCCGGGTAACTTTAGACCAGTCAGTCTTACCTCTATTCCTGGGAAAATGCTAGAGAAAATAATCAAAGAACACATTTGTGAAGGCCCAGCAGGGGAAACGATGCTGAGGGGAAACCAGCACGGGTTTGTCACAGGTAGATCCTGCCTGACAAACCTTGTAGCCTTCTATGACCAGGTCACACACTGCCTGGACGCGAGAGCCAAGGCTGATGTCATCTTCCTGGACTTTAGGAAAGCCTTCGACCTTTTTTGCACCCTGTCCTCATTGGGAAGCTAGCAGACTGTGGAGTGGATGCCTACACGGTCAGGCAGGTGGCCAACTGGCTTAGGGACCGCACCCAGAGAGTGGTGGTGGATGGTTCCTTCTTGGTCTGGAGGGAGGTGGGCAGTGGGGTCCCACAGGGTTCGGTCCTCAGGCCGGTGTTATTTAATATCTTCATCAGTGATTTGGACGAGGGCGTGGAGAGCACCCTCTCCAAGTTCACTGATGATACCAAGTTATGGGGCAAAGATAGTACACCAGAGGGCAGGGAGCAGATTCAGGCTGATCTGGACAGGTTGGATCAATGGGCAGAGAGAAATAGAATGCAATCTAATAAAGATAAGTG
Organism: Alligator sinensis; assembly: GCF_000455745.1. Taxonomy (NCBI): domain Eukaryota; kingdom Metazoa; phylum Chordata; order Crocodylia; family Alligatoridae; genus Alligator; species Alligator sinensis. The sequence continues at coordinate 2,674,118 of NW_005842013.1, read as the reverse complement.
TAAGGTACTCCACCTGGGAAGGAGGAACCCCCAGCACACCTATAGGTTGGGGAGTGTCCTTCTCAGCAGCTC
>NW_005842013.1:2672493-2673556 GCF_000455745.1 Alligator sinensis | reverse complement strand
CGTATAAGAGGCTTGAGCGGTTTCCGCCCAAGTTGGAGGAGGAGGACTTCACATCCATCTCGTGAAGAACTCTAAGCGTGCTGTGGAGCTTAACAAACTCCGTGCGTGTGCCTTAGAGGAGGATACAGGGGCCTGATCAACCTCTAGCCTCTCCCCGTCGCCACATGATCCCTCGACGTACCCCTACTTTGCGCGCTCGTCGAGAGTCACCTTTCGGACTCTCATTTCGGTCGTTCCTCGGAGCCTAGCAAACTCCGTGTGTGTGTGTCTTCGGTGGAGCCTAGCAAACTCCACGTGCAACCCCCCCGTGTCCGTCTGTAACTACAACACAAGCAAGTTTCCCTGCCTGCACCGCGACCATCTACAGTGCAAGCAAAATAATCTTTAATTAACCTCTACGAGTCTGTGGCTAATTCTAGTTTGTCGTGCCAAATTCCCCAACTCACGTGCCAGGGCTGCTGGCCACAGCCCGCCGCGGGCCCCCAAAAGCCTCGGACCGCTCCCGGCCCGCACATAGGGGAGGTCAACGGGGAATAGGGGAAGCGCTGTTTACTAAGGCGCCCCAGGGAGTGACTAGGAATAACGGGTGTAAACTAGTTGAGAGGATTTAGGTTAGATTTTAGGAAGACATTTTTCACAGTAAGGGTGGCCAGGATCTGGAATGGGCTTCCAAGAGAGGTGGTGCTATCACTTAGCTTGGAGGTCTTCAAGAGGAGGCTAGATAGCCACCTGGCTGGGGTTGTCTGACCTCGGTCCTCTTTCCTGCCAGGGGCAGGGGGTCGGACACGATGATCCATTGTGGTCCCTTCCGACTCTACAATCTATGAATCTATGTGCGATGTATCTCTCTGGAGGAGTGTCCTTGCTGGGTGAAAGCCTTTTTAAGATTGGTGAGGTGGCGATCCCGGGTGTTCTCTTCAGTGCAAATGCGGTGGGATCTGAGGGCTTGGCTGTAGATCACAGCTTTCTTGGTGCGTGTGGGGTGATCGCTGGTTCTGTGCAGATATGCATGTTGGTCTGTGGGTTTCTTGTATAACGTGGTCTGTATTTTATCATTCTGGAT
>NW_005842013.1:2650066-2672104 GCF_000455745.1 Alligator sinensis | reverse complement strand
CCATCCTGGTGTGGGATGTTGGTGTATAGGCTGGTAACGTCCATGGTGGCTAGGAGGGTGTTGCTGGGAAGGTGGTCTGTGTGTTTAAGTTTCCATAGAAAGTCTGTAGTGTCTTGGACAAAACTTGCTCTGTGGGTGACGAGCGGTTTTAGGATTGATTCAACGAAACCTGATATTTCCTCAGTTAGGGTCCCATGGTTGGATATGATAGGTCTGCCAGGGTTTCCTTGTTTGTGGATTTTAGGGAGCATGTAAAAAGTCTCTGGGTTAGGTAGTCGGGGGATCAAGGTCTGTAGTTTTTCTTGTAGTCTTGATGGAAGTAAGGCGTGAGGAGATAAGCAGACAAGCTAAGCAAATAAACCCGATTTAGGCTTGTCCCTGCCTGAACGATTCCCCCACCTCCACTGCCCAGCCCCTCTGTAAGGACGCCAACACTAATATATGAACTCTGCTTTTAACATTGGGTGTCACTTGATTCACAAAGTTAATGGGGGGCGGGGTCCAGAAAGGTTGAGAACCACTGAACTAACCAAAGTAGATCTATCTGTCTATCTATCGATCTACTTTGGGGTGTGTGTGTACGTGTGTGTATATGTGTATATATATATAGAGAGAGAGAGAGAGTGTGTGTGTGTATATATAGTGTGTGTGTGTATGTGTGATGCATATATAGTGTGTATGTGATCTTTAGTATGGGTGTATGTGTAATGCATATATAGCGTGTGAGTGAGAACTTTAGTCTGGGGGGGTTGGGGATGTGCAATGCCTATAGCGTGTGTGTGCAATGCACATATATACCATGTGTGCACGTGTGCAGTGCATATAGTGTGTGCATGTGCGCAATGCATAGTGTGCGCAATGCATATATAGTGTGCACGTGTGCAATGCATCTATATAGTGTGTGTGCAAGGCAGTGTGTGCATGTGTGCAATGCATATATATATATATATATAGTGTGTGCACGCAATGCATATATAGTGTGTGCATGTGTGCAATGCATAGTGTGTGTGTGTGTGTGCCTGTGTGCAATGCACAGATATATACAGTGTGTGTGTGCAATGCATACAGAGTGTGTGTGTGACCTTTAGCTAGTCTGCGCGGTTCCAGTCTTCCCCGCGCAGCCCCGCGCCCACAGGCAGGCATCAGCACTGCCCTGCACAGCTCCCGCCTGTTCCGCCACACCCGGAAGTAGCCGCTTGTCCAACCCCTAGCGAATGCCACACTTCCTGAACACGGACACTCTACATCTGCGGGAGGACTTACTCTATGGCAGTGGGTGAACCAAGCCTTTAAACCCAAACCAAGCGCGTGAAGCTGCGTGTGCGCGCGGGGCCTTGCACGTGATGAGCCCCGGGTACGAATTCACCCCGCGCGCCGTCACCACGGGCACGCTGCGGGGCTGGCATCCTAGGCTGAGGGCTTGCCCTGGAGAGACTACATTTCCCAGCAACCTCCGCTCCCCAAGGCCCACGTGATCTCTCTCGCTCAATGGGAAGCAGCGACGGGGTTTATATTTCCCCTCTGGAGCTGCGGCCCCTTCTTTTCCCAGCCGGCGCGGCAAGATGGCGGTGCAGATCTCCAAAAAGCGCAAGGTGGGCGCCGCAGGGCGGGTTCCCGGGCTCGCGGGGCGGGGCCATATCGGCGGGGCCGGGCGCGGCGGGGGCCCGGGCAGGGTTTGGGGTCGGGAGTGGCGGGGACAGGGCGGCGATTACGCAGGGGGGTTACGTAGGTGGGGGAGGGGGGCTGCAGCGCGTGGGGCACAGCGTGCTTGCACGTGTGTCCGGGGTGCAGCTCTGCCTCCCCCAGCGGGGCCAGGGCTCTGCTGCACCCCCTGGGCCCGGGCAGGCGCTCTGGGTGCAGCCCAGGGAGCCCTTCCCCAGGTGCATGCACGAGCTGAGTGTGGCGGGAAGTGGTCGGGTCCTGCCTGCAGCTGGGTGACTTCAGCAGCAAGCAGGTTGCAGAGCAGCTGGGTCCGAGCGCACATTGACTGCCCAGCGGGTGCCGTTCCAGCCTGGGAGTCTTTCGAGGATAGTTGAACCTTAAAATCCAGTTTGGCCAGCGCTGTTTAGGAAGTCGTTCAATAGTGGTTATACAGCCGCTCGTTCTGGAGCAGCCCGAGTGCAAGCCGGTGCTGGAAGGAAGTGATCTGCTCCTAAAGTTATGCTGACCGGCATGTTTTCTGGGGTTATTGCCACCCAAGGTTTGCAGAGAACAGCAGCGCAGTGATCCAGGGTGGCCCTGCTGGCCTCCTCAATCGGCTACTGAACTGAGAGCATTTCATAGAGAAGTGGGGGCTGGCAGAGATGCGCAGACGTCGTGTCTAGTCCGACCGCCTGCATGAAGCGAGATCCTCCCTGTTCAAACAGCTCTGTCCAGTCTAAAGTCGACATAAGACTGTCCACCCTGATACCTAGCACCCTAACTTGTGGCAGGGAAAGCAGGGGAGCCGTGGTGGTCGATGCCCTGCTTCTGTGAAATGTTGTTAGCGTACACTGAAGAGATCCCAGGTAGATGGCTGTGGCCCTTGCTACAGAGAAGGCAACCCTCTTCCTGCCCAGTCTGGACTGGTTTGACCAAGGGTCCCAAGTAGATGGCTGTGGCCCTCACTTCAGAGAAGGCAACCCACTTCCCGCCCAGTCTATACTGGCTCGACCTCGGGGTAAAATTCCTTCCTGACACCAAATTTGACAATCAGTCTGATCCTGAGCAGAGGGGCAAGAAAGACCCTCTAACCAGGAGCCTCTGGCTCTGGTCCCAGCTGGAGCCCAGTGGGAATCCCCAGCTTTGGTTGTAACCAGAGGAAGGCTTAAAAAACACCCTGCCATATGTAGCAGAAAGCAGGGGGTAGGAAGGAGAACGAGCAAAACAACACAGCCAGTTTTGTTGAGCAGAGTTTGACCAGGTCTGTTTCCTTTTCTAGTTCGTGGCGGATGGTATCTTCAAAGCCGAGCTGAATGAGTTTCTGACTCGTGAACTGGCCGAAGATGGGTACTCCGGAGTAGAGGTCAGAGTGACTCCAACCAGGACTGAAATTATCATCCTGGCTACCAGGTGAGGGAAGCGTGCTTTGAGCTCTTTGATGCTGTTTAGAGTTGTTTGATGTTTGTCTGTATATTTCGTTTCTTTGGGAAGGTGGCAAAAAGAAATTACAGGAAGAAATTAAGGCACCCCCTCACATCCAGTCCATACCAATTTGACCATGGGGTAAAAGTCCTTTGTGACCCCAAATACACTGATCAGTGTGACCCTGAATGGAGAGGCGAGACTAGTCAGGAACAGTCCTCTGGTTTTAGTCCCAACAGGAGCATTGGCATGGCCCAGTCACATAGGGTATTTTTACACGTGCAAGTACTGCAGTGCTGGGTGCTTTGAAAAGTCCTCGGCACTGCGACGCTTGCAGTTGTATAAGCGGCGAAACGCGCATCAGCACTGAGAAAATAGCGGTGGCGCGCTTTTGAACTAAAACACATCGGAGGCGCTGTAGTTCAAAAGCACACCACCGACGTTTTCTGTGTGCTGACGTGGATTTTGCCACTTACACAACTGTATGTGACACGGCACAGTTTGCCTCCGTTTGTGTGCAGAGCAGTTTCGATTAATTGAGTCTGCTCCGAAGCAGCGAATCTCCGCCTTTTGCAGGACAACGAAGTATGTGTATAAATGCCCAGAGTCCCCAGCCTTGGCTGTAGCCAGCACCCACTCCTGCTGAGGGAGCCTTAAAAAAACACTCTGCTACATGTAGCAGAAAGGGAGTGCAGGGATGATCACTGCTGGGAAGGCGGCAAACAGAAATAATGGGAAGAAATTAGGGGAAGACTATTGGCTATTAGGAAAACCTTCCTGGAAATGAGAGTAAGTAGCAGGATTGTCTTTCAAAAAATAATAGATACCTGATTCTGATCGGTCACTTAAAACTGGACTAAAGCAAACACTAACACTTGGATCGGATCATTAAAGGTTTTCATGTATTGGATTCTGTTGACGTTCATGAAAGTTAAGTGACAGGCATTGAAGGTAGCTTTGATCTAGGTTACGTTCTGTAAAGCAATACGTTCGGTTTCAAATCCAGGTTGTAATAATATGTCTGTTCTTTTTTCTTCACAGAACTCAGAATGTTCTGGGTGAAAAAGGTCGCCGTATCCGTGAGCTGACGGCTGTTGTGCAAAAGAGGTTTGGCTTTCCTGAGGGAAGTGTTGAGGTGAGTTTTTTCTGTTTTGTTGATGCTTGAAAATGGGCCTTGCTTTTGCTTTATATTCAAATGGGTTGGATAACAGTTTAAAGGGCACCCATTTGAAAAGCTGGTGTCTGTTGGCAGATGTTTTGCCCATTGTGATGGCCACAACTATTAGTCATAGTTCTGAAAGATTAGCGAATGCTCTTCTTGTTGCGGATGTTGCGTTGTTTCCCGAATTTGCTACAGTGATCGTTACCACTTGTTAACCCTTCTGCCTCGAAGCATGCCGCCATGGCGTGTCCTTGAGCATTTGCCTGGGGAAAGTAGAGCAGACAGTCCTGACCTAGAGTATGGAAATCAGCCTGGCTGAAGTACTAACACAATGCTGGTTTCTTGCTATAGCTCTTTAACAGGAGTAAGTAACTCCTGTGTTATAGTTCAGGAGTCAAATGCTATGCCTTGGCCACACTAGTACTTTAGGGGTCTGAAGCTCATTGAATTCTAAATAAATAGGTACTACACAAATAAGAAACATCCAGTGTTACACTTAGCCAGGATTAAAATGCTTGAGCATCAGTTATCCAGCTTTTATGGAGCTTTGAAAGCTTCCCTGGTCAGTAGGATTAGCCCATGATTGTCCCCATGGCCAACTGGTGCCTCCCCGGGGACGGGGGGGGCACCAGATCGCTGATGGAGAGGTCTCCAGTGACTGATCACCAAGCCAGTGGCAAAACTGGGAGTGCACTTCCAGTTTCGTGGCTGGCGCTTCTAGTGGGTGCGTGTGCACCTGCTATGCATTGCCAACGACCATCCCCTTCATTGTTCTTTGGACCGTCCTCTGAAGCATCTGGTACTGAGTATGGCAGGTGGTGCTGGACTGGATTGACAGCCAGCTGGTGGGATCTCTTAAGTCCATTTTCCACACTGCACAAGTCTTAACAGCTTAGAGATATTAAAGAGGCTACCTTAGGACAAGTGTATGGCTCCACGGTTGAGGCTCACTGTATGCATTACCTAAATAAGTCTGCTTGCAACTTCATATTTTGACCGTGATTTTTTAAATTAAGTTTTCAGTCATCGCAGCATGCGGGCAATGTCTGCAGGTTGGTTCTGCAAGCGCTGCCAGGCATTCCAGGCCCCCTTGGAAGATGACATCACCAATGTAGTCTGAACTTGGACACATTGGAAAGATTACATCTTCAAGGCTGCCGGATGCTCTAGGCATGCTTGGGTAGGAAGCACCTCCTGGACTGCACTAGGCATGTCTTGATGGGCCATCAGATGATGCTAGGATGCCTCAAAGCAAGGAGTAGAAGACAAGTAGCAAAGCCCTTCAAAGCCTCAGTGCAGTGTGTATGGGTAAAGATCCTGCAGATGTGTAAGTATCAGGAACTAACTGGGTGTTATGGAGAGGAGTACAGAGGTTGATATGGAGCTCTGGTAGCTTGTATGCAGGACAACATCAGCTGTCAATGGTTGCAGCCCCATTTTCTGAGCACCTTGTTCTGTTTTGCAGCTCTATGCTGAGAAGGTGGCCACGAGAGGCCTGTGCGCTATTGCCCAAGCAGAGTCACTGCGCTACAAACTTTTGGGAGGCTTAGCAGTGCGCCGGTAAGTAAGATGTATGATGCATATTCCACGGATGTAGTAGGGTAGACAAGTGACACGGGGCTAGGAATGTAGTGTTGAGGAAAATCCCAAACACCATCTTTTATTCCTAAAGTTGGTCTCTAATGGGCTGCCTGGATGAGGATAAACTTCATCTTTGTGGTGTCAGCCCAAATATAATGCTTCTAATTAGACCCTCTTGGTAAGAAATGAGGTTGAAGGTAAATTCCAAAGAATGGAGCATTGGTCTCAGACACCCGGAGGTCTGTTTCTTATGTCCCTTCAGTGATGATACGATGACGAGTCAGAAAAGGATCTCCCCTACTAAGGGCAGCCTGCTCAGTGTCGCGTTCTGTGATGCTGTGTTTGGATTCCTTAGTAGGAGTGTCCTCTTCCATGGATGATTTAGAGGCATTTGTCTGAGAAGGGAGAGGCAGGCATGTTTTCCATTTGAGAGGTATTTGTACTGCTGCTTCTATTTCCCACAGCCCTTTGGGCCTGGCCCTGTTCATGTGGGACACTTGCAGCTGAAGTGCAAGACGCTGCGGGCTCTCAAACTAGGGTAGCAACATTAGCCACTTCATTGCAAAATTTCCAGCAGCCTGTCTGGTGTAGAGAAGGCTTTGGACAGACTGCAGTGTGTTGATCAGCCTTGGCTTATCTGGAAGGCTTTCTCAAAGGGCAGAATGAGCTTTATTTCCAAATATGACTTTGTCAACACAGCAGTTGGTGGCAAATTCCACAGTTGTGGTATTGCATGCATTAACGGTAGGCGAGAGTCTGTATAACCTACTGAATATTTCCTTTCCTTGAAGAGCCTGCTATGGTGTCCTCCGCTTCATCATGGAGAGTGGTGCCAAGGGTTGCGAGGTGGTTGTGTCTGGCAAACTCAGAGGCCAGCGAGCCAAGTCCATGAAATTTGTGGATGGCCTGATGATCCACAGTGGAGACCCTGTAAACTACTACGTCGATACAGCCGTGCGCCATGTCCTTCTCAGGCAGGGTGAGTACTTGGAGTTTGTATCCCCTCTGCAGCTTCCTATAATAGTGCTTCAGAGCCAGAAAAGTCTTAACTGCTGCTTGCCCATTCCTCTGGTTGAACGGGGGAATTAGCTGCTTCTACGATCTTAGCACGTTACCTGTTCTGCAAAGCAGAAACTGCTGCTAGCCTCTTGAGCGTATGCTCTTCATTGTGCTTGACCCCTTGATAGTTTAAAGGTCAGGGTTCTTAGTCACTTGTATCTTATGTCATATAGACCATGGTGTGTGCTTGTACTGTAAAAATTAATGGGGAAATCAAAGCACAGGCTCCTTTCAGCTGACAGGATCAGTCTTTACTGTATCACCAGAATCAAGAGTGAGGCCCCTAGTGATGTTGTGACCCACTTGCATTTTTGTCTGCTTTCCTGCAACAGAGATGCCTGCTTTGTCACCTTGGGTGTTTAAACAACTGCATTTTAAATTTTCCAGTGCTTAGTGCGTGGAAAAAGCAAATCTTCCAAGTGCTTCTTGCTTTACGCTCCTCACCCTTGAGAGATTGGGTAGGACAGTTTTCTCCTTACTGCAACAGAAAGTGTGAAGCGCCCAGGTTGTGGATTCTTCATCCATGGGGGTTTCTCGATAGGGCTAGTCAGGCAGGAAATAGGAGTGCAGAACGCCCTTTTACTGTTCTTTGAAGTTTATAAGATCTAAAAGGGATTTTTCGCTTCAAAATTTGAATTCTGTTCGCACTTTTCCTGGAACATTGCAAATACAGGTGCACTGATAGAGATTTTGGGGGTGATACCAATAGCCAATTTTTTTTAAGGAGGCATGTTGGCTGGTGCCAATCTGATTTCTGATACAGCTGCGTGCAGCTGGTGTTGTGGTGAAAGGGGTGCAGAGGGGCAGATCAGTGCTTCCCCAATTTGCCCCCTTCCCAGCGCTGTCACTGCCTGTCCCAAGCACAGCCCAGCCCCTTTCCAAAAGAGCTGCAGCTGTACACGCTCAATGGCATTTATCAGCCAAATTATCAGCTGCATCAGGCCAATTTCCAGTACAGCCAATTTTCTTTATATTGGTGCCAATCCAATATCAGATCGCTGTATCGGTGCACCTCTAGTTGTAATGTTTCCATGCAGTGACCCAATGTTTTGCAGCATCTGGCATTTTCTCAGAATCACAAAAGAAGTCTGAGCAAACACATTGAAAGTGCACTTTAGATGACGGAAGAGGTAATGGAATTAGTTTCAGTTACTGGAAGGAAGAGGAATTTTGGGCAGTGTTTTGAAATGTCTTGTTTTTACTTAAGTTGCATACCTGGTAATGTTGGGGGAAGATCCTATATTGAGTTTACTTTATTAAAAAAAGAAGAAAATAGCTGGGCACTCTCACCTAATCTCTAGTCTGTCACGAACTAGAGAAAAAACGGCAGACAAAACTACCTCTGCCCTCTTTATGGTGAAAGGAGGGGAAAAACTTGCCCTTACAAATAGAATTAGTCATCTCTACCCCTGTAGAGCCGTTGGCCTGCCAGGAGCTCTGTAAAAGCGGACTGATATCCCTTCAGTGATGATACGATGACGAGTCAGAAAGGACACTCCTGTCCAAGCATCGCTTGTTCCGTGCCGCGTTCTGCGGTGCGGTGCTTGGGACGCCTTTGCAGGTTGTCCTGTTCATTGAATGATTTAGAGGCATTTGTCTGAGAAGGGATGCAGAAAGCAGCTTCTTTTAGTTGTCCAGCCAAGTGCTCTCGGTGTGGGAGGTGGAGTTTTAATTTGGTTATTTTTTCATGTTGTTTCAGTGTGGGGCATGAAAGGATGCCGTTGGCAATGACTAAACAGAGTGAAGATACTGAATGAAAGAGAGTAAATACAGCAGGACACAATGTTAATGCTGATTAAGACCTAGAGCACAGTTTGACTAATGGGCCATAATTTAGATGCTATCTTATGGGATGTATTTTACCAGCCTGTTTCTTAAATATTCACTAGAAAGTTGGAAACTTCCACTGAACAAGCAGTGTTAGCAGTTGGGGCCTATTGCAGGAGGCCATACACCTGCCACTGACCTCCTGTTTCTTTCCTGAACTGTTTTCCAGGTGTGCTGGGTATCAAAGTAAAGATCATGCTGCCTTGGGACCCAAGTGGGAAAATTGGCCCCAAGAAGCCCCTGCCAGACCACGTCAGCATTGTGGAGCCCAAAGAAGAGATCTTGCCCACCACACCCATCTCAGAGCAGAAAGGTAGCAAACCAGAACAGCCAGCTATGCCTCAGCCAGTTCCCACAGCCTAGGGGTAAGTGACTTTATTCTGAAATGCCAAGAATTAACGTGATATACAATGGAAACGTTTATGGCCCATGTTAGGAAAAAACTGCTTTGAGGCAGGGTTGCCCAGCTGGTGGCCCATGAGGGGTTAAGTTGTAGCCCCCAGGCTCCTGCCTGGTCATGACTTGCCCCATCAGTTTTGACTGCAGCTGGAGTCTCCATGCTCTCTTCCCCTCAGTATTTCGCTGCCTGCCTTGGTCTCAGAGGCTGTGGCTGGTGCAGCTGAAGGTCAGCCTGGCCTGGGAGCATTTGGGGAAGCGGGAGGTTCCCAGGAACCCATGGCTTCCCCTGGTGCAGCCCATAGGACCTTTGGCCATGCATGCCTAGACGTTGGACAGCCCTGCACTGAGGCATAAAACGACAGAGATTGGGAAGAAAGAATTGGATGAATTATCCGAGCTCTCAGTTTAATTCGGAGTCAGATGATTTAAAGATTCTGGCTAAAAGCCATGTTCCCTAAAACAGCATAACAGACATACAACCGTAATATAAATTTTAAGCAAAAGTAACAGAAATGCAAATATAATAATAAAATGGGGCCAACCATTAGGGCATAATATAATAATCTAATAATAATGGACCAAACATTATTCTTACTCCTAGAATTAACATAATCAAGTACAAGTATAGTGATAAATCAGATCACGAATCTATAAAAATGTTGTGCATAGGTCCACAATTGACACAGGGAAAAAACAAATATAGTGATAAAGTTTATTGGTCGTATCAACAGTAAAGGATGTTTGGCTCTGAGTGCTTCAGTCAGAGCTCCCAGTCTTCACTCAGAGAATTTTATATTGGCCACTGAACATTTTCTCTAGGCTGAAGTAAAGTTAACTGCTTTGTTACTTTGGAAATAAGCAGTGTTGGTAGTTTGTGACTTAATCTGAGCATAAATTAGTAGAGAAATACGTGTCATTATAAAAGCACCATGGCTGGCCTGTTTAGATAGCATCTCTTGCCTTGAGGAGCAAGGAGCTGCGTTTCATTTTGTATTTCTCTTCTGTTTTTAAGAGGCAGCCGGCAAAAGTAGTTAAGGCATGGCCCTAAGCATGTGCTGGAACGGGAAGTAAAGACAATGGATAAGAAACATGTTGGACTGGTGTGTGGAGAGCTGGGTGTTTCCCTGGCACTGCTGTGGTCTGAATCGGGTCGTTCCAGCCCTTCAGTGAGGATGAGATGACGAGTCTGAAAAGAGAGATCTTCGGCCCATTGTCCTTATCCATGTTATGTTCTGTATCACGGATGTCTGGACTTTGAGTCTGAGTCCTCTGCTGATGACTCAGAGGCATTTGTCTGAGAAGGGTTATTAGGTCTCTTAGTAGCCCGGTGTGCAAGTAGGGCGGTCGAGTCTGGTGACAGTACGTGCTGAGTTGTGGCGCCTGGAGAGCCTTACTGTTATCCCAGCACTCCCTTTGTCTGTCTTTTTATGTCCCAGATGTTTGGAGTAACTTGCCTGTTAATAGATACAGGCCCAGCTCCCTGTGTAGGAAGCATCTGAACGTGTGTGTTTGACGTTTAGCAGCACTGTATTCTGGATTCTTCTAGTTTTAAAATGAACTGAATGGATTAAGATGCAATTTGACACCTTCCCACTGGCTGACAGTGCAGGGAGGAAAGACCTTATGTTGGTTTCACTTTTCAGGTGGTGATAAAGGATGGGCCTTATTAGCCTAGCATTTGAGAAACCTTCCAAGTCTTTTCTGACCTTCAAGTCCTGCGTGACCATGGGCAAATCACTCCATCCCTCTGGGCCTCTGACCCATCTGTTAAATAGGGTTAACTAGCACTGTCGTGCCTTCTGACTAGCACTCTTTAGCCTGGTTTGTAGCTAGTTTCAAACAGGCAGGATTATCTTGGGTTACTGTGGTTATTAAGTAAGTTCGCTACTGTAATAAAACCCTTTCTTGTTATTGCTTGTAGGGTTTGTCAGCACCTGGAATGAGAAGCGCGACTACAACCAGTGGAAGTCTCTTAATAAAATGATAAAAGACCATCTTTATGTGGAGACTCATCTCTTTGTGCAGGCTGGAGAAGTTCTGCTTTCGAGTTCTATGTGGGAATTACTCCTTGTTGAGTGTTTTCCAGCCCTGGGTTTTGTTTTTGTACCACACCTCCTTGGAGTTGTCTGGTCAGAAGTCTGAATTAAGCAGAAATGGGCCAACCTAGTGATGCGCTCTGACTCTGAATAGAGAGCCAAAGCCACTAGCTGGTAATAAGGGCTGACATTCATGAGACCCAAAACGGGAGTTCACATCTCTTGGTGACACTTGTCTTACAGCAGCTGTCTTAATTTATAATTTTAGTCCTGAAGCACCTGCCTCCCTTCATGAAAGCATTCAGGGTGCAGAGGAAGGGAATCTAGTAAAAATTAAAGGAAAGGAAGGGCCTGCTCGTGCTAGGGAGAGAGATAAACCCTGCTGCTGCTTCCCATTGGGCCTGGGGAGTCAGGGCTGTGGGAAAGCATGGTATGAAGGGAGGCATTTGGTGGAGTTTACCTTCTGCCTTCACATAGAAGTGTGGTAGGGAGGGAGGTTGCAGGATTTTTTGTTTGTTTGTTTCACGTCAAATTAGTTGCCTTATCAGTCCTTGGGGGCCCTGGTTGCAGTTTGGAAAGCCATATTTTTTTTTTTTTTTGATGAACAAATGATGTGCTGTCTCTGCCCTTGCCCTCACCTCCACGCTGCTTACCTCCCCATCCCTGATTTGCATAAACACCTGCCATACTCCAGGGACCTCTCCCCATTTCACAAATCAGGCAGACTATGTCAAAGTCATGCTAGGCTCAAGCTGCAGGCAGCTTGAAACACTGGAAACCAGAAATCACTTCCAGCAAGCACGTTTAATGCGCAGAGAAAAAAAAACAAGGTAAACTTCTTCACTGCCTTACACAGAAAATGCCTGCTCAAGAAGTACAGAAATTTGGTAAGGTGCTGCTTGCCCCTCTTTGCACCATCAGGCACATGAGGGCGAGCATAGGACTCCACTGCTGCTGTCCCCCTCCATAATTTGAACCCCAGCTCCTCCTATACCACCCTGCTCTGCATTCTGCACCCCCATAACTATGCAGGACCTCTGCCACATCCTGCCCAGCCGAGCTGCTGCCTGGGACAGTCATTTTTTCTAATTTTATTTTTTTAAATTTTGTTTCCATTTCCCCCTGAGCAGAGAAGGGGACAATGACAGCAAGGAAGAGGAAGAGACAAGTGGAACTGAGGATAGCGACAGCAGCTGTGGGTCCTCTGGTGGGAGCTGGAGCCACAGCGATAATAGAGGACAGGTGAACTGAGTATGTGACCCCATAAGCGAGGTGGGGACGAAAGGGAAGGGTCAGCTTGGTCTGTGAGACCAGGAGTTGCTTGTGTGTGTAGCATGCAATGTGGATATTGTAACGAGTTCAGGTGGCCAGCAGGCCTTTGTGCAGGTGTGGTTTTTGTAACGGGTGAAGGTTTTCTTTTGTGGAGTGATACTAGGAGTGTAGATGTATACAATCTTATATAGAAAGACGCACACATTTTTACAAAAATAAATAAAATTTCAATTGTGCCATCTGTTGCAAGGGGAACAAACCCGCATTTTTTCCTCCAGTCTCCTTTATGCTGCTCCTTTCCCTCTGAACTTTCCTGTTGTTCAGGTTCTTCCTTGCAGTACCTCTTTGCCGAGCAGGACCAGCTGTATCCACTTACACAAGAGCTGTGTTTAAGATGTATCCTGCCCAGATCATCTTGGGGTGGCCAACCTGCAGTACAGGTGTGAAGGACAGCCTGCATGTGGTGCACAGTGAATTGTCAGGGTAGCACTTGGTTGTAGGGATAATTTATGGCGTACCTGCTAAAAAGGCTGGTGCCCCACTGCTCTAGTGTCTGATGCGTGGTCCAGTGGTTAAAGGGGAATGCGACTGAATCCGTTCCCCATGTTCCTTTGGGCCATTTACACAGCAGGAGGGCAAAGGGAAACTTTTAGAAATAAAAATACATTGCTTGTAAAGTTGCATACATTGGCACAGGGCCCAGGAACGGGGGCAATCCCCAAAGTGGCTTTAATTTGCAATGGTTTTGAGTTAGGAGCTTGCAGACAACTGCATACCTGTCTATGGCAAGAGGTTTAGCTAGTAGCTTCAACAGAGGAGGACGTGTCAGGATTTGGGGGATCTACCCCTGGCTCTGCAACGCTTCAGGCAAGTTGTGCGAGTGTTTGGCTGTGCCAATGTGCAGGGATGCCACAACTCCCATTGACCTCAAGCCTGACACTACCACCCATGACTGGTGTTGCTGCGTGTTGTCCCTTCTCCCAGGTAGGTGCTAAAGTCCCATGTGTTCTGCCCCGACGCAATGGAAATCCCTCCTTAATCATGAACTGTTTCAGAAGGAACATGATTCATTGAAAAAAAGATTTATTGCAAAATTATACAACTGTCATAGTTACGTGGTACAAGAATTCAGCAGAAAAAAAGGCAATCAGACGCTTGCATCCACATGATGCAAATCATTTACAATCTCCCACAGTGTTTTCACCCGCTCCCACCCACCCCATCCTACAGGATGTGCAATAGCACGTGGGTTTCAGTGCAGATTCCCTGGAGTATTGTCTGAGCATATACACTGCATATTGTCTTTCCTGTGCCTTCTGGTTATACCCCAAGACCTTCCCCATATACCCAAGATTTTCTCTCTTTTTTTTTTTTTTTTTGTTTTTTCAGAACTCGCCTATGGAGGAGTGAAGAACAGCAATGCCCTTCAGGCTGACCTGTATGTAGTTCTGGGCACACAAGCTTTACAGTGATTTTGTAACTCTTAGCTACCTAAGAGCGACTAGGTCGAGTCTAATTTTGGCCCAAATCATATATCTGTATCTTAGGAATAAGACCAATAGGAAAGAATTGCACCGGTTTTTAATAAGTTAACGGAAATGTTCCTCTGTAGTGCTGAAACCCAACCATTGCAGTATTTGGCCTGTGCATAGGACTGTGAAAGTGGAATGGACTAGGAAGGAACGTGAACGAGAGGAACTCTTCGTGGAGCCAGTTGTGTCATCTTAGCAGGTGGATGATGCTGAGCATCAATATCAAATCAAGCAAGGAGCCTGCCGCTTTTAACGATCTCAAGTATGACTAGCTCTACAACTTGGCTAGGCACGTGAGAACTGCACACGTGCTTCAATGTCCTCATCAACCGTCCACTGGAGTTAGTTGTGACGCTTGCTGAGAAGCACACTGGTGTTTCTCAGATGTAATTATGAAAACGTATAGCTCTTCTTGTCCAGGTCAGCCAATAAAGAGCAAGAGCCTGGGGATATCCTTTTTAGAAAGGGGTCAATGGGAATCCAGCTTATGGGGGAAGTCTCAATCTGCATATTTAAAAATATGGCAATGAAAGGCCCACTGCCGCTCCCAGCAGGCGTCTTTCCATTGACATCTGTTTGGACTCTTAAGTGACAAGCCCGGCTGCCTAGTAAGAGACCCTTTGCCCTGTAAACTATGTCTTGCCCCATCTGCACCCTGACAAACAAACAAAAAAAAAACACCAATGGAAAAAAACTCTCGTTGGTTCGGTGTTAAATAATTGTGGGTCTCCTGCTGCTGAAAAGTGTCAGCTGGATTGCCCTAGAGCCTGTCACCTTCTGGGGAGCCACGCAGCTAGTTGAGAAACAACCTTCTCCACGTGTGCCCTGCTGGAAAGCCTTTGCCCTGATCCAAAAAGAATGAAAAGGGTATTTTCTCTATTCGGCTCTGGGCCTCTTTGCTGAGACACTGTTCAGAAGTAGGATTCATTTTCCATCAAGTGCTTGCTGTGATGCTGAATTGAAGCCGATCCCACAGATGAGGAGATGATGTGTTTTTGGTTTGTTCTGCTCTTATAAGGGGGGGTAGGGGAAGCAGAAAGTCCTGCACGATTCAGAGCAGGGCTGAGCTCTGCTGAAGTTGCAAGCATGTGGCCCACAGACTTGCAGCATCTGCTTCCCTGGACCATTATGTGTAGAAGCTTGTTCCCCATCATAAAAGGGAGAAGGCACTTACACTAGCTACACAGGGTCCCTTTCTACTCTACCATCAGGACTGTATCCGTGACTCTCCCTGGAGTGCACGGGATCCTCTCCTTTTCTACATCGAGCGAAAATATAGGTGAGGTTTGAGCTGACCGATAAAGGCGCCGACTTCCACATAGAGCCAGCGGCTTCCTGTGCAAGGAAACAGTAACGCTGACACCTGTGTCAGTGGGCATAATATACCTTTAAAGAACAAAGTAAGTTGGGAGGGCAAAACGGACGGAGCTATGTTCCCTGTGTCTACAGCAAACAGGCAAGTGATGGACATGGAAGTGGGTTGGGCGGCACCTTTATAGTAGCCCCGATGAATGGTATGCTTCTTGGGAGACTGTCACGGCACTTAGTGTAAGGACTTGATGTACTACAGGGAAGGCAACCCTGGCAACAGCCTAAAATCTCAGCCAACACAGCCTTGATTGAGAGTCAAGCCCCAGGAAATGTATTCCTCCTGCCCCTCTTCCTTTTGAGAATTTCCCCTTTCTCCTCCCATGAGGTGGCCCTTGTATTTTAATTTTTTTTGGTGGGTTACTCTGGGTGAGGTAAAGTGTATGTTGGATTTACCATCAAAATGCACTCTGGTCCAAATAGCACCCATCAGTTCGTAAAGGATATGGAATAACACTTCCCCATTTAAAACAAGAAAAAGTGACCCTGAAATTCCCGACTACAACTCATCCCGCATTTTGTCCCCTTTGGGCCTCACCAGCCTGCCAATAAAGAGGATGGAGTTAGTTTTGTTGTCCTTAATCAAAAAGATGAAGGGATGGTCGGCATAGAAGAGTTTGGGGTTCCTCATTTCTTCTCGGCCGTAGATGTCGGCATCAAAGGGGTTCCCCTCTGTGTCCCACTCGAGGGCAGCAGCATGGAAGACGTTAGACAGGTAGAGATCTTTTTTGCCAGAAATCTTAGACAAGTCGGCCTTGTTTTTGTCAATGGCTTCGGTCAAGCCAAGGTCAGCCAAGTGTTTCTGTGATCAAAGAAAGAGTTGAGTTAGAGCTAATGGAAGAGGCTGACTTTATGCAGTCATCTCATCATCGATTTGGGAAGCCAAAGTCTGCCCTCCGCTCCACCAGCAGAAATACAGAGTGGCTCACGTCAAATGCAGCGAGCACTCTGGATCCTTAGGGGTCTTTAAAAGGAGGCTTGATAGCTACCTAGCTGGGGTCATTTGAGCTTAAACTTAGTCATAAAAGCCCTGCCCAGGGCTGGGGGACTAGATAATCTGCTCAGGTCTCCTCCGACCCTTCTTCTATGAATCTATGAATCCAAGGTGGTGGTAACAGCATGGTGTGGCTCCAGTGTGGGCAAATATAACTTGGATCCTGCAATGAGTGGAGGAGTTGGAGGAAGAGTTTTGTGAATGAGCTGATACCATGTGCAGCCTCAGAGCCCTGCTTATAGATATGGGCAGCAGCTTGAACAGAAGTACTAAATCGTGGTCCTACTGAATTACTCTTGTATGTAATTAATAAAATAGATCCCTTATACCAAGCAAGCTTGCTTGTAAAAACCCCCAGCTTTGTGATTGTCTTAACTCCTAAGTAGTTAGAGCAGGGAACTCCTCATTTGGAGACCAGCTAAAGACTCAGCGTGGCTCTGCTTAGGGCTGCACGTTCCAAGCACGTCCATGACAGCTGTCCTGCCATGAAGCCTACCATCCTAAGAGATGTCTATTTGGGAAACAGCTGGGGAAGCACCCAAGGAAGCAATCAAAGGTTTCCTTCCTCACCGTGCTAGCCTCTTATAACCTTGCAAGCATCAACTCAGACTGGCAGGCGCCTCTCCTTGCACGTAACGTGGCCTCAATGGCCTCCAACTGCAGCAGAGGAAATTTCGGCTTAAGATTAGAAGGAACTTTCTGACTCTGAGGGTGGTCAATCATGGAAACAGGCTGTCTCCAGAAGCTGTGGGGTCTCCATGCTTGGAAGTTTCCAAGAGCAGGTTGGATAGACACTTGGGTAAGATGGAGTCAGGGACGATCCCACTTTGAGCAGGAGTCTGGGCTAGATGACTATGTGAGACTCCTTTCCTATGATCCCATAAGCACATCATGGCCTGTCATCACAAATCAAAGCACAGAGGAAAGTCCCAGGAACCATCCTAAACAACCAGGCTAGTTTTTTGGCTCCAGGAGACAGCTTACCTGAAGATCGTGGCTAACTTCCAGGCTGACTTTTGGCAGGGAAATGGCCACTGATCTCTTCTTCAGCTTGCTGATCCACGTTTTCAGCTGCTCTCTGGTCAGCAACTTCTCAACTCTCTCCAGAGGCTCTACGTGGTTTGGCATGATGAAGATCATGCTGGAGAGCTTGTGAGCAAGCGGCATCTCTACAATCTGAAGCTTCTCAGTTTCGTCATCGAAGTAGTTGTAGAGACCTTCAGAAGAGAAACCCAGGTGGGACAATGAGACGCGGGAAACAAGCAAAGCCGCCTAAAGTTTCTCATGCCAATGGTGCAACGGCCCAGTGGTTGAGCCCCCCTGCCATGACTCCAGAGAAGCAAGCTTGAGGCTTGCTCTAAATCTGTGCTGAAGACAGTTCCCAGTTTCCCCAGCTGTCAGCAGGCACCTGCTGCATCAGACGTAGCGGGGGGCAATGCACACCTCTTGCTTGCGCGACACTCGCTGTGGATGCTGGCATGCTTTAGGCAGGATGGGCCCCCTAGGCTCAGGCACACTTTCACTGTCCCTTTTCCCCCGGTGAAAGACCATCTGCAAACTTTCTATCCATTTGGCCTCATGCAACCAGGGTTACTTGAGTGATAGCCCTTTCTGATGGTTATGGCATCTGTTCCTAATGGACAAGCGTCCGTATCTACATCTGCTTCCACGAATGTGTTTTAATCAAGAGCAAAAAAAAGCAATGGGGATCTTGGGGGGAAGCTCAAAAAACTTACCTGTGCGGTGCATCATGGGAACACCCACGGTGAAGGAACGGGTCACCATGAAGCCACGGTTGTCCACCATCGTGTGATGGAACCTCTCGTCCCAGTGAGCTAAGGAAGCAGGAGAAAGATCAGCGATTACAGAATAGGAGCGCACAACCCTAAGTCCAACAGCTCAACGAACCCACTGCTGACAAGCCCCGGATCTGGCTATGTCACATGTGGCATCCTCTGGGACCGTGCACTTGAAGATGCTTTTGCTTTACAAGAAGTGCCATTTTTGCTATTGCTTTTAAAACTTGAGCAGAGGCTAGACCGGGACTATAAGCTGGAGAAAGCAATTTACTTCCCCCCTCCTAAAGGTCAGGCTCTCTTCCATGTTGCTGCTGCTATCCCACAATGGCTCCTTTGTTCTACACCGGGGCATTTCACTCGGGAGGAAAGACCCCGGTACATAAAGTCCTTTTGTATTCTATTGAATTTTGAGCTACACGCTCGTCTCCTTTATCCTAGTGCAATTCCACCCACCCGCGGGCTGAACCAAGCCCTCAGAGTCGCTTGTTGACTACCTTGAGAAGTTGAAGTATATTGTGGGCTCGAGCAAACATCATGCCTAGCTAGCTCGATCATGATCACTTGTCTCAAGAACCGAGGGACCCCTGGGCACTTGACTTACGCTTGAAGAACATGGCATTGACAATCAGGGCTCCATCAGTCTTCTCCACATCCTTGGTGACCTCAGGGAGCTTCCCGTTGGTGGTCTGGGAGGCCCACTCATTGATGGACTTCAGGGCACTCCTCTTGTCCCGGAAGTTGATCTTCGAGTGCTCGTAGTTGTAATGCTTCTTGCTGTTCTTCACAAAGTCGTCAGCGAAGCTGATGGAGCTGGGGCCGTACAGGCGGTTCCCAATCTTCCAGGTCACGTTGCGGGCCGTGCTGTTGCTGACCTCGTTCAGAAGCTCGGACAGCCCGCTGTGCACGTAGTCGTCGTTCAATTTGTCGGCGCTGAGGAAGGCCTTGGCTTGGGAGGCTGTGGCAGCCTTGCCACCAAGAGACACCAGGCCTAAGGAAGAGGCCACCACCACAGGAGACACCAGGATGTTCTCCATGTTCTTGTCTTTGGCCATCGTGTGGTAGAGGTTGAAGGCCAGGGCAGCACTGCGATCCGCTAAGGCGTTGGCCTTATCGCTCAACTTCTTGTCTTCCGAAGGCACTGCGGCCACGAGGACACCCACGGCCAACAACTGGATGGCCCACATGGTTTCAGTAGGGACTGGCACCGCGGGGAACCTGCAGGGCAACAGAGAGTTGTGACTTAGGACAACCCACCACTTCCTAAGCAAACTTGAGCCTAGTCTAAGCTCCAGCTCTTCCGCTTAACCCTATTCTTAGACTCGAATGATGGCACGCTGTCTTCGTCTTCATGGCTTGCAACTCGGCACCTTAAATGTGGGACCAGTCTCCAAACTGGGCACGAGCCCAGCCTCCCTGCTTTGCAAACACCGACCTGCGCCCTCTGAAGTTGTGCATGGGATTGTCTGCAGAGATAAATTACACCACGCAGCTGGCAAACAGGTAGCTGATGCCTGAGTTCAGACTGCAATCTGCAATGCAGGGCCTCTACGGCGAGCGTAAGAGCGTGATTTCTAACTAATATATAACAAGGCTACTTTGCTTTTGGCCTCTTGAAGTGACTTGCTCAGAGCTCCCGGGGGTAAAGCAGCGACCTTTCCAACTCGGAGAGGTTCACATCGGCTTAGGAGCGGTCGAAAGGCTGTTGGACCATCCAGCAGTCATGCAACAGCATTGCTGCCGGGTGGGCCTGCGACCACAAGTTTTAGACAGAGCACCACAAACTGCAGCCGTGCATCTCTGCCGCGGCGAGGACTGTGGAGGACGAGGGTGGCTGAAAACCTGTCTGCTTCTGCCAGCTAGATGGAGCTCTTGAGCTCCCAGTAATCTGTCGAGATGGACCATGTTTGAGCGGGCGAGGGCGCTCACAGCATCCTTTCAGAGATTGCTTGCAGGCGGAGCCACGCTACACGGTTTTGCCAGCACGGCCAGGTCCAGCGTGGGGGTGGGGAAGGGGACGCCATACACATGCAGCCACACCAGCAACCCCCTTGGCTGCACGCGTGTCACTTCTGCTGCAATTTATAAACCGACGGGTTTCGTCGGTCCGGCTCCTCTCGTTTGGGAGCTCTGTTCGGTTCCTTGCGAAGCTATGAGACCCGTGCCCGCTACAGCAGTGTTTCTCAACTGGTGGGTTGTGGCCCAAAAGTGGGTTGCAAGAATATAGGAAAGGGTCACAAACAAAAACGGAGAAAAACATGGGAAACCGTGGCTTTTCCCTTGCAACCTGGCAGAGCCCCAGCCTGCTTGGGGCCCCTCACGCCCCACGTAACCCACCCCACACTGAGGGGCTGGGGGCAGCAGGGCAGGACTGAGGGGCATTGGGCTGAGACCGATTGATACTTGCAGATGGGTGCTGGTACAAAAAAGGTTGAGACCCACTGGTCTAGAGGGCTTTGCTAGCGCCGCCAATCTGCAAAATATTTGTAGCAAAGCATAGCCCTGAACGCTGCTGGTATTTTGCTTTGCTGCTAGAACTGACAACTCAAAGTCCTTCAACAAAGCTACTTCCTGCTAAGTAATTAGGGATTTAAATTCCAGCCCTACACACCCCATTAATGGGTTGGGGATTTTTTTCTTTTTTTTGGTACGATGTCTTTATGGTGGCCAAAGACCCAAGGCGGAGTTCCTCGGGCATCGGTGCCAGGGGAAGTGGCTCGGCTACATTCCTCTGTCGTGTCTCCCTCCTCGACCAGGGCTGGGGCTGACTTCACATTTGGTTTCGTGCATGCAGAGGCAGGAAGCAGCTGGAATAGCAGCTTGGAGGTTAAAGTATTCACAGAGGGGGAAGCAGCCCAGGGAGTTACAGACACAAAAGGAAGCAGTTAAGCATGTAGCCGCAAGCAAGCAGACTCCACGGCAAACCCATCTCCCAGAGGGTGGGAATTACTTGGACGGAGGGTTCATTTTTTAACTTAAGACCCTTCGAAACTGGAGAGACTGAAAATGAAGAGTGATTGCTTTCGCCCTGGCCATCTGAAGGAAAGGCTGGATCTATAAATACACAGCCGCTCGTTCGACCCTTTCCCCACTATGGAGGCATGCCTGGGATTATGCAGAGACAGCGGTTTCAAATGGTTTGTGGTCTGGTTTGGTTTTGCTCTAAAGATACCTTGGCATTGTTTCATAGTGAGGTCAACGTTTGCCTTTTTCATTCTGAAAGAAAAGAGACACGTGAAGTAGTTCTCTCGAGACGGGCGACAAATCGGGCAGGGCCACGAGCTGGGGACCAGCGGGAGCCCCCACCACAACCTGGCGCAGCCTGCGACGCCCTTTAATTAGCGAGACGGCAACCCGTGGGCCAACACTGCAATTAAATCGCTGCTCTTTGCTTCTCCGGGGAGCTCTCCCACCCATCCCCAGGCCTCAGCCCTGCGGCGAGGGGCATGCCGGGAGAGTCGGATGCCAGCGTGGCATCCCAGTCACCCCAGCATTGCATCCCACGGACCCCGCTGGGGTCTCACAGCCTCCGTGCCCTAGACGAGAAGGTTTCGGGAGCTGCAGGAAGAGCAGGGCGGATGCACAGAGAAGTAAGCGGCCGTGTTAGTAGAGTTGCTCTGGCCGGGTTAGCATTCGAAGCGCTGCCAGCGCATGCCCCGTCCCTCCCTGCACTCTGCGGTCCCCCGGGCTCCCAGGGACGGAGGGAGCAGGGGCAGGCGGCTCATGCAGACCCTCAGCAGGGAGAGAGGGGCCAGGGTGGACCGAGGGGCAGCCTGTTCCCGCGTCCACCCTCCCTGGCAGGGGGCAGGAGGGGACCCACCCCGCACCGGGCATCCTCCTGTGCCCCCTCCTTGGGAACCGGGGGACAGACACACGCCAGCCCCCCAAAATGGACAGACACACACCAGCCACCCCCCACCCCCCCCACACACAAACAAAAACACACCAC
>NW_005842013.1:2640825-2650046 GCF_000455745.1 Alligator sinensis | reverse complement strand
AAAAAAAAAACCAATTCACCCTTCCCCTGCAGGAGCTGCCTCTGCTGCTCCCCCCAGGGCTGCAGTGCAGGGAGATCCTGGCATGGATCTGCCCCCTCCGCGCAGCCGGGGAGCTGCGCCCCGCACCGGGGTCTCACCTGGGTCGCGCTGCGGGTTGCACGTGTGTCCGCTCTGTCCCGCAGCAGCCGCGCAAGGGGTTTATAAGCGCCCGGAGGAAACTTCTGGAAATGGCTGAGAGCAGCTGGAGCTGGGACCATCCCCATCCCGCCCCCGTCCCCGCCCCGGTGCTGGGGCAGGGAGGGAGGGAGGACCAGGCACAGCGCCCGCCGGTCCCCCTGGTCCTCCCCTGCTGCAGCCTCCTGCATTACAGGTCTGGGCAGCGATTCCCAGGCTGTGCGGCTGTCCGTCCTCTCAGAGGGGGTCCAGACCCTTGGGAATGGGGCTAAAAACTCCCTGCCCCCTCCTCTGCATGCAACTATTGAGTTGGTCTAATAAAAGACATCGCATCTATTCAAAGCAGCTTGCCCGCTTGTGTCCTTCCAACCAAAACCCTCCTGAGTCGCACGCTGGCACGTGAAAACGAGCTGCTTTTTGTTCGGTTTCAATTGAGCTCCCCCTCGGTTTCCGTGTCGGCCCCCAGTCCTTGCACTGCGACGCAATTATTAATCCCGAGTGACTTTCCCTTCGTTTCGTAGCCTTCTCATGGCCCCTCTCAAGCGGCTCTTTAAACCAAGCAGGCCTGGGACAGTGCTGGATTTAGGTTTATGGCAGCTTAAGTTTAGGACCTCGCAATATGAGGGGCCTCTAAAAAAAGAACCGCCCCCCCCCCCCGACTCCATATCGAGCTTTATAATAATCAGTTGGCAAATAAAGGAGATATGGGGAAATGACTGTCTAAATATGGACATCAATTATTGTTTTTTTCTTTGTGCCGTTGCATATATGCAAATATAAAGCTTTTGTATTTCTATTTTCAGTGTCCTTTTTGTGAGTGTTATTTTTATCATCTCGGGTCTCTTCGGCTGGACGTAGTTTAGGGTCTCAGCAGGTCATAATCCAGCACTGCATATGGAAACCCGTCCATGCCGCAAACTATCCTCGTGGCCCGTCTCCTCTAGCTCTGTTGTCCTTTTTGAGGGAGATGTAGGGTGCAGAGCTGGGCACGCATGAGTGAGGCGGGGGGGATGCAAGTGTTGGAGGGTTTGTAGGGTCGGGGGCTTATAGACAGGCTGCCCCCATGCCCCCACAGGTAACAGCGGGGCTGGCTGGGGGTGCACATTTTTTTGAATAATGTACTTTGTGTTCCAGATCAAATGAGCCAAATTGTTTCCAGATCATATCGATTGAGCAGACCTCAAATTGTTCCAAAAATCATGTCGACTGAGCGGGAGGAACTCAGCACCACGTACGGCGCTACAACCAGTGGGCATCCTCCATCCCACACCTCTCACCCTAGGTAGGATTTCAAATCATGAACGACACATGCACCTGGCGGCGGTAAGCGGGAGCTCCCCCAGATGCTCCCAAATCGATCGGTGAGCCCAAGCCTGCAGGTCTTGGGGTTTGGATGCCCCCAGATACTAAAGGCATGCATCCTCCATCCCAGACTCTTAAATCTGGGCCTTCGGGTGCTCCCTACACTTGATTTTAGCCTGTTCCAGTGCTTCACTGCCCTCCTAGCGAGAAAGTTTTTCCTAATATCCAACCTCAGCTTCCCTTGCTGCAGCTTGAGCCCATTGCTCCTTGTCCTGTCATCTGCCCCCACTGAGACCAGTCCAGCTCCATCCTCTTTGCAACCCCCTGCAGGGAGTTGAAGGCTGCTATTCAATCTCCCCTGCGTCTCCTCTTCCTCAGACTTAATAAGCCCAGTTCCCTCAGCCGCTCCTAAGAAGCCACGTGCTCCAGCTCTCGAACCACTTTTGTTACCCTCCGCTGGACTCTTTCCAACTTGCCCACATCCTTTCTGTAGTGGGGGGCTCAAGCAGTCTTCATGATGCTTTTGTTTGCTTCTGCAATTGCTTTGCTCCCCTACTAAGCCTGGTAGGAGAATGCACAGCCGTTCCCATGGTAGAAGATAGCATCGATTTCTAGGATCGGAGCATCAATTTAGTCATCTGGCTTAGGACTATGATATCAGGTCCGTTACCTTGAAAGCACCTTGGTACAGGGGCCGTCTTTCTATCTGCTTAAAAGTGCTGTGCTTCCTTGCATGGCTAATATTTATCTGTGCTCATGGATGGACTAAAAATCAGCCTAGTCTTTCTACCCTAGACAAACAGGTGTAGATGCAGTGCCAAGTAAGTACTACAGTAATACGTTGCCTCTTTTGAAGCTTTCAGATCTCCCCTAGCAAAATGTTTTGTCAGCTTAAATAAACCAGGTTCCCACAGGGCCAAGAACAAAACGAACGATACCTTTCTGGTCTGATTCATGCTCTTGGCTTAGTTACCAGCAAAAGGTGATAACAGTTATAATAGATAACGGGTAGGTAACAACTCTGTCATTTGGCCTGGCTTTTGTTTCTGACTGAGGGGGAAAATAGCCTCTTTTAAAGAAGTTCATGATAACTTTTATTATGGATGAATGGATCCATGGGTTTAATTTGCACAAAAGCTGTTATAAGGGAGAAGTGCCCCAGGGGTTCAGCTCCTTGGATGCTTTCTCTGATTCATGGAAGTCATTTCAGCCACGCAAAGGACAGGTTCCTGCTTTGGTGGGACAAGAGGAAGGTTGGCACTTAGGGAAACAGGTATCCAAATGCAACAGACTTCCAGATTTTGACTCCGCTGGCATTTGCAATCCGGCATCTAAAGGAAGCTGTAATTATTACTTCTGTCAACAGGCCTCACTCAAGCAATTGCACCCATTGATTTCAGAGGGGTCTCTTTAATGGAGCTGCAACCAGGATTCCTGCTAGGAGCATCTTGCAAGAGGTAGAGACCCTAGGGGATTTAGGAGCTGGATCGGAGCACTTTCATCTCTGTGGAGTCAAGGGAGCTTAGAGTTTGGAAGATGATGGTGCTTAGGTATCATAAGAGAGATTCAGCCCCTGCCATGATGGAGCCAGGGTTTGTATAGATGCCGCCAGTGTGAAGTGTCCCACGGAGTAGGATTGGTACTTCTCTTTGTGTGTGTGTTGATTTTTCCCTTATCCTTTCTTCTGGGCTGTATTAGCTTGTTGCCTCGTGGGGGGAGAGGTTGCTCTCGTATACTTGGAGGAACCCCAGTAGCTTCAGTGGCATTGCCTTGGATTTGCATCAGTGTAAAAGCACAGGATCTGGCCCCAAATCCCCTGTTTTTCTGGCCACCATCTGTTGTAACACGCTCCTTGCTTCTTTTCTGTTGTCACCTTTTGCCACAGCATCTTCAAAGCTGGGTGCAGCTGCTATAAAAACACCCAGCCCAGTGCAGTTGCATGCAGAAAGTAGGTCAAGTATTATTTGAGGCAAAAAAAAATAATAATAATTAAAAAAAAAATACCGTGGGCTGCTGGATGAAACCAGAGGCTGTCCCTTTAAAATTTCCAGGAAGCACTTCTGCAAGCAGCCCTACCATCAGCTGGGCCTCCGCCTTCCCCAGGGCTTCTCTGTAATTACCTCTCACTAAAAGAAGTTTTCCTAGCAAAATTAAAATCCAAAGCACTCAGTCCTTGAAGCCCTTTTTGACTCTCTGACAAATGCCTTTGGATGAGTTGATGTGCTTATGCATCTTTAACCCGTCCAGTGGTCTCAATTTGGCAGAGGTCATTTTTGGCAGCAAACGGATAACGCTTTATCTTTGATTTGAAAATGCAGCACAGCGCAGAGCCGTTCGCCCCGTTCAATTTTTTGAACGTCTATGTTCCCCCTATTCCTCTTAGCACCAAATTACCGGTCATTTACCCTACAAAGCCAAGCAGGTTTTGTGCACGTAACTCTCAGCGAAAAGATGCTCATAATAAACCTGCCGCACGATAAGTCCTCCAGAGTGAACAAACTCTAAGCCGCTGCAGCAGCTTGGATTTGATCTATTAACTGTTTGCTGCGGCTTGTTCGGCGCAGCGGGGCCTGGACTCAGCATGATGCACACAAAGCATAAGATCTCTTTTGACGTGGAGTGGATCCCAGTGCTGCGGCTCCCCTCCCCCCCACTGCCACGTTGGACAGTCTGCAGCAGGCGGAGAGGGCTGGGAGAGGGAGAGCAGAGATGTTGGGAGTGGTTTCTTTCCTCCTCTAATGATAGAGCTTGGCTGCCAAAAGGCACATTTACTTCTGGAAGCCCCATGGCGATAAGCCCTTGCTGCACGGCAGAGGCCTGTATTTCTTTCCCCATGATCTCTCTGAAATGTGCTCATTTGCCCTGAATGGAGCTGGAATTAAATGTTTATTTTTTCCCCCCCTAAAAAGTTGTGTTTCGGCCCAAATCATCCAAATCAGCTCCGAATTCAGCGGAGCTCAGTCATTCGAGTCTGCGGTGCTACCGCCGGCAAGTCTCCTCCGTCCCAGACTCTTCCACCTGGATACTCCCAAATCCATGGCAGGCATCCTACATGCAAGCCTCAAGCCTGGAGGCTTTGGGGTTCAGAGGCCCCCTAGTTTTGCTTGCCTCTAGCCAAAAAGCTGAAGGAGCAAGCTAGGGGAAAGCCCAAGAGCAATCCCCCATCACCATAAATGATGTGAGATCCTCACATTTGGAGGCGTTTGTAGCATATGCCTGTATCCTCACATTTGGAGGCATACTCTTGTAGCGGTCCACAGTGCAAGGGACAGGCCTTCGCCCTCAACTACACCGAGTCATTCAAGGCTGAGAAGAAGGGTATTTCCTCGGCCGGGCAAGCAAAACCACCTAGGCCAAAACCCACCCCGTTATGTGCAGAGCAGAGATCCCTGCCCTTAGGAAAGAGCGTGGTCATATACATTAAAAATCAGAGTTATGGAAGAGTCTGCTTTGGCTCCTGTCTAAGGCGGGATGAGCTTTGCCCTGATTGCAATGGCAAGAGCTTTGGGTCTTCGACTGTGCAGCATTTGGAGAAAGGGCTACCTTTTTTGCCCTGTGTTTGTGCAGCCCCTAGCACTGGTGCTCCCAGGCACTACAGCAATGCAAATAGTAAACAATATCAAACCCTTTCTTGCCAATATTACATTCAGTGAGAGGTGGGACCTAACCGGTTCCCTTAGACCTAAATCTGGATCCAAACGTCCTGACTCACGTCTGCAACAGGACCGGATGAGACTACTGTATGGGCCCTGCTCACCCTTTGGAGAAGTTTGGTTTGGTTCTAAGGGCAGATCGTGGGTCCTCAGTCCCGAATTGGGAAAGGAAGATTTGACCTTGTATAAACAGTGGAAATGCATCTTGTTAAATGCAGCCAGCTCTGGGGAGGAGGGCAGCCACGCTGCAGGTTAGAGACACAAATCAAAGGGCCTCTGTTCTTCGGGATCATCCATGCTTATCTGCCTCTGAGGGTGGAAGGGCTGAGTCAAGCCGTCTGCAAATCCAGGTCGTGGTCTGGGGAAGTCTGTGCCTTGCAGCCCTGTTGCTCAGCCTGCTCCATCACCTCTCCCTCCGGCTATCTGCTAGAGATCACCCTGGAGGCACCACCGCTCTGCAAGACAGAGCTGGATGCTGTTGGGCTCCCAGCATCTCTGCAATGCACTGAGCACCCTCGGCTCCCACTGCCTTGAATGGAGCTGCAGGGACAGACCCGGGCCTGGGTTAACAGAGAGGCAGAACCGCGGGTCAGGCACAGCAGGGCCCCTGCCACCCTTGCCTCAACCATCCCGTTGATCAGTAGACCGTAAGTGTGTGCTCCAGCCCTCAGGATGGCCTGCGCCCTATTGTAGCCCTGAGCAACTGCTTGAAACGCAGCTAATTTTAAACTCGCACAGCTCCTCCCCGCCCGGCGGCAAGGGTATTTACAGCCTGTCACTGAGTCAGGCTTTGCCAGGGAGTTTATCTGCATTCCAGCCTCCCTTCCCGTCCCTCCTCCAGCCTGGAGCCTTAGCCTGACTTGAATGCTTTAACGGCACCTGGCTGCCGCTGGCCTGAGCTGCCGTTCGCGCAGCTCCTCGGTTCTTTGCAAATCCTGTATCTCCCCGAAGGGGAAGGGACCTGTGGGTGGGGTGCTCAGTATCAGGCCTGGAGAGAGTGCAAAGTGTAAAACACACTTAAACTGCACCTTATACAGTCTGGTCATACTTACTTGGCCATGACCGAGAAGGTGGTTTTTCCAGGGTGAGCCCTATGCATTGCACTGACCCCTGTGAGTTTCCCCACATGTG
Source organism: Alligator sinensis (assembly GCF_000455745.1). Classification (NCBI taxonomy): domain Eukaryota; kingdom Metazoa; phylum Chordata; order Crocodylia; family Alligatoridae; genus Alligator; species Alligator sinensis. Next base: position 2,643,786 of record NW_005842013.1, on the reverse strand, counting down.
GGAAACTTGACTTCACAATTTTGTGGCAATGGGGACTGTGTTCATGCTTCCCCCGTGGCTTGCTCCTCGGCCTTTTGGCTAGGAGCAAGCAAGACTAGGGGACAGCTGAACCCCAGCGCTTCTGAGTTAGGGGCTTGCAGGTAGTGTGCCTGCCATGGATCTGGGGAGCATCTGATAGGCCTGAGCAGGAGGATACTTGCCCGGGGGTAGAGTTATACTGATATACAGCTACACCTTGCTTAACGTCGTCACTACGTTCTTGAAAAATGTGACTTTATGCAAAACGATGTTAAGCGAATCCAGTTACGTCGCAGTAGTTACCTACTGGCAGGCGGCGGCCAAACAACGTTATAACCAAACATTGCGTGACTTTAAATGAATATGTTCACTAATAGATCAGCAACTTCATAATGAAACGATGTTAACTGGGACGACGTTAAGTGAGGAGCACCTGTATGTGTGTACATATATATATCTCCTGCAAAAAGAGCTCTACAATGCCACAACTTATCCAAGCTGATGATCCCAAACACAGTTGTGGCTCAGGCATCTGACCAAACACAAGCACTCTCTAACCTGCAAGGCATCTGTTTTTGCAAGTGCTGCTTTGTGTCGTCTCAGGCTGCCCAACGAGTCCGTCCAGGAGCTGAAGTAGGCATGTGGGGCTGGAGACAGGCCTGGTTGGCCAAAGGCTCAGGCAGCTTTTTCCTTATGGGTTTTTTTCCCTTAGAGGCAGGGAGGGGACATGTTACATGCCCCGATCCATAGAGGGATGGATGCATCGCTGCTTGTAGCGGTGGGCATGCTTAGTTCCAGCTGTAGTAGCTCCCGCATTTAGCCATGGAGGTCTCCATCTCAATTCCCTGGCACAGCCAAAGTGGGGGTCTTCATGCCTCCTCTAGCCCTTGAGGCGGCTCTATGGCAAGGTACTGCATCCGCACCAGATCAGAGCTTGCCCTGTTCTCCAGTCATCCACGCACATAAGAGTGAGGGAAAAGCAGAAACCTACAGAAGAACTGGCACTTGACTGAGAAGGCCAATAAATGCCTCTGGGGCTCATCTACACACTTCCCGATGCCACTAGCCCTTGTATACATAGACATCAAGGAAGGAGTATGGGTGCAGTCATGCAAATGAGGTTATGGGAGGTTAGCACACGGGATGTTAGAATGGGCATGGCTATGCTGACACTTGTCCTACACCCATGGGTACTCCTGGTGTGCACAAGATATTTCCTATAGCCAGAGCAGAGTACTTCTTGCAATTCATTGAAGATGCCGGGGCATTCTCATCTGAACTGTCTGATTCCCATAGGCTTCCCAGACATGCCAGTCTTTGCAGTGTCATTTCCATGAGGTCCAAGCCTGTGAAAGGCACGACTTTGGACCATCCTGGAGACCCAGTTCTTCCACTGAAGGTCAGAACAGACCAAGCCGTGACATCCGTTGAAAAATGGTGGGGGAAATGTCAAAGCTAGTTCTCTGTAAGCTGTTTCATGTGCCTGTTTTAGGATGAGGTACCTCATTTGCACAATAAATGGATGTCAAGCTGTGCTAATTCAGCAGTGATCTAGTTCCAATGTAAAACTGCCCTTGTTTCATTTTCCTTACTGCAGGATGAAAGTGAACATGTGAAGTGGTTATCATGGAGCAGCAGGCATGTGATAAGTTCCCCCCTCCCTGGCCTGTGAAGCAGTGTGACAAGTAGCTGACCCCAAACCTGGACTTCTGAAGTAGCTAACATCTGCATCTCAGTTTTGCAGCTGGAAGCCCCTGTGTGCAGCTGCTACAGAACCAGGACCCCCCTGTGATGGCTGATGGGTGTGAGGTGTGCTCACTTTATGCTAGCTGACAAGCACTGTTTAACGCTCCAGGGAAAGGTGCAAAATGCACAAGGTCCCGGCCCGTATGTCCAGCCGGGGGTGGGGGCAGGGGAGAAATTCCTGCAGTGCATTCAGACGAATATACTGGCATGTGTCAGGCCTCGTGTCCTGGGCAAATTACAGCCTGGGTTCCTGCATTCAGCCAAACTCCCCCTTGTAGTGGCACAAGGGTAGGTTGGTTATTTTTGCTCCCTGACTTCACCTGCTGCATGGTGCTACCGTGCCGTTGCTAAATAAGCAGTGCCTTTCAGTCCAGTGTATTTCAGGAGCTGGGGAAAGATTTTTGTAAAGGCCCTGGGCTTTGGTTTGGTCACTGGGTAAGAGCTGTCATTTCTGCACAGCCTGGGGTCAAAGGAGGAGGGGAAAAAGGGGTGGGAAGGAGGAAGGCAGTGAATGGGATAAAGGACATATCGATGGTAAATCCTCATGGCTCTTCCCAAAGTGACACGGGCTCACAGTACGGACTGCTTTGTCCTTTGACTGCGATGGTACCAGCATCCTAGCCTGCAGGCTGCCCCCTCACCCTATTGCTGGAAGTCCCCTTGAACAAGAAAAAGGAGGTGTAGCTTGCTGGGTCGTTGGTTGTAGCCATGTTGGTCTAAGGACATAGGCAAGCCAGGTTTTTTGGGTACATGCAATATCTTTTATTAGACCAACTGAGACTCCCTATGCCTGAAGAAGGGCGATTGCACCCGAAAGCTTGCTAAGAACTTGTCTTCCGACTATTCAGTTGCTTTAATAAAAGATATCACATCTGCCCAAAGCACCTTGCATAGATTCAGAGATTCATCGATTGTTAGGGGCTGGAAGGGACTTTGCAGATCATCAGGGCCAGCCGCCCCGCTCTAGGCAGGAAGACAACTGGGGTCAAGTGAATGGTGTAGCTTGCACAATTTCATTGCCTTTGTTTGGGGACTGCTTGGAGCTATTCCTACTGCTTCCAGCTCTTGGCCTGTGAAGGCTCAAACCAAGGTCCCAGCTGGGATCCTGCCTGAGGGGCTGGAATCTGAGCATGCATCGAGGTATCAGGACCTTGCAAGTGGTCCCTTGGTCTCTGATCATCTGAAGGGACCGATGAG
>NW_005842013.1:2595696-2640815 GCF_000455745.1 Alligator sinensis | reverse complement strand
GTGTTGGGGGGGGGGGGGGGGGGGGGGGGGCCAGTGCTGTGGCTGAGGCACGGGGAGGGTGCAACGTGGAGGTGGGTGATGTGGGGCCCGGAGTAATCACGCAGAGGTAAGTGGCAACTCTTCCTGAGCTTGAGGAATCTCACAGGCAGGCGAGGAAGCAGTGCCCACTGCTAGGAGAGGAGCTGGACAGGCCGGGGACCGCGGCAGAGAGGGGCTGAGAGCTGGGAGGACCCACACAAATGCAGGTGGTGCATTGGCAGATGGTTGGCGAGTGGGTACCCGAATACTTTCCCTGGCTTTGCATGGGAGCCCGCTCGTAGCTAGCCGCCACCCCAGTTTTTCCAACCGTATTGAATCCCTAAAGCGATGGGACCCTTCATTCATTGCTGCATCCACACCTCGAGATCTGCGCATGGAGGTGCAGTTATATGACTCAAGAAAGCCTGCAGGCGAAACGATTTCCCGGCCCTCGTCGTCCTGCGCTTCTCTTAGCCCACATGCCGCTAAAAAAACCCGAGCCCTTTGTTTCTTAGATACGTTTTTAAACAGGAGCTGAGCGAGAAGAAACATTTGTAGAAGCATTTATGCATCCCATCCTCTCTCCTGCAACCCGTGCATGTAAGGGGGGGAGAGCTGCTGGCTTTTGTCCCCGAGGGTAATCCAGCACCAGCCAATCTTGTGCTTTCACCTCAGGCTTCCTCCGAGCAGCGAGGGAAGAGTGTGTGTGTGTGTACATGCATACTACCATATGTGAACTCAGAAACTGTCTGTGTCATCCAGAAAGAGAGTGAGGCGTAGGGCCCATTAATGGTCATGAAGCTGCTTTGCCGGTCACTAGAGAGGGGGATTATACTGGCCGGGTGTTGTCAGGGATGGGGGCAAAGGGTGGGAGGTTGCAAAATCATTGCTCGTGCCTCATTCAGCATCAAGGCGGGGGTGAGCTCTGAATCGGGACAGCAAAGGGAATCTAGACCGCAATGAAAAAGGCACTCGTGCTGGCATTTCCTGCCTAGCAGCTGCACTTTTTAATAATAGTTCCCGTTTTTTGTTTTTTTCCCCAGCCTCTTGTATCCCAAATCACTTTAGGCAAGACTTTACTCTGCTCGACGCCTGCCTCACTGTACCCCGGCTGGAAATGCAGGGCTCACAAACTCCCCCCCCGGCCCTTGGCAAGCAGGCAGTGGGAGCAGCAACAGCGGACATTTCTCACTGCCCACATGCTGCAGATATGTAAGCAAAGGGATACGGAGAAAGGGTTTTATTAACCCTAAGGCCTCGACATCTGTTCTGCTCTCACACGACAACAGCAAAAGGCTCAGGCTGCTAGACCAGGGAAACAGCTCTCATCTTTTCCCAGGTCCCTTGATAGCCATTATTATTGGCTCCCAGTCCACCCGGTGTCCAGTCCCAGCTGAGCAAGCCCGCTATTTTTGGTTTACAGGACCAGAAAAAAATCTTACATCTTCCTCTCCAACTGTCCTGTCTCATCACAGGGTCCTCATGGTGCCTCAATGTGTGTTTATGATGTTTCCATGTATTGATCTAACCTGGGCCCTTTGTAATGCCCAAAACATTACAAAGGGCATATCTGTGAAAATCAGAACTAGCCCATAAAAAAAAAATCGGGATCGACTGGCAGTTATTTTATTCTTGGGTATATTCTTGCAATATAACTAGACGTGTCTTGCTCTCTAGTCTTGCTCTCAGTTTCCAAGATGGAGCTGAGGAAATAAGTGTCTACACTGAATAATAGTGCGGAGGTGCCTCTGCCCGGAGCCAGCTCAGGTGCCAGAGACGGGGCTGCATGAGCTCTGAGCAAATTGTATCTGCTTCTTGGTAGATCAGGTAGCTTGATTTAGATGCTGAATTGTTTTTTGCTGTAATGTTTATCCCCAAACGGTTCTGCCCCAATGGTTTGGATAGGGCTGATCCTGTCTCGGGCAGGGGTTTGGACAAGATGACCTCTGGAGGTCCCTTCCAGCCTGACTTCTCTATGGGCGCTTGTACATGTGATGGGTATGACTCTCTTTCCCAGCACGAGGTTAGAGAGGCACACATTGGTTTGTCCATGTGAAAAAATTCTGCGGGCTTTTCCTTTGAGATGCTCTGGCGCCCTGCCCTGCTTTGCTGCCAGGGCTTGAAACTAGGGAGGGAAGAGGCCTTTAATGTCGGTACCTTTTGCTGTCTTTGGGGAAGCATGCCAAAATACAGCCAAACTAGGCTCAGCAGGGACTTGCTAACGCTTCGCTTAACATTTTGACAATTTTGTCCGTAGGGAGCATGCTCCACACGAGGCCTGCTTCAGGCCAGACCTGGGCTCCAGCCCTGAACGCAGGGAGACCGATTCTCCTGCGCTCTTGATAGCCGCCCTCCACCTCCCCTGCAGCGGATGCCCGGGTTGCATGGGGGAGCAAGCTGCCTGATTCAGATGCAGACAGGAGAACTGGAGGAGGAGACAAGGGGGCAATTGAGACTGGCTAGGCAAAGAGAATGGGACAGAGCTGGGAAAGCACACACTAAGACGGGATGAGGAGTTTGGGGTGGAAGACTGGGGCTGGAAACAACCAAGGAGGGGATGGTGATGTGGGTAGGGCTGGTGGCCAGGGCAGGTAGAGGCCAGAGAGAGAGATCAGATGAAGTCAGGCTAGGACCAGAATGAAAAGCCTGAGCAGAAACTGGGATTGGGTAGGCAAGGAGAATGCATGTTGGACAAGGAACCAGGCATGGGAAAGACAGGAGTGAGACAGGATAGGGAAGACAAGGCAGAAGAGGTCAATCTTATGGGGTCGTGCATAATAATCTTCTATTTTCAACGTAATTTGCATAAGTGTATGCAGGCCTGCTCATAAATTTCTTTCTTTTGGCCTCCTGTAATGTGCATTTCAGGATGCTATTTCTAATTCCAGGAACTCTAGCAAAAAAACTTCCTTTTTTTATTCTTAGAATTAGGCTACTTTATGGCACTTTTAATACTCATGAAAATAACACAAGTCACACACAGGTTTAAGCCTAATTAGTCCTTTCTGTTTTAAAAAAAACAGAAGAGAAAACTGTATGGTGTACACACACACACACACACACACACACACACACACGCACGTGCAAGATTTCTGGCCGGCAGTGAGGGAACAGGACGGGTTTCTGGAAAATTCAAGGAGTGTGCATGATGCAACGCTGGCGAATTCTTGCAGAGCAAGGTCTGCTAAAGCTATCCAGATGTTAACATCTGGGGCTGATGCTAGAGGGCCCCTTCCACAGCCTCCCTTCTTTCAACGCTCATATTTCCATGTGGGAGAGTCTGGATTTCATGGGCTTCTCATATTACAGCGCCACGTTCATGCATCAGTGAGCGCTATGTTAATTTTAGAGTCGAGCGTTGTGCTGGTTTTGCCGGTCTTAGAAGTCGGGAAAGGAAAGGAATTGCTGCCTCAATTTCTTTGCTAGTGAGGGTGACTCTCCTCATAATTCCCATTGCAGAAATCAGTGGGTTTGAGCTGAAAGAGAGGCAACGTCTTGAGCAGCTGCAGATGATTTCTGCGATCTCTGCATGAATTCCCCTCTGGCATTTTGAATGAAGTAAGCGTCACAGGGCTTGAGCCTCTGCATGGCTCTTGGTCTTGTGGTGTGGGCCCTTCAGGGCTCTAAGAGCCTTAGAGACAGCTAGCATGTACTGTGCCTCTTGCTCAGGTGGCGTCTACCCAGCTGTGACTATATACCCAAACTCCCTCAAAACTAAGCAGTGTGAGTAGTAGTAACTGGCTAGCCAAGGGTTAATTTTCTCACCCACTGGATGCATTTTTTGGCCTCTGCTTAGCTCTGAGTCTGCACTAGGCACCAGGACTTGAGAGGGCTTGTTTAAAGTGAGTTCAGTTAAATCCATGTTTCTCTGCAGTTGCTGCATTGGAGGCACGTCCTTTTCCTGGACTGTCCTTGGGAGCTCCAGGGACCGTGCATCTGCGGTGTTTCGTACAGGGCCGAGCACATGGTCGCTACTAGGCAAATAATCAGATCTTGTTCCTCTGCCATATGGGGAGGAGACCACACTCCAGGGGGACTCTCCTTTTAGGCATGAAAGAGGTGAATGCTGCTTTTGGGGTGCAGTTCCCTGCTGCCTGGGATCCACAGGGAGCTGCTGGATGCTGGGAGCTATGGAGCTGGTTGGGGCGGGGAGCAAAGAGGTAGCTGCTCTCCACAATGTCACCTAAGGCTGCTCGCATGGGGCTAAAGCCATGCTGTCTCTGGGCCACTGCCATGCACTTGCAGGAGTTCAGCAGTCTGTGCAGAGCTGGTTGTCCTCCATGAGGCTGGCCACATCTGACCTGGAGCAAATGCTTCCCTGGCAGCTCTGCAGATTGGCCTCAGCTGTAGTTTTGGGATCTGATGCTGTTGCACTGAGGGAAGGGGTGTTAGGAAAGAAATCCCAGTCCCGAGGTCCCTTCAGTAAGCTTCGGAGCAAGCTTGGCCCCTCTTTCTGCCAGGCCATGGCATTAGACTGGCTAAATTACCCCTAACAGCTTTGCCCTCTGAGCCCCTTCTATGCAGAACCATCTACTCTGGGCATTTAATTACACACTCATTTGTTCCTGGAAGTAGCTGAGCATTTCCTCAACCTTGGTAGCCACCTCTCTCAGAGAGTGAACATTGAGGAGGAGATCTGGTGTGCACAGGACAGGATCTGGTGTGCAAGTGCCTCCTTTGGGAAATTGCTTCTGCATGTCTTTATTCATTGCAATCCCTGGAAAGACACCAAGAGCCAGGTCTTCAATGCAGACATCATCCCCACCCTCCTCTACGGACATAAAAGGTGGGTGCCTTACGATCATCTCAGGAGCCTGCTGAGACTCCAATGATGCCTCAAGAAAATCCTCCACATCATATGGGATGATTGCCACACAAATGCCAGCATCCTTGCTGACGCCAATGTTACCAGGACTGAATTGGTGATCTTCAAGCACCAACTTTGCCGGAGCGGATGTTGTATGCGGATGCCCGACACTCAGTTCCCAAAACAAGTTCTCTGCTCCCAGCTCAGTAACGGCCTGAGATCTCACGGTGGACAAAAGAAACGCTACAAGAACACGTTGAAGGCAGACCTGAAGAAAACATGCCGACATCAAGAGCTTCAGTAACTAAAAAGCTTCATTGCAACTAGACCCCAGGCCCTGCCACTCTAATTAAGAGTGCTAATGAACTCTTAGCTTTCCTTTTTGCTGTAGCTGGGTAACACAGGAGGGACTGGCTGGTAAATTAGTCATCTGCCTGCTGGTATAACACAAATTAGAGCATTGCTCCCCTCCAGTGGCCAATCTGTATAAAACAAAATAATGATCTACTACTGCTGCTTGGAGAAGGAGCTGCTTTTTTTTGCTTGGGCTTGTGCTTTCCGTGTTGATGATCCTGGCTTCATTTTTTAGCTTGTCTGACAGCCTTTACACCATTAACAGGACTTGTTTCATTGGTCGTTGGTGCTGCATGGCAGCATCCTGCCTCTCCCTGCCCTCCGACTCCCAGTCGTGCTCTGTCGCTAGTGGAGAATTCGTAGACTCAGGAGTCGTTCCTGGCCTGTGGACGGATTGATGAGCGCAGTCCATGTGTAGCCCAAAGCAGCCTTGTACTCACTTGGTAATGCTCACGCTGGGCCGCCCGTGTCTGGACGTGACCACAGCACTGCCTGCTGGCATCAGAACTGAGCAACCTGCCAAACGACGTTGGCTGTGGATGCCAAAGCCCAGGGCTGCGAATTTCAGAGAGCAATGAATAGCTTTGTACGCGCCAAGCTCTAGTCCTACAGCTGTCACGGCTTCCCTGAGTGACTGCGATGTGCTGTAACGAGACCTGCGTTTGCTCCTATCGGCCTGCTCTGAATAGGAAAGGTTCCCTGACCTCAGTGAGCTTTGCAACCGGCCCCGGTTGTGAAACCAGCAAGCCAGATTCTGGACTCAGATCATCCTCACGGGCTTGATTTTGCCCCTGAAACTTCCTTGGCCTTCATGTGCCACTTCTGCGGCACTCATCCTCCCCGCTTGGACTGTGTAGTGGGCTGACCAGAGCCTGGGCAACTCACACCCCAAGGCTCCCCAGAAATGTTACTATACTCGGGAGCACTGCTGTACTACTGCCAGGGCCTGGGATCTTCCTCTTTTTGCTACCCCATGCAGCAATAACTTACTGTGCTTGCAGGGAGTGAAGGACTGCCCTGAGGTAACGATCGCCATGCTCAGTGTTACTCCACTATGGGCGCGTCTACACAAGACATTTAATGCACTGAAGACTAATTCTACTGCGCATTAGCATGGCAGGCAAAGCCCATGCTAATGAGCTAATGTGCAGCTGGTTTGGTCTAATGCCTGTAGTGTCACAAAGAAACCGTTCATCTGCGCTAATGCACAGTAGTGCCGATTATAGCGCATTTAGTTAGTACCTGTCATTACAGGTACTAAACTTAATGCGTCGTTATTACAGTGCATTGATGAACATGTAGATGGGCCCAGCGGGGACCAAACCCTTCAATGAAACAGGCCTGTGTCACCTTGGCGCAGCTTTACCTTATGCTGGGGTAATTGCAGACACATGGAGACTTGCTCTGGAGCAGCTGAGGTGCAGTAAATGAATTGCAGGCACATGAAGTAATTGCACGCTCGGAAGAATTAAAGGCTCCAGGGGACTTGTGACCCTATTTGTAAATGTTGCAACTTTACTTGAGGTCATGCCCCCTCGTTTGGAAACCGCAGATCTCGTGGATATGGGGAGAGTCTGAAGACCTGGGTTTTGGCCCTGTCCTTGCCACTTCCTTCCCATGCGACCCTGGGCAAGTCACTTCACCTCCCTGTTCTTTTGTTCCCCCTGCTGTGACTTCTGTCTATACTGCTCATAAGTTCTTCAAGCCTGATGGGGAGCCTCTAAATGCTGCTGCAGGATCACTGATCATCACTAATACTCCTGGTAATAATCCCATTGTGTTAAATAAACTCTGGTGTACAAAGAAAAGGCTATGATGATGGTGGGTACAATGCTGTTTGTGCATCCGTGCTGCCTAGAGGTAGGGGACCATCCTTTGCGGGCCTGGAAATGCAGCACCCTACATATTTTTTTCACTGTAACTGGTGGTGAGCAAGGGCATTGGCTGCTGCAGACAGAGCCGCTGCCTGTTGCCCAGCCGGAGGGCAGTGGTGGATGTGAGGAGCTGGATTTCAGGCACATAAATGCCCTTGTTCAGTAGCTGGTGAAGGCCGGGCCTGTGTGCGGGAGAGAGCGGAGGCAGGGCAGAGACAGACCAGCTGAATGGGACCATTGTTTCCCTCCTCATCACTGTGTGGTTATAGGCATGTGGGGGTTTTTTGACCCACTTCCACCTTTTAGGTCATGACCTTGTTAGGAGGAGGCCTGTTTCCTTCCCTGATAGCTCCTCTTACCGCAAGCCCCCTCCAAACCAACCTCCCCAAGTTGCACTTGGGAACATTTTAGATCAGTCCCTTGTAGCTTGGGTTTCACTCCAGTTCATTTCTTGCCAGAGATAAGGCAAAAAACCATCCTGGATCATCTGGGCTGCTTCCAAAATTTTGGGGCTACGTCCTGGTGTCCTCAAGGACAGCTTGTAATGAGTTGTCCTGCTGTGTCTGATAAGAGAATGGATCAAAATGTGGGCCTGTGGCTATATTATTTCCAGTATTTGCTACCTTCTGGACCAGAAGCAAGGTAGTTGTGTTCATGTGATGCTGGCAGCCAGGTGAGCAGATCAGATCTGCCTCTCGGTACGTCTGGGCTCTGCTGAGAGGCATCCGCGGTGCTGCTCTGTAGTGTCTAGACCCGTGACTCTCAACCAGGGGGGCCACAAGATCCTTTCAAGGGGTGTCATACAATGTTAGCACAGTTGGGTGTGCAGACATGACTCAGATGATAAACCCAGAGATTTCCAATAGGAATCCGTAGTGTCAACATCGTTCTGACTTGCTGTGGTCTTTCTGGTGACGTGCCTATTATTTTTCTGGAGTCAAAAAAACCAGTGGAAGCTGAAAGCTGGTATTTTCCAAGGGGTGTCTTAGACTTGAGGGGTGCCACAAGTCTAAAAAGTTGAGAACCACTGATCTAGAATAACCCAAATGGAAGCGGTGTGAGCTATGTCTGGTTCTGAAAGGCCCTGGCGTGGCTGGGACCGCATCCACATTTTTGTTTCCTGAAAGTTGACGGCTTTGCTCATAGCTTGGAGAGAAGCTGCAGGGATGAGGTGGGCAAAGGGCAGCTTCGAGGCTTTGAATAGCTTGGGGGACTGCCAGAGGGTGCCCAATAATGTGTCCAACAGGAATCAACTTATTTCTTTGTTCTGCACTATAAGGCCAATCGCACCGCGTGGATATTATAATACGGTGTTCCCAACCGTTTTGGCCTTGAGGCACTCCTTTATAGCTTATGTGAATTGAGTGACACCCCATTAAAAAAATCAATGTATTTATTTCAGGGCTTGCCTCCCTGCAGAAGAGCAGGCAAGCAGCCAGGCTGGAAGAGCCTGGGCTTGCCCTTATCTGCTCACACCTCACTGACCTCCTCATACTTTCTAAGACATAGATTCATAGATTCATAGATCTAAGACAGGCAAGGTTCTTTGGGTAAATGGGATATCTTTTATTAGACCAACTAAACAGTTGGAAAAATTGATCTTTGCAAGCCTTCAGGCACAAGCACACTTTGTTAGGCATAGGGAGAGTCTGCTGCAAGTCACACTTTCTAAGGCACCCTTCAAAGGATCTCCTGGCACCCTGGGTGAGAATCACTGTTACAAAACTACACTGTGGTCCCTGCCAACCCCAGCTCTATTTTAGGTCTCAATACCACACACCATGCCGTAGATTTTTTTTCGGGGGCATGTTTTCCTGCTAAAAGTCAGGGGAGCTGCAGTTGGCTTCAGGTGTGAGAATGAAAGGGAGCTCGACAGGCTCCAGGTGCCGGTTCAGACTCAAGCCGGATAATGTTGAACTGCCCCTCCGGATAAACGGGTTATTCAGCCTCCTGAAAGACTTCATTAACTACAGTTATCCCACCGCACAAACAGACCATTTAGGTCAGCCTGCTGGAAGCAAGAGTCCATTGAAATTGTTCAAATGAAGATTTTTTTATTTAGCATTTCATTCAAAGGAGACTTTTCCACGGGAGTATTTTGACAATATTTTTTGCAGGTAAAAATTAAGCCACCACTAAATTTATTCAGGGGGGGTTGGAAGCCCCTAAAAGTGATTTTGCTCATTTGCCCTGCAAAGTTTACATGACTTTGCAGGGATTTTCCCCCGTTTTTGCCATGCTTCCTTTTCTCTTTCAAATCTTTTTTTTCAATCATTTCCCAAATGCAAAAGGCCAGGAAAACCTCGCTCTGACTCTGCCTTTAACTGAGCCTAAGTGCTTACTAGGGAACAAGGAGCATTTTCAAGCCTGGTAGCTAACCCAAGTTAACAGGAGGTAAAATGGTAGTGAAGATGAGCTGGTTGGTAGCTGCCAGGGACTAGGGCACCCGACTAGCCAAATGACCACCAGCTGGCCCTAATGACCTGATGTGGCCTGATTACCAGTGGCCTAACTCCCCCCACCTGACCCCAGCTGCCTGCTGGCTCTGGCTGCCTGCTTTTAAGCAGTGGTCCTTGCAGTATCTAATAGGACAGATACTTTCCTATCTAGCCCTGTGCTTTAGACTCCCAGTTTCCTTCCTCCTGCTTGTTTGTTCCTGGTTTCCTGTGCCTGGATCTTGCTTTCTGACTTCATCCTTGTTCCTGCCTGTCTGCTCCTAGTTCCAGACCTCTTGTATTTCCAAGCTGCCTCTCCAGGTCTTTGACCCCTTGTGCTCCAGATCCCTGTCCTCTGACGGCCAGCTCCTGGCTTGCGACTTAGTGAAGTGATCACCTGTACAGCTGTAGCTGCCTGCTCCAGATCCCTGAGCTGGTGATGCTGATCTGGGTTTCTGCCCCTGTTCTTGAAACTTTCCTCCCCCTTCTCTCTGCCCCCAGCCTGTGATTTGGTGACTGCCTGTGTCTTGGTCCCTTATAGACCTTGGCCTCCTGAACTCCCTCCTAATTCCCTAGCTCCTGGCTCTAATCTAGGTGCTTGCTTCCCTGCCGTTGCCTGCTTCTGATTTTTCTGGGCTGTGATGCTCGAGGGTCAAGCCCTGACTGCCTACATCCCTGCTGTGCACCTGATAGTAGCTTTCACATGAGATGGACAAGCAGACACAGCTGAACGCTACAGCCTGCTTGGTTGTTTAACCTTGTGTTTGGGCATGGGCAGGGTGAACAAGTTGCTGAGATGCAATAGCAGCTGGGTCTTTAATGCACTGCAGCTACCCTAGGGTAACTAGCTGTGTGCATGCTTTTATCCCATAATAAATGAAAAGGAACCAGTAGTAGCCTGGCCTTCTTTTGTGACCAGCAGGAGCAAGACCAATGGGATCAGACCCTCAAAGTATATAGGTACTTCACTCCCTTTTGAAATCAGCTGCCTAAATACCTTTGAGGTCTGGCCAGTGGAGTTGCCTTGGGGCTATCCAGAGTCCTGAGCACTAAATAAGGCTCCAAGGCTTTCTAGATCCTAGCTGACTGTCGGCTCTTGCCAAGGAACCAGAGCAACTTTGGTCATCTCCAGCAGAAACCAGCACACGTGCACACTGATCTCCTGGGGTGGCTTTTGCTGTTCAGATGCTGGTACTTGTTCAAAGAGCACCGCTGCTATATCCCAGAGGCTGGGGATCGGTATCGGATCTGATCCAGAACGGAGATGCAGAGAGGTTCTGCTTTGCAAGAGGTGTGGGGTAAGTTAGTGATGGGCAATGAGGTGCTGGTATGTTTGTGCTCTTTCTCTGTTTCAAGGAAGGTGGTTTCCTATGCCCCAGCCCCCATCTGTAAAGGATCTGGGCTTTAGGATGGAGCACTTCTTGAACTGCAGTTCTACTGGCCTCTAGTGGTGCTTGAAGTCCTCGTCGGATGTAACAGTTTTAGACACAGGCAGCATTTCCCTCCATACCTTTCTTATTTCTTTGCTTTGGGAATTTCCATCTTCACTGTGTGTGGGAGGATGGTGCTGGGTTTTAGAGTCTAAATTATTTTTTCCCCCTTGGTTTTGGGATAATTTCTGTCCTTTTAGCTCTTGTGGGTGAGGAGACCCCAATTATCTGTGTTTGAACTCTGCAAATAACTAATTTTTTCAGTTCATTTGTGGAACCGCTGGCTGCCCCTGTCATGTACGCTCCTGCCCCCAGATAAACATGGCAATTCAGCTGTATGTGTTGTATTCAGAATGGCTTTTTAATTGCATAGATGGCCACCAACACTATCCTGTAAGCCTATGAACTATCGTGAAAACCTCAAAGCATTTTATAACCTGGCATTTGCATTGTGATTTCATTAAAAGCTCTAGTTCAGGAGGTGCCTGGTAACCTTAACTGGCTACACATGTCAAAGCAAAAACTTGCTTTGGCTACACTAGGATTTTTAATGCACAATAAGGAATGGGGTAAATGTGGTGTCTGAAAGTCCCCATAGGAATGAATGGGGTTGCGACTGAACTCCAAGTAGCTACAAGTATCAAGGACAATAAAAAGCCCTTTTTTAGATATGTGGGGAGCCGGAGGAAAAGCAAGGGCAACATCGGACCCCTGCTAGACCAGATAGGACAACTGACAACCGATGCCCAGGAAAAAGCCAACTTGCTAAATGCGTACTTTGCATCGGTTTTTCACCAGTCCCATGGGACACCCCTGCCCATTACAGGACGGGAAGGCCCGGGTGAGGGAGATTCCTTACCCTCCATCAATACTGACCTCGTGAAGGATCACCTTGAGAGGCTGGATGCCTTCAAGTCAGCCGGCTTGGACAGCTTATACCCCAGGGTACTCAAGGAGCTGGCGAGCATCATAGCCCAGCCCCTGGCACAGATCTTCGAGGGCTCCTGGCGCTCTGGTGAAGTGCCCAAAGATTGGAAGAAGGCCAATGTGGTGCCTATCTTTAAGAAAGGGAGGAAAGTGGATCTGGCAAACTACAGGCCTATCAGCCTGACCTCTACCCCGGGGAAGGTCTTAGAAAAGATTATTAAAGAGGTCATTCTGAACAGACTGGCCGATGGCAACACCCTGAGGGATAGCCAGCACGGGTTTGTTGCAGGTAGGTCTTGCTTGACCAATCTTATTTCTTTTTACAACCAAGTGACCGATCACCTGGACAAGGGGGAAGAGATTGATGTCGTATATCTTGACTTTAAAAAAGCCTTCGATCTGGTATCCCATGATCACCTCTTAGCAAAACTGACTAGCTGCAGCCTCGACCTCACCACAATCCACTGGCCGGGGAATTGGCTCCGCGGTCGGACCCAGAGGGTGGTGGTCGACGGAAGTCAATCGTCGTGGTGTGCAGTGACCAGCGGGGTCCCTCAAGGCTTTGTCCTTGGGCTTATATTGTTCAACATCTTCATTAACGATGTGGATACTGGTATCGGAAGCGGACTGGCTAAGTTTGCCGATGACTCCAAACTTTGGGGTAAAGCGTCGACACCTGAGGACAGGAGAGTGATCCAGGCTGACATGGACAGGCTCAGCAAATGGGCAGACGAGAACCTGATGGTGTTTAACACCAAAAAATGCAAGGTTCTCCACCTTTGGAAGAAAAACCCGCAGCATGCTTATAGGCTCAGCAGTGCTACGCTGGCTAGCACTATGGATGAAAGGGACTTGGGGGTCATGACTGACCACAAGATGAACATGAGACTGCAATGTGATGCTGCAGCTAGTAAAGCGAGCAAAATGCTGGCTTGCATCCGTAGATGCTTGTCCCAGGATTTGCTTGAGGTCATTCTCCCCTTGTACTCGGCCTTGGTGAGGCCACAGCTGGAGTACTGCATCCAGTTTTGTGCTCCACAATTCAAAAAGGATGTGGAGAAGCTTGAGAGAGTGCAGAGGAGAGCCACGCGCATGATCAGAGGGCAGGAAAACAGACCTTATGATGAGAGGCTGAGAGCTATGGGACTCTTCAGCCTGGAAAAGTGCAGGCTCGGGCATGACCTGGTGGCTGCCTATAAATTTATCAGGGGTGCTCATCAGGATCTGTTGACCAGAGCGCCCCAAGGGATGACGAGGTCAAACGGTCACAAACTCCTCCATGACGGTTTCAGGCTGGACATAAGGACAAACTTCTCTACTGTCCGAGCCCCCAAGGTCTGGAATAGACTGCCGTCGGAGGCGGTTCAAGCACCTACTTTGAATGCCTTCAAGAGAAATTTGGATGCTTATCTTCTGGGATCCTATGATCCCTGCTGACTTCCTGCCCCTGGGGCAGAGGGCTGGACTTGAAAATCTTCCAAGGGCCCTTCCAGCCCTAATGTCTATGAATAGAAGTTAAATGCCCCTTTTCCTAGTGAATACCTGGTTTGTATGCAGGTTTCATTCTGCAAGTTGGATGCTAACTGCTCCTCCTAGTCTGAAAAATTGGGCCCTTTTATGATGCCTCAGGCTGGACTCTCCCAAACTACTAATAGCCTTGGCTTGAGCCTCTGTCCCTAGAGCTAAAGGTTTAACATCTCTGAGCAGCAGCTGGAGAAAATGCCTACTGTGCCTGCACCTCCTCCCCAGCCTTTGTTCGTTTGGTGGCTGCTCTGCAAAACAGCAGCATGGTAAGGGTTATTGAAACCTCTTTAATTCAGGTCCATGTCTCCCTGTGATGGGACTGCTCAGAGCTGTCCAGGCCTGTCGGGCGCTGAGACGGGAGCAGCCCGGGGGGACGGAGGATGACAGATGAAATCGTATCCAGTGACACCCGCTGCTGAGGGCAGGCCAGCTTTCACCTTGTGAGCCTCCAAGGAAATCTGTGCTGCTTTCAGCAGACAGATGAGACCAGTTCCAGGTGTCTTGTGAATAAATAAAAGGCAGGGCTATTTGGGATTCGGTTCCCTTCTAGCCTGCCACAGCTGGCCCCGTGTACTTTGCTGGTCCAGGGAAGTGTATTCTCCTGCTCATCCCACCTCCAAGGCAGCATCTCCCATCCTGTGATAGGGGCAGGTGATTCCCTTTTAAGAGCAGGGCAGGCTGGGATCCTCTCCAGGGTATAAAGTAAGAGGGCTTGCAGTAGGGTCTCAGTCCTGGGGCATGCTGTGGTAGAAGGACTCTCAGGTCCTGGCAGGAGTGGGGCAGAAGGGAATCCAATGTGGAGGTTTTACCTCCTGCTTCCCTTGTGGCTAACCTAGGCTGTGGTCTTGTGTCTATTGAGGCTTTGCAATGCTTAGGGTCTGGAATCAAGGTGCCCCTGCATCAGAAATGCACATGGGCAGATGAAGGATTTTGGAAAGGGAGGTGTGGGAGCAGCAACCTGGGCTGCAGGGGTGGCTCCAACTCCCCTTCTCCCCTCCAAGATAGCAGTATTAGCGAAGTTTCCTTAACTTGTTTTTCCAGGCTGACAGGGAGCGCCAGGGGTGGAGGGGCCAGGAGGGAGAAGGGTCCTGGCTGCTGCTGCTGCTGTTCACGACTGAAGGTGGCTGCAGGCAGAGCCACTTGGAGAGGGCAGGAGCAGCTCTGGAGCTCCCCTCCCACTCCTAGCCGTGGGAAGCCAGGGACAGTGGCAGCAGTGGGTGGTGGGGCAAGGAAGGGAGGTGTCACTGAGCATGAGGGGGAAGGGAGTGGGGGGATCCTTACTTGCTGCTTCTTCTGTGAGATCAGCTGAAGCGGGGTGGGATGCCTGCACCCCCACTGGATCTGCCCCTGGAAACGCCTGTTTCTGCTGAGAAGTTCACCAGTGCATGTCAACACTGCCCAGATCTGACTATCCCTGAGATGGGGAGCAGAGGAGAAGGTGGCTTGTTCTCCAGTCTCACTCCTTGGTGTCTGGACTACAAAGGGCGGTTCAGTTACTGCTCTGATGCTGGAATTCGCTCCCAGTAGGAAAGGCAGTATGAGTTCATAGCCACTGGGCGTCTACACATGCATTTATACTGACTTAAATTTACTGTGCAGTAAATTATTGCACAGCAAGCAGAAATAGGCTGGCATCTACATGTGCAGGTGCAAAAGTGCGTTAATGCTGTGTAGGGACTGACTTGGGACTAAAGTTTTAGTATTGGGCTCCACTTCACCAGAGAGAGTGTTTTTTGTTGTTGTTGCAAAAGTCTTTATCACATCTGTGGTATCAATGTCTTTAACTAGTTCGTTTTCAATTGATAACAGTGCCAGTCCCGTAGATGCACAATATTAAAACTTTTACAATTGCAAAAAAAAATTTTAAAATTTCCATTTTCAGGCCTCCTTTCTGTCCAGGCCCTGGGTGGCTGCCCAAGTCGCCCATGCCTGTGTCCAGGTCTGCATTGTGGTGGGTCAACACCGGAGAAACAAGACTGCCCTAAATAGGCACATCTCTGGATTGTGTCTATAAATTCAGCACTTGCTTGTTTGCAGCCTTCGGTGGAAAAGAAACTCATTATTATTCCCCAGCAGGCCAACAGCCCAGAGCTTCCCAGACCTGTCAGACTCCAAGATAAAATACTTCCCCACCAAGGGATGCTGCATGACAAGGAAGATCCCAAGGACTTTCTTCATGCCCAGTCTTCCTTAGGGATGCAAACTTCAGTCAGACAAGTGTCCGATGAAACACTTGTCTTCCTGTAGATGGTCACGACCACAGCCTCAAGTTGTTCTCACAGCACAGCCGCCACGATCGGTGACCTCTCGGAGGCTCTTCAGGATTCAGCCTGCTCTCTTCAATGGCTCTGACGTCCTGTTTCCTGCACTGAGTACTGGGAAGCAGAATTCATTATTCTTGATATTGTCCCATGCTGGCTTCATTGCTAGAGATGCACAGACCTGGTAGAGGTGATTCAAGAAGCCCTATAGGTGGGCTTGCTATTTCTTGACCTACAGCATCCTCCATCCAGACTTGAATTCTTTAGTCTTTAAAACTTGGTTTGTGAAGGACACGGACTAAAAGGACTTAGACCCCAACCTGCATCCCTCCTTGACCCACAGCTTTCTGGTTTGCACTTGTTAAAGACTGGGAGTACCTATTCTATTCTGTCTTAATCTTAACATCTTCCCTGTCAGCTGGAAAGCCACGAAGGGAGGCGCTGACTATGTAGAGTGCATTGCAGAAGATGCAATGGAGCTCCAACCTGCAAAGTAAAATGTGGGCTTATTTCCAGGGAGACCCCAACACACGATATGGGGCTGACTCCTCATGAATGCTACACGAGACTTGCCGATAGTCGATTATTTTAACATCTTACTGTATGACCATGCTGAGTTAGTTTAATACCCAGCACCTGGGAAAATGAGTGGGCAGATGACACAATAGCTCTACATAACCAACCCAGGTGGAGGATGGTCACGAAGAGACGAACCTTGAGCTGTTGGCTGCAGGTGCAAGGTGCTATTTTGAAACTCTTGCTAACATTGCAAGACCGTGTTTGCAACCAGCAGCCCCAGCGGATGAGGAGGGAGTGGTAAAGTCTTTTCCTGCCTAGAGAGAAGGCAGTTTTTTTAAAACAAGTCATGGGGAAGATCAACACTTGCTTGGCGGTCTGAAGAAGCTGGGACTTCCTGTTTTAGAGGGGTAGTAAAATGGGTGTCTCTCTTTAAATCACTCCTCTTTATCATTGCACTTTCCTCCTATTAAGATCAAACAGTACTTTTTGTGTAAGAAGCCTTGTTACTTAAACCCTGGTCACCAGCTCCTGAAAAGAAAAAATGGTAGGTCCCCAAACCCAGTCAGGTTTGCCAGGGCCAGCACAGAGGGTCATGACTTTGAACGCAGTCTAGGAGTCACTGTTTTGAGAGGCCTTGGTGAAGACGATTTGCGGGGGGGAAAGAGAAGGATGGCTCAGTGCTTAGGGCAGTAGCCTAGTCTTTAGAGACAGAGTTCAAATTCCTTCTCTACCGTAGGTTTCTGTATGACCTGAGGGGGAAAGTCGCAAAGGAACTTGGGTAGACTTGTGTGCCTAAATAAAAGACAGCAATTCACAGGAACCCATGTGAAACCTGGAGAGCGAGTGCGAGAGGATGCTCTGTTGGGTCTTTTCAAGTGTATTTTTGGGTTTGAAGCATGTGGGCAGGCATGCTCAGGTGGGATGGGCGGCTGCTGCTGCACTGTAGGCAGACCACTCGGTGTTGAAGACCCTTATAGCGCCTACATGGGAGTGTGTGCTCCCAGACGTGTGGCCATCCTTGTGCCACTTGGGATTCACAACCAACATGTACCTGGGTACAAGTCCCCACTTTTCAAGGCTACGACAAACTGGTTATCAGCAGACAAGCAACACCAACCAGATGCACCTTGGGCCTGCTCCTGAATAGGCTAAGGTGCTGGGAGCAAAGTGTGCACATTTAACACTGACTGATCCAGCAAAGTGTTCAGCACTCGGTCACCTTTCTTGAAGAAACCCCCTTGATGACTCTTTGCATAATAAAGACTAATGGCACCTGCCCAGAACATGGGACATCTGGGTTCAAGTCTCTTGTCAGCCTGAAGGGTGCAAACCCACATCTCCCATTGCCCAGAAAGAGCAGCTTAATAAGCAGGCTAATGCAGTGGTGCTCTACCTCCAGCCCGCAGGCCAGATCCGACCCATGGAGCTTTATCCTATAGGGCTCCCTTTGGGTCTGGAAACATGGCAGTGGAGGAGTGGGGTCACATGAATTGCTGCTCCCCTGCTGCCCGATTTCCAGACTTGTGGAGAGCGCTGCAGGCCAGATAACATGGCCTTGCACTCTCGATGGTGTCGGTGCATCGTTAGGCCAGTGTGCGTGGTCACTCCTCAGCTGGATCTGACATGCAGGGTTAAGCTGAGGCCTGACTGGATCCGGTGCATGGGGCTGGGCTGGTGTAATGGATTGCATCATTAAAGTGATGCTGCGCTAGGTCAGGCCCACAGCCCAGCTCTCCACCACTCATCCAGGCTATGGGGCCAAATTAGTAGAGCACCGCTAGTCTAGAAGATCAGGTAGGGTATAGGGCACTCTGCGCCCTTCTTCAGGTTTCTGCTACCATGCAGAAAGGAAGGCCAGAGTGACTGGGGGCGGGGGGGGTGGTGGAAGAAGACAGGTTGATTTTTGGGAAGAGTGTTGTCCTTGCTTTGGTTACTTCCCTTGCTCCCTGAGACTGCTTTAAGATTGTGTCCAATGACACCTTAATGCAAATCATCCTGGCAAAGGAGCAGGGGACCAGGACTGCTGTTTTTAGGGAGCACTCTTGTCCCTGGGTATAGGGTCAGGCTCCCTCTTGCTAGCTTGCTCTCCAGCCCCGTGACTCTGCCGCTCCTTACTGCTCCAGGAAGAGGGGTGGGGAAAGCCCCTGTCAAACTGGTAGTCTGCTGGGCAGGGCATGCTCCTGGGACTCTCGCTAAACCAACACATGCAGGTGATTCCCACCCTTCCTCTGGAGGCCGAGCGAGTCACCTGTGTGGGAGGACTGGCTGAAGCCATATCTTCAGCACTGACGCACCCTGCTTTGCAGCGGGGCCGCTTAGCACTGCCTCTCAGCATGCAGACGTGGCCTCAGGTCCCCAGTTTAGGCAGGGGTCTTGGATCACAAACCCAGTCTCACAAAGGCACCTGGTAGCTATTGAAATCTGGGGGATCCCAGGAAAACCTGTCTTTTCAGCATGTCCTGTTAGTTGGCTTGCATGTCTCCTGGCTCAGTGTGCGTCCTGTTGGGGATCCAACCCCTAAATCCCCCGCTCTTTCTATTTCTTAAAGGCAGGCACCTCTCCCGGAGGTTGGGGAGTTTCACTCCTGCAAACCGATGCCCTCAGGAGGGCTCAGTGTGGTCACCCCAAGTCCCTTTGGGAACCCTGACCTTAGTCCCTTGGTATCTATTCCTGTCTGTATAATGGGGAGAATAGCACTTCCCTCTTATGCAGGGGGTGATGTGGAGACAGGAAAGCTCTTGCATCCTCTTGTAATGGTGCCTGTCTAAGCACCGGGGATAGACTGCTTGTGTTTGAGAGGGAATATCTGCATGTCTGAGGGCCTCTGAAGGCTTCTTGTGCCAAGCGTAGGGCAAGGGGCTGAAGGTAAAGGGATGCAACAGAGTGGGGGTCGCTTATTAGCAGCAGCTCTTTACTCCTGAGCTCTAGACTGCAAAGCTTGCCAAGAAAGCAGGAGCTGCATTGGCTGAAAGTTTTAAAATTAGACTAGGAGGAGCCCTCTCTGAGAGCAATCTCGCCTTGACTAGACCGCACTGCATCCCTCCCAACTCTAATTTCTCCTGTTCAAGTATTCTATTAATAAAGGTGACCCAATAGGCTTCTTTCATCCCTGCATTTTAATGGTTTGAATGGCTTGGATGGCTATAACATACTGCTGCCAGTAGATGGCAAGAATCAGCTAACTTCCAAAGCAAGCTGGCTGTATGAATGCCAAATTCTGGCCTTTGCTGAGACGTATCCAAGGCCCTGAGATTTATATATTGGTTTTGAAGGTAGAGTTGAAATATATATCTTTTTTTTTTTTCCCACCTGAAGCCTTTCAGAGTAAATCTTCTTTGCTCAACAGAAAGTCTAAGACATTTTCTATGTCTATTGTGTAAGTTATATTGGTTAAGTGTGTGTGGGCATGCATGTGTGCAGGCAGGGTACAAAAATCACACCCTGATCACCATAGTTAGCCTAGCAAATCTCTTGCTTAGCTTTTGGTAGCATAAATTGTGCCTATCCTTTAGCAGCTTCTCTACCAGGGGATTAAGAGTGCAGGTACACGACACGTTTCCCATTGGAGTAGCTTACACTGGTATAAGGCTCTGTACAACCTCGGGAAGAAGTGAGGGGTACTTAAACACTAGTGCAGATTACTCTGGTGCATCTGATTGTGTGTCTGCTCTCCAAGCTGGTTTCATCCTGCGGTAGTCATTTGCTTAATATGGACACCAGTTCCCATGCCATTTAGTGGCCAGGGCTGTAATAGTGACTATTGATGGCTACTAGCTTGGGGCAGTGAGTTGTGTGTCCTCTTCTTATTATGGAGTAACCTTATCATGGAGTAAAATCTGGTGCACGTGACTCTGTAGTAGTTGTGCAGTGTGTCTGCACCCTTTGTCAGTACAGTTAGAGGAACACGGCATTGAAGCCTCCAGTGTCAGCGAGTCCCCTACTGTCAAAGGTGCATCCTATTGTCCCATACAGAGACTTAGCAAAGTTCATCCTAGAGTCAGTTCTGTGGGTTGAGATGGCTTTACTAATTGTCCCCACTGCTCTGGTTGGGGGGTTGGTCTCAACTTTCCCTGCTCTCTTGACTACAAAACCTACCTTCCAGCCTAAAAGTGTTCATGGTTAATTTATACCCATTTGTTCTTGTGCCAGTGGTGCCCATGAACTTAAATAGCTTGTCTCTCTGGTGTTTTCCTCTTGGATGTATTTATAGACAGCAATCGGATCCCTTTTCAGCCTGGGCTTTGCTAGACTAATCAAGCCACGTCTCCTCTTGTACGATATAAACTATCCTTTCCTTGGTCACCCTAGTAGCTTTTCACCGCACCTGTTCAGGTTCAAATTAGCTTTACGTGGACAAAACATTTTTGTAGTACAGACTAGTTCTTAGACATGGGTCCAGACCTTACAGCTCAGATCCCAGCTCTGAGGATGCCGAAATCTATATCCAAGCTTAAAGTTTTGACCCCCATCTTTTGCTCTAGGGCTTTTAATGAGTGTTAGTGACTGAAATTACGTTTCCATGTTCTGCTGTGCTAAAGAAGGTATAGAGTTTGGGAGGATCAGCCCAGGGGGCCCATGGAGAAGGTGCCACCCTAGTCCCCTTCCGTCTTGCACATTAATTTTAGGCAGCTCAGGGACCGCTTAACCCCTGGATTGTCTATACATTAAGATGTGTAAACTAGTTTTAAGCATCCTTTAGGCATCCTAAAGTTAAGCCACCCCAGGGCAGGTTTATCTCTGATCTGTGTTATCCAGCTTGGGTTCCATGAATATGTGGCCACTTCCTAGAGACAAACCACTCAAGTTTCGGTCCTTCAGCATCCCAGGATGCAATATCCCCTCCTCTTCTGTGTGGACATGTCACAGCTGTAGCTTCTAGACAGGCCCCTATTCCCCAGCCCTTTAGTGGCAAGTCACAGCTGTGGAAGTCAGGGACAGTCGGAGAAGGGCTTTAGCCTGAATGTTGTAACTATTGTTCGATTGAATACTAACATAGATCAAAATCTGAGAGGCTTCAAGTGCAACGTATAACAAGGCCCTTGGTGACAAGAGCTGACTATAAGCAGTGACTTCCACATGTCCCATTGCTTGCTCCAGTGCTCAAGAGGAAGGAAGCTCTCTGCAGGATGAATGCAACAGGGAGGGACATGCACATTGCACAAGCCGCTACTGGGCTGGGGGTTCCCAAAGGAGGTTGCTTTGGCAGTATTGTTGGTTCCTCTTCCCTGGGCAGTGGCGATTGCCCCAATACTATGCTGAATGCCTCCTATGTGGTCGTATTGGAGGCAGTAGCAAAGATCTCCTGGGTACAAATTGTATTTCTCTGATAACTGAGTAGTACCTTGGTGGGGATTGAGGCCGCCCCATGCTGTGCACAGCTCTGGTGCAGGGACTTGGAATCTAAGGGTGTGGGGAAAGACACTTAATGGACACAGCAAACGAGGGGGTTGTGAGGCCAAAGAAAAGTGAAGTGGTCATGACCAGGGAAATAAGCAGCACTCAGCTGCCATGGAGGCATCTGGGTCTAGTAGACCAAATGTGTGGCTGAGATCCTTGAATTTACATTCTCTTTCCAGCTCTGCTGTTGGCTTATGTGGCCTCTGGCCAGTCATTTAAACCTTTCTGCCTTCATTTCCCTGTCTGGGACAACTCATACAGTTACTGGCATCTCTGAGATGTGGTGAGGACTTGTTAGCTAACGTGTGGTGCAGTCATTAGAGCAATTAGTATCTGTCTTACTGTGCAAATGGACCTGTCCTGGCTTTTATGTTGGCATGGCTGTCCCAGTCATGGTTCTGTGCTGGATGGCTTTAAGAAGTTGCGTTTCCATCAGAAATTTCCTGTGTCATTTGGGGTCTCCAGTGGCTCTGTTTCCCAAGGCCCAGAGACCAGCTTGGTAGACAAGTGACTGTTGGTTAACAGCAAATGCTAGAATCAGTAAGACGTAAACCAGAATAGCCTGAGCACACAGGATTTTCACTATGAGTTGCAAACATGAATCCTCACTAGATCCATCACATACCTGGGACAATGCAAATCCAAATGAGCGTAGGCCCTTCTGTACTCTCACATGAACCCACCACCCTTGGCTGTGTGGGTCCCTGTCGTAGTGAACTCATGGATGCCACCTGTGTTGAGATCATGTCTGCTGGCTGAGTCTGGTCTCGTGTCCTCAAGCAGTCATGCATAATGAAAGGATCCAAACCTGTGCTTATGCCCACAAAACTATGCTGCTTCTCAGCCGCGTCAAGCTGGCTGTGTGGGTAGTAGGTGCTCTCTGGGCAAGCGATCCTCTCTTGTAGGGGGCAAATGAGGGCTGATGTGCTACAAGGGGTTTTGTTTTGTGTGTGGGGTTTTTTTTGTTTTTTGTTTTTTATAATATATTTCATGTTCCGAGTCAAATGATCTAATCTGTTCCAAATCGTATCAATTGACCAGAACTCAATCGTTCCAAAAAACGATATA
Source organism: Alligator sinensis (assembly GCF_000455745.1). NCBI lineage: Eukaryota > Metazoa > Chordata > Crocodylia > Alligatoridae > Alligator > Alligator sinensis. The sequence goes on along the minus strand of NW_005842013.1, from coordinate 2,618,201 downwards.
GATTGAGCAGGCAGAACTCAATGGTTTTAAACACCATGTACAGCGCTACAACCGGTGAGCATCCTCCATCCCAGACTTATCACCCTGGGACTTCAGATGCTCCAAAATCCATTGGTGGGCATCCTATATGCAGGCCCAAACCCGGAGGTTTTGGGGTTCAGATGCCCCCAGATACTATAGGCAAGCATCATCCATCCCAGGCTCTTTAGTCCAGGACTTCAGATACTTCCTACACTCGTTCTTAGCCCACAAGAGTCCAAGAAGCGATGTGCTACATGGTGCTCTGGTTGCAGGTATCTTATTAGGATGGGCTGAGTGTTTTCTCTAGCAGCCGAAGACAGTTCTCTCCCTGGTTTTGCATGTACTGCCCCGGCTGTGGTTATTCAGTGTCAGCAGCAGTCTCAGTGGCAGCCTGTGTTTCTTTCCTGAATAGTCTTTCAAGTGGTGTTTGAGCCCTAGGAGAAAGGAAGGCCACACAGGCCAGAGTGCAGGAAGCTCGCTGTCAGGATCCCAGCATGCTATAACAAGCCCATGGGCTGCAGGGAAGGTACAGGCAACTGTTACATAAGAAAATAAGACCAGACTCATGATTCATCACTTCCCCAAACCATCTTCTCCCCATTGAGAGCTCCCAGTACTGAAATGCATGGTAGGTTCAGCTATTAGAAAGCCTCCCAATACTTGCGCATGATGCACAACCCCTATGTTCCAGCCTGCTGTTCGTGACAACCAACAGGACGCGAGTGCTTCAAAAGCAACTACGAGCTCTTCCCCTTGCTAAATTCAGGTTCAGAAGGAATTTTTCCTCTAGGTCAGACCCCAAAAATGGAACAGGCTTCCAAGGGAGGCGGTGTTGTCCCCTTCCTTGGGTATATTCAAAATGAGATTGGACAGACACCTGGCTGGGGTCATCAGACCCCAGCGCTCTTTCCTGCCCAGGGCAGGGGGTCAGACTCGATGATCTAATAGGTCCCTTCCAACCCTAATAACTATGAAAAAGACTGAGTTTTTGCTTTCCAACAGCAATGTGGAGCCTGCTCCTTTTCCTAGGATGCTCTGAGCACATATCACTCAGTGGCAGTACCCTTGTCTCCCATGCTTTGACCCATTGCATGCTGTAGACTGTTCATAGGATCATAGGAAAGTAGACCTGGAAGGGACTGGTGACATCTAGTCCACCCCCTGCTCAAGGCAGGATGATCCCTGACCAAGCCATCTCAGTCAAGTGTCTTGTCTAACCTGCTCTTGAACATTTTCCAAGGATGGAGACTCCACAACTTCTCTAGGCAGCCTATTCCAATGTTTGACCACCCTCAGAGTCAGCAGGTTTCTCCTAATCTCCAGCCTAAATTTCCTCTGCTGCAGCTTGAGGCCATTGTTTCTAGTTGTGTCCCCAGCAGCCATAGAGAAAAGCCCATCTCCTTCTTCTCTATAATCTCCCTTCAGATATTTGAAGACTGTTATCAAATCACTCATCGCTTCTCCAGGCTAAATAACTGTAGCTCTTTCAGTCTTTCCTCCTAAATCATGCTTCCTATAGACCCCACGGATTACTAATCCATCACCTTAACCACTCAGCCACAACTACCTGGAAGCAGCTCCTGGTGTGTTGAGTACAGGCAGTCCTCGGACGTATGGCACAATTGGTTCCTGACAACCGCATCTTAAGTCGAAACGTAATTTGGAACTGATTTTCCCATAGGAAACAATGTTATATATCGGGGATTGGTTCCTAAACCAAGGCCTGATACTCTATTATCACCAAAAATAACCCCAAATTTTGTAGTCAATCGGTTATAGATGAGTAATATAGCTACATTAATGTATTTACATTGTAAACAGCAATCATATGGATTTGGAAGGACTTCTTTGAGGTGACTTTGCTGGACTTTTTGAAGGGCTCTTGGCTGGAGTCTTCTCAGGAGTCTTGGATGCAGGTTTTTCTGGAGTCTGGTCTGCTTTCTTAAAGGAAATGTCCAAGGAAGTTTGGACAGATGCTCTCCAGGGAGATGAATGACACAGCGAAGTTGCTTGCTGGCGTGGTATTGCATCAGATCAAGCATTATAAGTCAAAACTGACGTCAGAAAGTCGAAGCATGGTGTGAATTTATAAACGTTGTAAGTGTGAAATGTTGTAACTTGAAACGTTGTGAGTCGAGGACTGCTTGTATTGCACCTTGTAGCTGTTTGAAGTGCTGATTCTGGAAGATTTCTAGGGTAAACTGTTGTCTATAAGGACAGGAGACTGTGCTTAATGGCCCAAGAGGCTCCTTTCATAGAAAATGAGGGTCGAAGGGACCTCAGGAGGTCACATCTAGTCCAACCCCCTGCTCAAAACAGGACCATCTCCAACTAGATCATCCCAACCAAACCTTTGTCTAGCCAGGTTTTCAAAACCTCCAAGGATGGAGATCCCACCACCTCTCTGTTGCGGTCCTATATTCCTACAAAGATAGCTGAGGCTGAGCTGATCCAGGCTGGGGTTTTGTGCTCTTGAAAAGCTGCAAATATATTTGAACAGTCTTGTAAAATAACAGGCCAGGCAGGGCTCCAAATGGGTGACACCCAAATGAACCTCCTTGAAACCCGCACATCAAACAGCAGCCAAAACTTCAAGGACAGACCAAGTCTCCTACATAGGCAGCACTGTACTCGCCTATGGAGAAATCGAGAAGAAAGCAACATCAAAGGCATAAGGCATCTGCAGCTTTCACCAACCCTTCCCATGTGTGGAAGGTAGCGACACCACCAGGATCATGATGGGGATTCGAGCTCAAGTGGCATCTTCATGCCAATATACAGCTGTGAGAGCAGCAGAGCTACGAAAACATTAACCAGGGAGTTTGACTCCCAGGTGTCAGAATGGGGATGGAAAGCAAAGTAAAAGGGGTTGGGAGGCTAGGACCTGACCATAGCTTGATACTTGTACAGTGTTGCTGTGGCTGTACGTGCTTACTGCTGTCTTAGAGAGCAAAGGGTAAGTTTTTTATGGGCCTCCTTGAAAGGAAGCAGGCAAAGGGAAGAGAGCTTGGCTTGAATGTAGATGGAGGGAATTACCTGGACTATATATATTAGGGTCTGATTCTTGACTGCCTTGTGCCACAGGTAACCACCGGTTGGTGTGTGTGTCATGCCTTTTCTCCCCCCCACCCCATGTCTAAACCACAGTGGATGGGCATCTGTTACAGCCCTAGCTGTAGCATGTGGCTCTGTGTCTGGAGCTGCCAAGATTGACATAGCAGCTCTGGAGGTCCCTAGTGCCATCCAAGAAAGTGGCTGCCTCCAAGTCGGGTCCATTCAACGGGAGTGTAAGTTGCCCCTGTACTGAGTCACCAGGGTTTCATGGAGCGGGTCAGAGGGGAATTGAGCATCGGGACTCCCCTCCACATCCAGAGAAGAGCAGCTTAAGCTGCTCCATCTCCTGCCAGCTCATTGCAAGCTTCTGGTTCCTGGTAAGCTGCGAAGCGGAGGTCTCGACTGTGCTCAGCTTGGGAACTCCTGACTCGGGGTAAATGTGCCCATCTGCTGTGAACATATGCAGCCATGATTATCCTTTCAGTGCTGCTGGGTCAGGTTGGTACTCCTGCACGTGCTCCGAGGGCTCGGAGGCTAATCTTTACCTGTTCTGCCTGAATGAACCAGAGAAGTGCATTGGCCAAGGGGCTTAGGGGGCTTCATGGACAAAGTTAACTCCTGTTGGGGCCTCACAGCACGTGCATTGGCAGGAGTTGGGGCAAAAAGGAGGGATTCTTGCTTCAAGGCATGAACTGCCCAGCAGCTGGGTCAGAAAATCCCTGTGATTGTGGAGATAGGTGCAGCGTGGAGGGGAAATCATGCCTTCCTCTCAAACATGAGTCAGGGGACCAGCCTGGAGAGATGTATTTCAGTGGGGCCATTCTTATGGTCTCTGCAGCACGAAAGCTTTATGGCTTCTCACTAGAAGCAGGCAAAGGAGGAGGAGCTCTGCTTCTTTCCCTTCATGCCATTCAGGAATGAAAAAGTCCCATTAAATCGCCCAGTTCATCATGCATCTCAGAGCGGCAACTGAATCCCATGCGCTGGACAGCTCATCATCAAAGACAAGATGCGATGCGTAGGTGTAAGAGTCGGAAGGAATAAAGGGAAGGGAGGAGGGAAAGTGTGATAAGAGCAAGTGTTTACCAAAACGAGCTTTACACCTCACTTAAAACGCCTACTAGCCACCTAGCTGTACTTCATCAGTTGGCAGCCAGCCATAGGCATGATGGTAGATGTCAGACTTGAGCAGGGATTTAAAAATAGTGCCCTGTTCTGCCTTGAAGGATGCTTTGGAGGATAACGTCCCTCTCTTCCCAGGGCCACATTGGTGCTCTCTTCAGTGCCGCTCTGCCATGTATAGAGGACAAATAGGTGACACAGGAGTAGTTTAAAGATGGGGCATTGATGCTGGAGAACGATGCAAGAAAATCCAATAAGGGGAGGGCGAAGTTAAGGAGGAGCAGAAGGCCTATATTTGCAGCAAAGGGAGCCCAGGGAGGGCATTACAGGTCAGGAAAGAGGATGTCTTGAGTGGGCTTGAAAGGAGTTGTGGTGAGGTCGGGGAGGCATCAGCTGACCACTTCCTGCCTTTAGGCTGTAAGCGCTTTGAACAGAATCCACAAACTTGGCTCTTCACCCCCATACCCAAATCATTGATAAAGATGTTGAAAAGCACTGGACCCCTGAGGGACACCACTGGCCACTTCTCACCAGGACAACACAGGTCCATTCATTAGGACTCTCTGGGTCCTACCTTGCAGCCAGCTTCCTACCCACCTAACCATCAAGCAGTTAAGCCCACAATCCCCTAATTTTTTATGACCCATGGTCATTTGACTGGGTCTTTGCCGTGGTGGGCCATAGAAAGACGTGGTAAGCTTTTGAAGCTAGGGACTGTCTCTTAAGATCTAAGTCGCCAAGGCAAAGTTGGGAGAAAAGGAGTATCCTGTTTTGCACACAGAGGAAAGACCATGTCTCTACAGCCTCTGCGCTGTACCTTTGACCCTCCTTGAAGCACGTGCCCCACTGCTGCGTTCAGGTTCTGGAGCCGAGGCAGTGCAGCCGGCCTGGAGCAGCCAGGAGTGCACGTCCCAGAGCCACATCAGGCTCTCTCAGGCATGCATCTTGGTACCAGCCAGCAGCCCCCGTAAGCTGCCCTCCGTTTTGGGACCAGGCTTGTGCTGAGCTGGAAGGAGTGGGTGGGATGAGCGGCTCAGCAGTGTTTCCAGGTGTGGCGTGGAGGCAGGATTCACCTGGCCTGAGTGACTTGCTGAAGGTTGCAAGAGTCTGTAGCAAAGCCTGCCCCTGACTTCCCAGATCCAAGTCAGTGCTTTAACCACAAGAGCCTCCCTATTTAAGGCCCCATCTGCCCATGGACGGATGTCCATGTTGAGCCGGTGCTGAGAAATGAGGTTCGAGTCTTGCTTGGCTGTTCAGCTTTACAGCAGGGCATTTGGGAAGCTAGGTGAGCCATCTCCCCATTGCGCACTAGCAAGGGATTAGCAATGGAAGGTGAAAGGCCAACTATGACCGTTACTATTTCTATAGCTGAGCTGCTTCTCACCAGATGGTGTTTACGTGGTGTTTAACAGTGGCACTTGGCACCGCTGGAGCAGCGGACAGTGCAGGCTGGCATTGGGTTTGGTACACGTAGGCTTGCACACAATACTAGCTAGCATCTTGATGCTTGCTGCAGTCACGCTCGGAGCTGCTGCTCTGAGCCAAAGTCTCCAACCTAGAGGTTTCCTTGGGAGGGATTTCTGTGTTGCTCCAATGTGCATAGCTCAGTAAACGGCTCCTGTAGGGGATTTGTTTTGATGGTGTCTGCTTTGGACTAAAACCAACATTTCTGGCGAGTTAGATGTCTCCTGGACTCTGTAGCTGCTCCGGGAACCTGACAAGAATGAAAACCAGTGAATAAAGGTCCGGCAGCACCAGATCGCTCCTAGCATCCCAGATGTTCCTGAAATCCTGGCACAATTCCCTCTGGTTTAGGTTTGGTGACTATGACTTGGATAAGAAATGTTCCCTCTGCAATGACTCAAGCTGGGGTGGGCAATTATTTGGGCCCGAGGGACACTTAGGGAGTTTGGGCGAGTTGTTGCAGGCTGGGTCAGCACCCATCTCCTCCTTCCAGGTCTGCACCCCCTCCCCACCTCCCAATAGCTCACTAAAATTGTGGCTCTGCTCTGCATGGGGCTGGGTGGCTGGGATGGGGCTGCGGGTGGACAGGGAGCAGGATCCTGGAGTAGGATGGGTAGGCAGGGCCAGGGCCAAGGCTGGGATTGTGGGGCCGTGACAGCGTGGGGCTGGGGCCGGGGGCAGAGCCACAATCTGTTCCCTGCATGGGATCGTGGGGCCAGGGCCAGGGACCAGGGCAGAGCTCTGATCCACTCCCTGCACGTCCCTGCCTGCAGAACCGCCGCCCATTGCAGCGACATGCGGGGAGTGCATCATGGTGCTGTCACCACCCCAAGATCCCAGCCCTGCCCTCGTGCCCTGCTGCCCATGGCCCCATCCATCTGCACACCTGAGCGTACCCTCCTCATGCAGGTCGCACCCCCAGCGGTGTGTACGGGGCAAATGGGCCAGGGTGCCCAAGCAGCGGGAGGGAGCTGCTGCCACTGGGGCTCCTGGGAAGTGAACCCAGCTGCCACGCCACCCCAATCTTGCTGCATGCCTGGGGGTGGCAGGACCAGCGCCACGCACCACAGCCCAAGCTGCCCCTGCACCTGGGTTGCACAGGACCAAGTGACTTGCTGCGGGACAGTCTAAATCCTTTGGCCGGCTGAATCTGGCCCATGGGCCATATTTTGCCCACCTCTGGACTAAAGTCTGCAAGGTTTGGTTCAGTCTGTCCTCCATGGGGTCCCTGAGGTCCCTGCAGAGTAAGAGATCAGGTATGTCTGGCCAACTCATCGGACCAGGACAAGCAGAGGTGAGGTAGCAGTGGATGAAATTGTGGGCCTGTTTCTGTTACTCTGTTCCTGAGCACGGGGCAGGGATGGAGGCAGATAGGTTCGAGGCCAGCATCCTACTTGCTGTATTTTGGGACTGTGCAGCTGCCCCACCTCTCCACTGGTCTTAATTAGAGATGCCTTGAGAGACCCTGGAAAGGGACTACACTTCTAATGCAGTGCTTTCCAGACATGCTCCAGTCCTCCCTCTTAGGTAGGGGGTGGAGAGCAGGTTCAGGGTAAGTGCTATGCACCTGCTGGGGAGTTCCCTTGGGGGTCCACGTCCATCCTCTTCATATAGTCAGACCTGCTTTCAGCTGGCTCGGTGTAGCGGAGAATCCCAGTCCTGCGAGCCCAAGCTGCGTGTGCGGAGCGGGTGACTGATTCTGCTTCCATCGGATCTGTTACAAAACTCTGACTTCCCTGCGAGCAAGGTCAGGCCTTAAACTTGGGAAATGTCTTGGCCTCCTGACGGGACTCTTCTGGCTGTAAAGAGCCACAGTGCAGAGTCGCTAGAGTTTCTCAAGCATTTAGTACTGCCTGTCTGCTGAGACCCAGCAAATTAGCAGTGTAAGTTGGCAAGTCTCTGGGTGCGTGTACATACTCCCCTAACAGTGACATACAGCTGCTCTGAGCTAGCCAGAGTGAATTAATGAGGAATTAAAGCCTCTAGTCCTTGCCCATCTATAATGCCTTGGCATGATTTACCAGCCAGCACAGGGTCCCTGAGGAACAATATCTCAGCAGATGGGGAGCTCTGTCTAGGAAGGATCAGCAGCAGGGTTTGCCGGGAGTTGATGGCTCCCAAGGAAGCTGTGTGTTACACTTTACAGCAAAGATTTATTCCAGGCCTGGAATTAATAAGACACGGAGATAGGAGAAGATGGCTATGCACCAGGGTCTGAATGGTGACGTGGCCTCCAGGATCCTATCTGGGAAGGCCAATTGAGGGCTAGGGGCAGACATTACACATAAACTGGTTTAAGCGATCAGAAACTCACTTAAACCAGTAACAGAGCCAATGTTCAGTGCATGTAAACCAGTCTGAAAATGGCTGAGATAAATCTGGTTGAATCACACTTAACTGATTTGGGCCGAACCGGTTTATGCAATGTCTGTCCCAGACCTAGGAGACAGGTAGGACACAGCTACCTCTGCCTTCATCCTTTCATAGCCAAACCAGTTATCAGCACACAAGCAGCACAAACCAGATGCACTTCAGGCTGGCTCTTGAGCACCCTGCCGGCTCCTATGGGACTGGTCTAGGCCTTACAGACCCTACAGGACCCCTCGAGTTTGTGCTAAACCTGGGCATTTAAGCAGGGCTCAGGACTTTGAATCTGTCAGGGCCGCGTGGTAAGTGCTACTGTATTTAAACGAAGACTGTCAACTTTAGTGATTGACTTGGAACTCATTGCTTTAATCCATCTCCAGGATGGCTACGCCCAAGCAATCTGAAATGGTGAATCCTCTCTCCTAGGTCATGGGACTGAGAAAACAGCTAATATTGGGTCTTTGCTTTTCTGGCTTGGGCTTGAGTCTTTAGGGTTCATGGTTTTTAGACTTCTCTCCCCGATGGGGAGGATTAGACCATTCCACGCACTCCCACTTTTAAAAGGAGATCCTTCTGTCATCGGCTGGCTCAGGGAGCATTTAAGAGACATCAGGACAGTGATTCACAAGGCAGACTCATCCCGGACCAAACTACTGGTGACATCAATGTAAGCTGTTACTGCAGATTGGTTCCTTTCTCTCCTTTCATGCATATTGAGCTGAGCAGTGAAATAGCTGACAATAGTGACATAGTCACTGGGCATCTAAAAGGGGCAGTTCAGGCCTTTCAGAGCTATTGATTCATACTGTATGCAGACTCAGACACAGCTGGATCAATAATACCCATCTTCACGCCTCAACCGTGACAGCAAGAGACTTTTGAGCTGCGTTAACGGAGGCTTCTAAACACTAACTAGACATAATAATCTGGTGATTTTATATATATAATATAATGAGTCTACGGGCCAGATTTTGTCACTGAGTTGCACTCGAATCATTTCACAGACTCCAATAGAGATGTATCAGGATAACTGGTCCAGCGTGTTTTGGTACTAAAATGTTATGCTTCTCAGATGGAGCCTTTCCCAGTCTCCGGTCCCTAAAAGTTTTTACTTAACGAAAGACTAGGTTCAGTTGAGTCCTCAGTGCTTTGGTTTAATGTAACATGAGTCATGTGGCTTATGATATGAGGATGGGAACTGGGAGACCTGGGCTTCTTACCTGGTTTTTGTGTAGGATCTTTGGCAAGTCACCTCTTTGCCAGGTCTTATTTTCCTTGATCCTGGGGATCATTGTTTTGGCTCTCAGAAGTGTTTTAAAGTATAATTTGCTCATGCTTTGGTGATGCAGAGACTGACACAAACTGAGAAGGTATCTCACTTATCTATGGGGATTGTGTGACTGTCTCCCTCTTCAGTTGTGCGTGGTACCTGCTTGAATGTCTGGGGTTAAAAAAAGGAGGCTGTGAAAGTGTTGGAGTGACCCATCAGGAGAGCTACACAAAGTTAGATTCCCTCCATGTGATGTCTGTGGGTTTTAACTCTGTACCAGATTGCTTCACAGTCATGGCTTGCAAGTTGTCGGAGACCGAGACAGGATTCCTGAAGCCAGCAGCTTGCCTAGTCATGTCTCAAGTGCATGCCTGTCTTGGGAGCCGTTGCTACCTCCACACACATGACTGTAGGTATAGAGCAAACGTTTCCTGCTCAAGGATAGACCCACTTCCCCTCGCTGATCAAGCAATGTACAGCATTCACAAAAAAAAAAATGACACGGCAGCATTCATAGCATCCTCACGCACCAGCTCTGGATTTGTCCCACCCCCATTCATTTCTCCATTCAAGATGGACCCCAGAAATGCACCTGAGCCTCAATGAGAACAAGGTGGTTATGCCAACACAGCATCCACAGTCGTGGTGCTCCGCAGAGGTCCCTGAAGTTGGAAAAAGGCCAATGTTGTGCTCATCTTCAAGAAGGGGAGGAGGGAGGACCTGGGCAACTATAGGCAAATCAACTTAACTTCAATCCAAGGGAAAATGCTGGAAAAATTCATCAAGGAGTCTATGTGTGATATGTTCTTCATCATGGGCAGGTCTTGTCTTGCCAACCTCATCTCCTTCTATGACCAGGTAACTTGCCATCTGAATAAGACGGAGAAGGTCGACATTAAATATCTAGACTTCCAAAAGGCCTTTGATCTGGTATTCCATGATGTTCTCATGAAAAAATTAGGGGATTGTGGGCTTAACTGCTTGATGGTTAGGTGGGTAGGAAGCTGGCTGCAAGGTAGGACCCAGAGAGTCCTAATGAACGGACCTGTGTTGTCCTGGTGAGAAGTGGCCAGTGGTGTCCCTCAGGGGTCCAGTGCTTTTCAACATCTTTATCAATGATTTGGGTATGGGGGTGAAGAGCCAAGTTTGTGGATGACCCCAAGCTATGGGGGAGCGTGGTCATGCTTAAAGATAGGCTGCCGATCCGGTGGACCTGGATAGGCTGAAGAGTTGGGCGGGTCAAAAGCAGATGAAGTTCAACACTGAGAAGTATGAAGTACTCCATCTAGGGACAAACAACCCCCAACACACTTACAGGCTCGGTGGCACCAGTTTGACCAGCACCACTGGTAATAATAGACTAGAGTATGAACATGAGCTGTCAATGTGATGCTGTAGCCGGTAGGGCAAACAATACTCTGGCATGCATCAATCGATGCATCTCATGTACAACCAAGGAAGTGATTCTTCCACTTTACTTAGCATTGGTGAGACCGCAGCCCAGTTCTGGGAGCCGCGCTTCAGCAAGGACATGGAAAAGCTCGAGAGAGGCCAGAGATGAGCCACCTGTATGACCAGATACTTGCAAGGCAGACCGTGTGAGGAGAGGCTAAGGGGCTTGGGCCTCTTCAGTCTAAAAAAGAGAAGGCTGTGAGGGGACTTGGTAGCAGCTTACTGCTACATCAGGGGAATACAGCAAGAGCTCGGTGAACAGCTGTTCATCAGGGCACCCTTGGGGAAAGCCAGGAGTGATGGCCACAAACTCTTGGAAGACCGTTTCAGGTTCAACTCTAGGAAAAACGTCACAGTCAGGGTGCCCAGACTGTGAAATAAGCCCCCTCCAGGGGTAGTGCAATCGCCTACCCTGGAAGTTGTCAAGAGGGGACTGGGCAGTCACTTTGCTGGGGTCACTTGACCCCAGTTGTCTTTTCCTTCCTAGTGCAGTGGGGCTGGACCTGATGATCTTGTGAGGTCCCTTCCAGCCCCTAACAACCCATGAATCCAGCTCTTACAGGATGAGGGTAGCAAGCCTGAGAAGCCCAGCAAAAGCCACGGGTGCATGCAAACCCCAATACCAAGAGCCAACCGCGTGTCATGCCTGATGCAATTTTGAACATCTCGGAGGAGCATCTCTCCTAGGTGCAGCTTGATTCATGGGGAGAGCCGCCTCTGCGGTTTGACCTCTGATATAGAGGGGAATGCAAAGGAGACGCGGGATCTGTTTCTGGATCTGCTCCGTGTGTCATGTGTGACCAAATGGCCAGGAGAAGAGAAGCAGGAATTTTATGTCTATGGAACGGTTTTGAGTGACAGATGCATTAATTAATGTCACTTATTTGCTGATGTCACAAATGGGGACAGAGGTGACAAAGGGGGCTCACAACAAATTAATTTGGCAGCTATTCAGAAAGCCTCAGAGCCACGGCATTGCCCTGCCCCATCCCTGGCCCCTTCAGGGAGGGAGTCTGAGTTTTCACCGGCTGCCTGGGTTGTGCAGGGGTGGAGTAGAGAAGCAAGCCCAGCTCTTCCTTGGATGTTTCTATCCCTTCCCCCTCCCCTGCCACTCATTTAGGTTTCCAGCCTCCTGCAGCAATAAGATATATGGGGTCTCAGCCTTGGAGGCATCATTTTTGGGGGAATGGGGGGTGGGGGGTCTACTGCAGGAGGTGGTCGGTATTGTGTTCAGCCCTTGTAGCTTCTTTTACTAAGCTGTTATGTAAGCACTCCAGGAGCCTGACCTTGTAAAGGGGTTAGCGTTGTCGATCTACCTGCGACAAGCCAAGGTAGCTTTCTAACGAGACCTGTGCCACACAAGACTGTAATTATACACCCATTATAAATGAACAGTTTCATGCTCCTGCATGCTCTTCAGACAGCGAGCGAGTCGCAATGCACACAGCACGCTTCATTTCCTCGTACGGCATCGCCCCAGCTTTAAGCACAGGGGTCCTCACTTGGATGCAGAAATGTATTTTCTCTGCCTGCCACCCCCACCTCGTCCCCACCACTGTCTCTGTGTCCTATAAAAGGAAAGGCTTATGCTGTCGCTGCTGCAGATTTAGACCTGTGTGACCATGAGATTTACTGAAGCAAACACAGTCAGCTGATGTATCTCTGCACACTCAGTAAAGGAATTATTTTTCCGCTGACAATCAATCCACGTCTACACAGGGGAAGGGGGAAGAGAGACGGAGAGAAATGGCTTGCTTTTCAAATTTGGTGAATGAAAACCACTCTGGCCAGGTTTTCTGCAGACAAGGGACATTGTCTCTGCAAGGGACTGTGGTGTACCTGAAGCGGGGGGGAGGTCAGGGAGGCAGTCATCCCAGAAAGCTCCCTTTGTGTCTGTTATGAGTTTCTTCAGCAGGCACAAAATGAAAGCCCTATAAATCAAGCAGCCCAGAGGAATAGTCAGTGGAGGGAGGTGTTGTCATAATGCTGCCACCAGGAAGGGATCTTACAGTTTGAAATGTTTTGGCCCCAAAGGACACTTGTCATATACTGTTGTAAGCATAGGCTGCTTCATGCATGCTGAAATGCAGCCACTTCTAGGGTGGAATCTAGTAGCTGGCAACACTGCATGAAAGTCTGGGTTGGGAAATGGAGACTTTCTTTATTGTAGGAGATCTATAAACAGATCTCAGGTCTGCAAAATGCAATGACCTAAATAAATCACTCTCCCTGTGCCTGAAGAAGGGTGTTTGTACCCGAAAGCTTGCAAAGAACAATTTTGCCTACTATTTAGTGGGTCTAATCAAAGATATCGCATTTCCCCAAAGAACCTTGTCTGCCTATGACTGAAATAGTGCATTTAAAATGTGTAACTTGTCTTAAGAAGTGCAGAAGGTACAAAAGGGGAATCTGAGGCTTGTGGCCAGGTACTACTGGGGTTCCTTAAGGACCCGGCTTGGGATCAAACTTGTTTAGTGTTGTCCTTGATCACCTTGACACACAGTGTAGGAGTATGCTGCTAGACTACGTGGGTGACACACAGCTGGGAGGCATTAAGAATACACCAGGGAATCAAGATGTCATATGGGAAGAACAGGTTGACCTTGAGGACTGAAGCAATAACAGTAGGGTAGCAGTCAAGAATACAGAGTGCCAGGCCATGCACACCGGGAGCAAGAACGAGTATGTCTGCTTCAGCCGGGAGCTCAGCAGTTGGAAATGACTCGGAAAGAGAAGGATCTGGGTGTACGAGAGTCGCCGGATGGCTGAGAGCTGGTAACATAGTGCAGTTGTGAAAAAGCTGCAGAGAGGTGTTTGCAGAGACGGGGACGTATTGGTGGCATTTGTGCGAGGCACTGGTGAGGCTTTGCACTGTTGTGCACTTCTGGTCTCCCATGTGCAAAAAGGATTAATTCAAGTGGAGCAGGTGAAGAGAAGGGCTCCGAGGATGATCATGGCAATGAAGAGCTCATCTTCGGAGAGGAGGTTCAAAGGACACAGTACCACAGCAGGGGGTCCCAAAAGGAAGCAACTCGACAACTTCTTCGTGCACGCCAAATCCTCAAGGAACTTAGGAAGTTATTTGCCCTTCACTGCTATAGTAGTCAGGCTCCTCACGACCTGAAAGTGTTTGCCCCACAATGTTCCTGTGAAGTGTGCTGCTACATCCATTGCATTAAGGCCTGGCTCCTCAAAGGTATTAAGGTGCTCAGCTCCCAATGCTCCTAAAGACCTTCAGAGGAGCTGAGCCCAAGTAGTTTTCTCATGCTCACACCGGGGGGTCTGACAGAGCAGCACTAAGACCCAGGTTTTCCTAGTGGCCTCCATAGACCCACCTCAGATCTCAAGTCCTGGGCTGCTGCCACCAGGGACTCTCCCTTCAGGAGCAACTTCTGCCTTTAAAAAATCTGTTTGAAGCAACAACCTCTGCTTGTGGCACCAGATTCATCCCTGGTGCAGCTAAACTTGAATCGGCCATTACCTCTGGTATTAATTTGGCCGAGAAGAGTCAGCCACTGGACCTGCTCCTGGGGGACTCTTCTTGAGCAACTCAGTGCTCAGCTTCCTATTGCTGACCCTGTCACTTAAATCACCTGTCCACCATATTATAAGTGTATGTGCATATGAACAATCCAGGTGTGGTGGATTTGGGTCAAGAAAGCCCATGGTGGAAAGCTCTTGTAAGCTTTCTCCTTAACCACAGGCCCAGGTACCCTGACTGCCATTCTGGTATTGGAAATTCCTGGAGTGGATTCTGTGGACGTTTCCCACCAGAGTGGCTTCACAGGTGCTAGCAGCAGTGATAGGAGTGCTAGTATAGACGTAGTGCTGGGGTTTCTGCTATTGCAATGTCTAATCCAGCTCGGAGAAGGTTTGGCTGCCCGATACCATTCTGCAGCAGCACTTCTATCATTGCAGTTGCATCGGCAGTGCGACAGTACAAGACAGCCTGACTCTGAACTGAGTTGTCTCTTGCGATCTCTTGGGTGTTGCCAGGAGCTGGGGCAGAAGGCAGACTTAATTTGCTCCAGGGTGGCCCTGCTTGCCCGAGTGGGCTTGGCTGCCAGTGGCCCAATTACTGCCCGCTGTCCGCAGTTGGCGGCCTGCGTGTGGCTACCTGCTTTTTAGCAGCAGCCCCTTCACTGCCTAGGAGGCTATTCAAAAGGACAGAAGCCGCTCTGGCTAGCCTTGGGCTGATGACTCCTTGATCTTAGGTTCCTGTTGATTTCTGACTTTAATTGGGATCCCTGCTTCCCTGGCCTTGTCTACTCTTGATCCTCTAGGGTCAAGCCCCCACTGCCTACCTCCCCGCTGTATCCCCGATTGGCATGTCCTCTCAGCTGTAGGTACTTCTGACACTGAGATGAACAGGAGCCCAGATCTTGGACCTAATTCCAGATCAAGTCCTAAACTTCTCATCTCAGCAATGGGCCAAATAAACACCAGATCTGAACAGTCCTGCTCCTTGCATAGGATGATTTGGGTAGGGATGAGCCTGCCTCAGGAAGCAGGTTGGACTAGATGACCTCTGGAGGACCCTTCCAGCCCGACCTCTCTATGATTCTCTGATTTATGAGTCAAAGGTTCAAATTGGGCAGTGCAGCTACATCTGAGATTAACTCTCACCAAATACAAGCTTTTGACTCTACCGCCGTTTAGTTTACAAAAACCATGCATGAATAAGTCCATTTCCCCTGTAGTTTCAGTTCATGTTGGCTGAGGGTCACTGGCATTTGTGTGTGGCTGTTTTGTTTGGTTTTGATCTATTTTTTGAGAAGCATGTTCTGGTGCTCGAGTTCAAATGAACTCAGAAACCCGAACTTGAAGGCATTTCCAGTTAAGCTAGGGAAATATTAATGCCATTGCAGAATGCCTCGGTGAAGCCTCATCTGGAATAGTGCGTACACTTCTGCTCACGTTCAGGGAAGGTGAACTTCCACTGAAGCCGGTCCAGGAAAGGGCAATTAGGATGTTCAAGGGAATGGAGAGCCTGTAGTAGGGATGGAGACTATGCGTGTAGTGTAGCAAAATGAGGGTTAAGAGGAGAAATGATTGCTATCAAGATACCAGAGGGAAACAACAGGAAGGGGAAGGGTTATTTAAACTAATGAACAGTGTTGGCATAAAATCAAATGGCTATAAGTTGGCCATGAATAAACATAGGCTGGAAATGAAGTTTCAGACAGAGGAATGAAGTCTGGAAGAGCGCTCTAGTAGGAGTCGAGTGAGGGCAGGAAACCTGGCTGGGTTTAAAAAGGGTGCAATCAGTTTATTAACAGGATTTGGTGATCTGGCTGGGTTCTGGGGTCTGCGATCCAGGACAGCACTTTTGAGACCGTGACCCTAAGTGAAACTCAGCCCAAACTTCAGTTTTCTCATCTGTGGGCCTGGTGAAAGCCTGGAATGGCAACATAAAGCCATAAATCAATCTAGGTTTCCTAAAGCTGGGGGTAGTCTGATGGGGAAAGCTGAATGGTGGCTTGAGCTGGCAATACAGCTACGCTCAACTAGGCCCTGGCTTCCAGGTGCTTTGAAGTTTGATGCGAACACCGTAGCTAACTCAGCCTGGGTACCGCGCCTTCTGGATGGGGATAACTCATAAATGTGTTGAATGGAGAACCTCTGACATCGGGTTGTGGACCTAGTGCAGAGCTGGATCTCTATCTCTTACCTGTGGTCCCTGCTTAAACTTTCTTAGTCTTCCAGCTCCATGCAATAGCTAGCTGTGAGAGATGCCATCTCACATCCCTGGCTGCAGCTGCTCAGGATGCTGTCCCAGTCAGTATGAAGACCGGCTGGCTGCTCTGAAAGGTCAGTAGGTAGTGTGATCCATCCCAATCCCCCATACATAGCAGAAATGAATGGGGGGCAAAGAATGCATGCGTGGACATGCTCCACAAAATCGGATACATCCGAGTTCCTCATCTCCTCCGCTTCTGGACAGGCAGAACTGCAAATCACTCAGGATAAATAGTCGTTATTAGAGAGGCCAGGGTGACCTTGAAAGGTGAGAGATACTGATCCCTGGACCCCTGGCTAGAGATGTAGGTGGTGCGAGAGAACTGCTATAGCTTTCCGCAGTTATACTTGCATGCATGAACGCACATGTGTGTAAATAGCCATACTCCTCTTGAGCAATCAGAAATAGCACCCAGATTATCTGAGACCTATGTGAGCGCTCTAAATCAAGCAGGAAGGGATGTATTGCTAGCGTACGATATGCTTTCAATAGCTGAATTTTAGATCTTGTGCTGTGTTGGGTGATACCGAAACATCAGGAACACAGGGTGAGGACACCCCATCCATGTCTGCTCCCCCAAGTCTACTGGGCTCCAGAGAGAAGTTAATTCAGACCTGTCCCCAGTGGCTGCTCTCGAGCCCTCAGTCTGTGGCCAGTCTGCAAGTGGCTGCAAGTGAGTCTGGACTGGCCTCTCAGGTGAACTTCTGGTTCTGTAGTGAGTCAGTAGACTGGCGTGGCTGGGCTGTGGTCCACCCTGTCTTTCATAACACCCAGTCCCGACTCATTATAGACAAGCCATATGAGAACTGAGGCAGGATGCCATTATAGTCAGCGTGTCGTATAGGCATCATAAGACACGTGATGGATTTGCTGTCTAAACAGACCAGCCTGACAGAGGTTAGGAGGAGAAATGGAGGTTCAGACAGTGGAAGTGACTTGTCCAAAGTTACGTGGGTCAGGGGCAGAGCTGGGAACAGAACCCACGAGCCAGATCCGTGGGACCAGTGACTGAACCAGTGGGATGTGTCCTCCGGGCACCTCCACAAGAGAGGCCGAAGAAGGGCCAGCTGACTTTCCTGTGTTCCTATGGTGCCTGGCAGAGTTGTTTGGAAACCCTGTGCCGCTCTCTTTGTTGCTTCTCGAACAGGATGCTGCCTTAGCTGTGGGCAGGCGAATGAGCTTAGTGCACACAGGGCTAGCTCAAGGTCTGCTGCATGGTGCTGACTTGTACCACCCTATGGTAGCTTTAAAAAAAACAAACTCTTTATATATATAGATATATATATAGATATATATATCTATATATATATATATCTATATATATATATATAAAGGTTATCTAGATCTAGATCTATATATCTCTCTATAGATCTCTCTCTCTCTCTCTGTCGCTCTCTCTTTATATATATATAAAGAGAGAGCGACAGAGAGAGAGAGAGAAATCTACTCTCTATATAAAGGTGATCTATATCTAGATCTATATATCTCTCTATAGATATCTAGATCTATATATCTCTCTATATAGAGATATCTCTCTCTCTCTACATAAAAAAATATATATATATCTATATAGATATAAAAAAGAGATATATATCCTGTCCAGTGCACTAGGAAGAACAACAATATATATCTCTATATAGAGAGATATATAGATCTAAATGTCGATATATCTCTCTATATAGATCTCTTTCTCTCAGAGAGAGACAGAGAGAGAGATCTATCTATATATATATATAGAGAGAGAGAGATCTATCTATATATATATATATATAGAGAGAGAGAGAGAGAGAGATAGATCTAAATGTCGATATATGGACCTAGATATATATACATACACATTCTAGTCACTGATTATTGCCTCCTTAACCTACCATAGGAACCTGTGCACCTGTTACAATATATGCACCCATGGCATGGTGCTCCTGTGCACCTGTCCGCAAAGCGTCATCTCCCTCAAACACCTTGTCTCTTAGTCCTGTCCCTGAATACTACCCTAAGGCAGCTACCCCACCCTGCTCCTGGTACTGGCTGGCAGGCTCCCAGTTTGGCAGGGTGTGATGGGGCTCCCTCTCACTCAGTTTCCAGAAGCACAGAGCGGGTGCGCTTGTAGGTCAAGGTGCCCCAGCAGATCTGAAGCAGAATCAGAACAGAGTCCTTGGTTTGGACGTTCAGTCTCCTGCCTCTTCACCCCCACCCCTTCTAGGGCAAGAGCCTTCCTTATTTTTATTCTCTGCTTCCTCCTCATTTGAAATCTGCTGAGGGCAGCTCAGAGCAAGCAGTGCAGTGACTCGTGGCCCTGTGGTGTCAGACCTCTGCTCCAGATGTCAGCAGCTGTACAGAATAGGCGGGGGCGGGAGGGATTCATAACCATGAACTTGACAGCCTTGTTCTGCAAGCTCCTCCTTGTTGTTCTTCCTAGCGCAGAGGACGGGGGCAAGGCCCCCTCTGCAGAGAGCTCCCGTGGAAGCAGAGCCCAGAGTGAAATGGAAACTCCTGTTGTCAGTGAATCATGCTCCACGTGCAGCATGAGTAGGGTTGGAAAAACATTCAGTCCTCGCTACTTCCCAGCCCGCTGCGGTGGCAGGGGGAGAGCCTGTGTTCGGGTATTTTCTGGTTTTGCTCACGACGCACCGGATCATCCAGCAGAAGCCGACAGGCACCGCTCAGGTTTTCTTCACCCAGCCGTGAAAGTGCCTCCCCGTCCTCTCTGCCCAGCCGCCTCTCTCTTCTGTGTCAGTCAGGAGCCAATTGTTGGGTGGTGCCATAGCTGAAGAATTATAGGAATTAGATGGAAAATGTTTGCTCGTCCAGCCCACTGCTCCTTATAACACGAACATCCCTGCTATGCTGAGTCTAGTTTTAAAGGCATATCAACACTGCGTGAGACCACACTGAGGAGCCCTACCATGAAAAAACTCCCTGCTGAATTGTTTCTGCTCTGTGTACACTGAACACTGAAAAAACCCAGTATAGCTGCTCTAATAAGCACTCCCAAGATGCACCACCAATTGGCCGTAAGACATCTTTCAGGCTTTTGGCAAGTATGATACAGAAGCGAGTGGGTGGGATGTTTTTTTTCCCCCCAGCTGTGCTCCCTAGGATGGTCCAATTCTGTGTAGACGGGCCCGAGGTGTCCCAGGGACTCAAGCTGTCATCCCTCCATGGTGCAGGAGAACAGAAGGCTTTTTGGAGACTACTCATTATTACTGTTCCTACAGGATCATGTGCAGCTGCAAGGGGCACATCTACACATGCAGTGAATGTGCATGAATAAACTGCGGAGCAAATTGCTCTGCAGTAAACTACTCCCGGGTCCAGCGTCTATACGTGTGGCAAGGTCAGGAGCAAATGTTGCTGGGGAGGAGCAGTGTAGACCAGAACTGCTCCTGCCTTGCTCTGTCCTCCTGCAGCAGCCAGGAGAGCTCCAGGCTCTAGCCGCAGCTGCCTGGGTGCCAGGCGGACAAGGGTCGGCCCCGGACTCTGGCTGGTGGCAGAAGTGTGGCCCAGGGTCTGGGGGGCAGGGGCTGTAGGGGCTGAGGCCTGGGATGCATCCTGCAGCTGGAAAGTTGTCTGGGCCACAAGGCTCCTGCAGCTGCTGAGCTGTGTGGCTAGACAGCAGGCAGGAGTGTGGTCCCCTGCTGGCTGGGTGACTGGGCACAGTTTACTCCCGGGTCAGCATCTACACATGCATTGCTGCACAGCAAAAAACTCTGCAGTAGGAGAATACTTATATTTACAAGTACTATCCTGCTGCAGAGTTAATTAATCTACTTCATCTACTTCAAGAATTTTGCACAAAAAGGGGGGTGGGTTGGTTTTGTCCTGATTCAGAATAGGAAAAGTGCTGAAATCCCAAGATTTTGCAGCATGGAAAAATCATCCCCTTGCCCCTCCGGTTCTGATAGTAGGTCCTATCTCCATTTTCCAGACTATAACCATGGAGGCCCAACAGCTTCTTCAAGGTCACATAAGGCATCTGTGGCAGGGGACTGGACCCAGATTTCCCCGCCTTCACAAAGCCACCCTTCTTCACTCTTCACAGTGAGAAGCTATGTCTCTTTGAAGTTCTTCCTGAAGTTCTTTGAAGTTCAACCTGCCTGTTTGGCACTAGGCTTAGACCTACAAATAAATCACTGTATTGGGTAGTGCTGTACATGTATGAACATCATCTCCAGTGGCAAAAGGTTAATAGCACAAATTACTGGGGGCAGGGGGACTGACTGTTTCCAGTTTCCTTTTGTGCACTTCCACCTACTCATTCTTTGCACTTTATAGTAAATGAGGCCGTTTTATTAGTCTCCAAATGCAATGTCTGTCTCGATAGCACCTCCAGGAAAAAATGTACATCCCCTGGGAAAAGCCAGAGTGTTTCAGACACACAAAGGTGGGAGTCTCAAAGCAGCTTCACTCTCTAGACTATAAATCTGCTGCCATCAAACCACAGAATACAGCCAATTCTTAGCTTCGCTCTTGTTTAGTCTGGGAAGATAACAAACCACCCCCTGTCCAGCTCCAAGGGCTGATGTCTGGATGTGAGGAAATCCTGCAAGTTTCTAATCTTAGGCTGCTTGGGAGTCTTTAAATAGAGAGTCTTAAATTGGCTTGACTGCTCCGATCGTCCATGTCAGGGCTAGCCCATAATCATCAGCAACTAGCTGCATCTTCCCTTGGGAGTCCACCTGTCATTCCAACTCTACCTCGTTTATCATTGCCATTTCTCTGGCTCATTCTTTCCTTCCCTTGTGTCCTTCTCACTCTTCTCTTTCATCCCCAGCATATTTCTTGACACCTCCCTTTTCTTTTCCTAAACCTTTCATGCTGGTATCCACAGTCATCGCTGGAAGAGGACAACATTTACTGTCCCGTTCTACAGCATAGCTTTTCCTTTAGGAGACCCTTATGGCCTTATAGGTAAAAATCAGCTTTCAGAGCTGAATGGCTAACTGGGGGGCTTTAAGCACTGAAGCACTTCTTCCTTTCCCACTCGTGACAGCCCCCTCCCCGGCGTACCTTGGTGCTACAGCCCAGGTGGCTGGGCCGTGAGTGAAGCGGCCGACCCTAAGGAGCTGGAGGGACCGCTTCTAATTGGGACAGGAGCTGGAGACTGCGTGTTTAAAGTGCACCTGGAGGCCAAGAGGAACGTGGGACCTGGAAATGGAGCTGGATGCACTCTCTGCCCCTGGAAGAAGCCTGTCACTTCCCCTGATGGCCAGTGGGTCCAGGGGAGTGCAGTGTGTATGCTTCAGTGAAAAGGCAATTAAGGAACAGGCAATCAAGGAAGACCTGGGTGCACCCCTCTACAGCCAGCTAGGAGCCCTACACGTCCCAGGACCGGAAAGCCCAGATGGAGCCAGAAGCGTCCATCAGCCCATGGAGAGCCGAAGACCAGAGCCAATGCCAAGCCACTTGACCCCACCAACACACAGCTCAGCACACCAGTGAGCTCGCCCACCGCCACCGCAGACAAAGGCTGAAGGACTGTCCGGGAATCCACAGGTCAGGTGGGGATGGGAGAGTGCAGCACAGTGGGCTTTGTGGGCACCAGGTAAGGGTGAGCCCTGGAGGGACAGCCCATGGACCCTGTGCACCCCTGCAGTGCGTCTGCACTCCCAAAATGTGCCAAAGGGGAACAGACGTGGCACTAGGCCCCAACCAGGCAAACCTGGCCTAGCGGGTGAATGGGAAGGGCCCGCAGCAAGAGGCTTGGAAGGGAACCAAGCACTGAAGGAGAATGAAAGGCCCTCGATCTCCTGTGCTCAGGATTGAGTAGCTTGGCACAGGGGCAACATCACCCTGTCCACTGCTCAGACTGAGCTCCTTTAAGTTATGCTCTTTTTGTGTTGCAGCTTTCTGAGAGCAACAGCACCGTGGCAAGACCGCTATGGCTCCTTTCCTTGTCACACCGCCACGTGAAGGATGAAACCGACAACTACATGGAGGCGCTGCCTGGATCCACTGTAACACCTGAGTGGAAAGGGGTGGGATATAGGGGAGGAGGAGCCCCACAGAAGACGT
>NW_005842013.1:2571640-2595665 GCF_000455745.1 Alligator sinensis | reverse complement strand
AGACGTAGCGAGGCGGGCCTTCCTGAGGCTGTAAAGGAATCATGGAGCACCACCTCCAGAGGTACCATGAACAACAAGTTGTGGCATGTGAGTAGGCTCGGGTATGGCAGAGCCCAGGTGGCAGGGCACCTGTATGAGGAGCATGGGCTTGTCGCACCACTATTTTGTTGCTCTGCTGAAAGAATTGCAGTAGGGATGCAGCTTTCCTTTGAAAAAACCGTGCTGGTTTGTCTCTGCCCTAGATTTTCCATTCCATCAGCTTGATATTTTTCAGTGATTGTTTTAAGCAATTTCCCTGACTTCTTGATGTATAATTCTGAGATGGATCATCCTGCTGACCTGCTGGGTGCATCCTTTGCTACCCTCTGGTTTCCTCGAAGCGGGACCTCATGGCAGAATGGGGAAGGAAAGGATCTTGCTGCAGCTTTCAAGACAGGAATTCATGCCCTGCTTCCCAAACTTGTAGTGAGGGTGGTTGCTGGCATGTGATCCACTTGTGAATGGGCACCTGGTCATGTGGGCTGGGGAGTCAGAAGCAGCCAGACATGATGCTGGCCACATCACAGCTTTGTGTGCCACTGGCTATAGGAGCTGTCGTGTTTTAAGCACGCTAATCTGATGGGTGGCTGGGTTTAAGGCTGAGCTTTCAATCTTCTTGTTTAGGAGCCAGTTTTAACAAGACAGCGTCGTTATGTTGGCAGTTTAGTCTCTTCATTTTGCTTCCTTTCAGCATCTACTTTTTTGATAGCTCAATCTCTATCCTCTGCAAAGGTGAATTCCTCCCTGAGCACAGGGTCACTGCCAGATCTAGGACCCACATAAGTTCCACCCTGGGACTTCACTGCAGCCCACGTTTGCTATGGATCTTCTGACCAGCATCTAACTTCCCCCCAAAACAGTGAGTCAAGGGTGGGTCTCGCCTGTTGTGATCACTGCATTCAATAAACACAGGCATATGTGAATGAGAACAAAATAATGGCCTTATTTGTGGAGCACTAGGCAACCTCTGCAGAACTTATGTCTCTTTAAACGACTAGCCTAACTGAGGGGCCATCTCCCAATTCCCAGGTTCTGTAGTCTTCTAAGTAAGGGAATGTCTCTAAATTATAACATCTATCATTATATCACCCACAATCCTCTGTAGTGCACATGGAGACAAATTCTTTAGCTACTGTGTTATGCTTCTGTTTTCCTGCATTTCTCCTGTGCCCAGTAGACCCACTAACTCTCTTGCAGGCTTCCTCTGTCTGATCTACTTAACAATTTTTTTGTTGCTTGTTTTTAAAACTGGTTTGTGACCTGCTGGACTGAATCCACAAGTGAAGATTTTCCAAATAGAGCCCGGAAACGTGGGTTTATGCTATCTCAGTTCTGACTTACCTGCACCCTCCCTCCCCCTCTCTACGTGCTTTATTTATTATCAGTACAAGGGAAGTCTGAAATCTGATCTGCTGGTTTTGTTGCCATCTCTGCTGCCATGACTCCAATGTGAAGGAAGGACAGAGGGAATTGCTAAGGTGAAATGAGAGACACTGGGGCAGGGGAGGGGAGGGACAGCTGGATTGGTGATTCTTAGCCTGAACAGCAAACACCACCAAGAAATTGCTGAGGGATTTGACTTAAGTGCCAGCATGAGGCTGAGCCAGAGGACTAGCTGTGTAAACACTGCCGGATCATATAATAGATTTTCCTGGATCTATCTGTCTGTAATTAAGAGCTATCTCCCTGCTTTTTCTTCCTCCTGAAATCTCCTCTTTGCCTTGTGCTGAATAGACTGTGCCACTGCTTTCTTTTACCCATGGAGCAACTTTCCTTGTAAGAGAGCTTTGCAGACTCAGCGAACACGGTGAAGGACATTGAAAGTGCTCTTTCTTTTTATGAATGAATGAATAAATGAACTCTCCCTCTGCCTGAAGAAGGGGGTTTGCCCCCCAAAAGCTTGCAAAGAAGAATTTTTCCAACTCTTTAGCTGGTCTAATAAAAAATATCACGTTTACCCAACGAACCTTGTCTTTTGATGAATATGGCATTTGCCATATGAATGCCTGACCACATGGATCGGATGCAAAAGAGCTGGTAGGAAAAACAAGCAGGACTAGAGATAGGGCACATCCAGGTAAAATCTTCAGAGCTGTTAAGGAGACAATGACTGCAGGAGGTATTGAGAAAAACCCACTGATGTTGGCTTCCAGCTAGGTTACAGCAATTATCTGCTCAGTGACAAAAACCTTAGATCCAAAGGCAATCAGGACTCGTAGTAGAGATGATATCTTTTATTAGACCAGCCATGTTTTTGCAAAAAAAAATCTTTAATTGCAAGCTTTTGGGTGCAAACACCCTTCATCAGGCGTTGGAGAAAAGACTGTAGAAGTTCTCCTGGGTAGAAATGAAAGTTCATATTTCATAGGATTTCACAGAGGAGTCAATCGATGGAAAACTCCTCTGGGCAGGCAGCTCATAGCTGGTATGAAGCCTCTCACTTCCTGCTAAGGTCCAAAGGACACTAAATCTCTAAGAAGCCCCCAGAGAAGGGAAAGCTGTCATCAGTGGACCAAGCGAAAACAATGGGAAGCTTGGGGAAGAGAGTATGAAGAAGCTGGGTCTACCTAGCTACAGGGGCGGAGGTGGGGAGATGGCACAGATGAAAAGCTCTAGGTAGAGAGGCCTGCATATGGATTGTTTTAAAATACTTATTGTCCGATACGGGGCAGGGTTTTTACCTGCTTGGAGCAAATGATACCTATTGGAAAGGCATCATGGGAATGTCTGCAGCTTATGTGGACACAGGCCTTAGATAGCTTTAAGCTCCGTAGCTCAGGTATTGCTGGCAGGGTAGCCACAGCAACACATGGGCTGCCAAATTCACCCCAAAAACTGGGTAAATACTCGGACAGGTTGTGCAGCCTGTTCCACCGTCCACACAACCGCGGCTATACTGTCAAGCCAGAGCTCCGCTTGTCTAGCTGGAAGCCAGTTCAGGAAAGTGCATCCCCCGAGGTCTGTTTTGCTCAGAGATGAAAGCCGAAGGCCAAAAGGACTCTGCATAACTAAGAAGTTAGCAAAGGAGGGGGGAGAATTGAGTGTTCCCACATATAGAGAAGTGACAGCTTGAGCTTTGTCCCCGGTAGGGGTTGACTGAGACTGAAGCAGAAAGGGGATCCTGGAGTCACTCACCTGGTAACATTAGGCATTCCCTGAAATGCAGCCACTTCTGGGGTGAGATGCAGCAATGGCTGAGGCGATCATAGCAATACTTTGTTAATGTATTTTGTCACTACATCTATTTTAGACGGTGCAGGAGGTATTTATGCCGAATTCTATTTGCCGAACTAACCATCTAGCCACGTGAACTTTGCCAGGGGATCTGTCAGATGCAATTTCTGGGATGGTTCTTAAAGGTTTTGTTCATAGATTTTTTTTCCACTCCCCGAGGCCAGAAAGCAGTGTTGTGTTCCTCTAGTCTGACCTCCTGCATGACACAGGCCAGGGAATCTCACTCAGTGCTTGTTGCATGGCATCCAGCAACCTGCGGTCGTATGAAAAATACCTTTGTAACAACAGCAGTCCTCTCTCTGTTGAAGGCTGAGCAATGGAGAGCCCAGCTGGACCCTCACCGAGCTGTTCCAATGAGTATGCATGATGTGTTAATAATATGTACCATGAGCATACTGTTAACATCTACTGCTTACAATGGAAAATCCACAACCTAAAGAAAAAAGAAGGCACTGACTACACAGAGACATTTTCTATTATGCTGGGCCTGGCTTCCTGTGATCAGAGACCTGATGCAGAAAGACAAGCTTTCAAATGCAAGACAAACTTTATCCCACCTACCTAGTTGGTCCAAGAAGAGGTACCATGCTGAGAAATCCTTGCCTCTCATGTAATTTCCTTGAAAGCCTTTCAGTGGGCGTTCACAAACTCTTAAGTCCAGCTGCCTCCTGAAACTATGCCGTTTGCTTTGGAAATAATTCATTTTTATCATTGTGTTTCCTTGCACGCGTGCTGCAGTGTTGCGTATGGGTGTTGATCACCCAAACATAAGCTCGTATATTATGTGTCTGGCTGGCACTTCACACCAGAATAAGCTATTGCGGGCAAGGCTGCGCCTGGCTTCCGCAGGAAACTGGAGAGGGCTGAAGAGGAAGTTCCCGGTGCCAACACAGGTCCTAGGGTCCTTGGCAGGCTTTGTGTTGCGGGAACACAAGGGCTACTCAGTGCTGGGTGCTGCTCTCGGTGTTAGACTCCCCAACAAGCGAAGGCAAAAGGTCAGCAATCCCAGACCACTCTCTGCTTGCCAGCCCCAGTGGAGCTAATAACAGACACTGCTCTGTCTAAAACACATAATGCCTCCCAGCTTGGTTGGACTGACTCCACCCTGTCCTCCAGTGCTGGGCTTTCTCTCATATGCACGAGAGAAGTTAAACTAAACTTTCCCCAAATTCATGGCCGACCTAAGCATAACTTCATTGGAGTCACTAGTTCTGCAATGCATTTCTCCGGGAATTGATTCGGCCCTATGCCGAGACCGAGCTGGATTCCACCATGACCGGAGCACTTGCGATCAAGTTCTAGCCTTCACCACCTTCTTTGAAAATAGTATTCAGGTTGTAGCCGTATTGGCCTAGAGTAAAAAGCATTCAGGACTTGTAGTAGAGGACATCTTTTACTAGACCAACTAGCTTTTTGCAAAAAAAAAAAAAAATCTTTAATTGCAAGTGTTCAGGCGCAAACACACTTCGTCAGGCATCAAAGAAAAGACTATAAAAGTTCTCCTGGGTAGAAATGAAAGTTCATATTTCATAGGAGAGTTGAGGTGGTAAAATATGAAGGGTGTTTGCACCCGAAAGCTTGCAATTAAAGCATTTTTTTTTTTTTTTTTGCAAAAATCTAGTTGGTTTAATAAAAGATATCACCTCTCCCATGCATCCTGAATTCTTTGAAAATAGCTTTCAGAAAAACCTGAAGACTGGTGTCGTCTTCCTTGATTTAACAGCAGCATATGACACTATCTGGCACGCCGGTCTTCTGGCGAAAATATCAGGAATTCTGCCACGTCGGGCCACTCATCTAGTCAAACTATTACTACGTACGTGGTCGATGCTTTAGAGTCCACCTGGCCAACCAAACTAGCTCTTGGAGACATCAGACCAGTGGCCTCTCTTGTAGCAGAAAGCCCCCTTTTCCTCTTGCCTGCAGTTGCTCTCCCCTCCTTGGATATGTTTTTCCTCTTCTACCTTTTCTTCCCTCCTCTTTCTTTCACTTTAAGATAAGGAATTGTGTTTTAAAATTTGTGTGTGTCCATTTTGTATCTCCCCTTGTATTTTGGTATTTTTATCTATTTGTGTGCCATGGCATTACTTTTGCAGCTTATATTTTATACTCCTCACCTTTCAACTAAATGTGTTTAGTTTCAGAAGGCAGACAAGGTTCCTTGGGTGAATTTGATATCTTTTATTAGACCAACCCAATTTAGTTTCAGAAGTAAGTTATACATTGTAACCATGTTAACAAGGGCAGGAGTCAAACTGCTGCTTCCCTGTATCAGCCGGGCCCCTGAAAGAGCGAGTGAATCAGTGATATAGGCCCCGGTTCTTCATGGGTGGATCTAGGATTTTGAAAAGGGTGGAGGGAGGGCAGATGGTGTGACATATCATTACTTCTAACACAACACATTTTTCTCCAAGTAAAGACAATCTAGATGCTTGACTAATATGGTAGGGGGGCTAGCAACGTATTACTCCGTTTAAGATCAAAGCAAAAACAAAGATAACTATTGGAACACATGCTACTTAGCTAGATGATGTATAAAGTTTTAGAAAACCACAACAAACTAGGCAAAAAAATAGTCAAAAGATATTGTGTCATTAGTCCTGTTCCCGTTATAGTTCAGATTCA
The DNA here is from genome assembly GCF_000455745.1 of Alligator sinensis. NCBI lineage: Eukaryota > Metazoa > Chordata > Crocodylia > Alligatoridae > Alligator > Alligator sinensis. The sequence continues at coordinate 2,589,767 of NW_005842013.1, read as the reverse complement.
TAAAACAAAATTGCGCCTTCTTGAGTGCCTTAACAGTGCCTCCAGTGCCACTGTGGGTACGTCTACATGAGACACTTACTTCACAGTATCCTAATAACACTGTGCAGTAGTGTGTCAATCAAAAACCGTGCTAATACGTTCCTGCACGGTGTTATTAAGCTACTGCACAGTAAGCATCACAAAAAAACCAACAAACACACACTGGCGCTACTGCACAGTAACTGTAGATACTGCACATTTAGTGAGTACTTCATTAGGCAAGTACTAAACTAAGTGTGCAGTAACTACTGCGCATTAATGAATATGCAGACGTGCCCTGTCTGTCATTTCTACACCTGAGTTAATATGACCATACCTGAGTTAAGGTTTTCAGCTAGAGCTAAGAACAGCTTGCCGGGCCGTGAAATAGAAGAGCGACTTTAGCAGTTAACGGATAGCAAAAATTTTGAAGAAAGAATAGCGTGAACTGTGGAAGACCTTGCAAAAGAACAGAGGGTTGTTAACCCCGGTGGAGTGGAGAGAGATTAACAGGAATCTGGAGACGACAATGAGCCACAAAGTTGATTGACTCCCTCAATGCTGCCTGAATAGAAATGTTGCCGCCTCTCCCAAGCAGTTAGTTTTAAAATTTGGGTGAAGCAGAAATCAAAATAGGAGGTGGGGGGGATTGCATCAATGCATCCCTCCCACACCGATCTGGCCCTGCACCAGTGCACCCCCCCACCCTGGATCTACCCCAGCTCCCCTGCTATTATGGTTTTGGCTTATGTGCAGGATCAAGCTCAAAACAAATCCCTTTCCTGTTAGGGACCAGCTGGCAGAGAGCTTATGCCTCTCTAGGGTGAGCAATAACACCTTGAGTCTGAACATCACTAGTGCTGTTCTGACCTGAAGCTGCTGCTGTATTAGCATTTGGAAAGGGTGGGGATAATGTTCTGAGTAACGAGATTTAAGAGGAAGGGCCAGTAATACAGCATTGGCACGAGGATAGATCAGCTAGTAGAAGTGCTTTGTTAGTGTCTCCATTATTCTGGGCTCAGATAAAATCACTGGTTTGTATTTTCTCCCCCGTCTAAGAAGCTCTTCACCGAGGAACGCGACATGGCTGCCTGGCTGTTCTTTAAATACAGCGCGTTCTGTAATCTCTCTCTACAGGCACATTCAGTCTACACACAAACTGCTTGCAAGCAGCAGGCAGGAGAAGTGCTAGTTATTTTTAACAGGCCTCATTTTCGCTCTCTCTCTCTTCCCTTCCTTCGGCTGTAAAGCAGCCCTTTTTTTGAAATGTAAATGTAACATTTTAAAAAGAGAGGAAAAAAAATCCCCATAAATCTAGTGCTGATGAAAAGTACCAGATGGACAGTGTGAGGACCGTGACCCCTAGGTACAGCTCGCACAGCATCTGGACTGGAGGAAAGTGAGCTCTCCCCCCTTTCTGAGTCCCTTCCCAAACTGATGATCCAGAGCGCTTTGTCCTATGGAGAAAAGAGGAATGGTTTCTTTCTCTCCCACTCCCAAGGAAGGTGGCAAAGGGCGCGTCTACATGAGACGTTTACTGCGGAGCTGCCAAATTAGGCTGCATGTGGCCCTATTAGGCTGCAGGAAGTTAATTAACTCCATGGCAGGATAGTGCTTGTAAATACAAGTCCTATTTTGCTGCGGAGTTTTTAACTCCGCAGCACTGCACGTGTAGACACTGATGCGGCTGGCCGGGGCACGAGGGTGCTGCAGTGTGGGGGCTGCCTGAAGCACCCTCGTGCCCCAGCCAGCCCCTCTGCAGCACACGGAGCCAGGCAGGAGCAGCCCTGGGCTGGCAAGCTGACCCTCCAGGCCCCCTGCCAGCTGGGGCTGCTCTGACCCGGCTCGACGTGCTGGGATCCCGGGCGCACGTTCAAGCGGTGTGCCCAGGAGCAATACACTCTGGAGCAATAAGCCCCGGAGTTTATTGCTTTATATGAATTGCACATGTGGACGTGCCCAAAGAGTGGGACACAAAATACTATTGCCGACTTCGAGGGTATTTGGCCTTAGTGAGACAGATTTCTGAACTGGACTCAGTAGACCTGGTGAGTGGGGAAGGTGACTTTAAGCCACCTTTCTGGTCCCTTGAATGCAGCACTGCCCAGCAGCCAGCTGTGCACCAGCCTCAGGGCTGCTCTAAGTTATCGCAACTACAGCAGCCCCCGCGGGGCCCTCGTTGTGTGCTAGCATTCGCTAGGGCCAGGCGATCCCTCCCGGTACGAGATAGTGAAATTGGTTTGGGCAGGATTTGGGGCTTCTAATTCGACTCAAAATGGAAGGAAGCTCTGACTGCAGCCTTCAGATCCACGTTTCCATCTGTCGTTTGAACGTGCGTGGGGGCGGATGGACTTGGGGTCTTGCCTCGGGCCTGGCTGTGATGTCTGCAAGTGAGATTTTCCTGTCAGGGCAGAGCAGAGGCCAAGCGTGGAACGAGAGCAAGGGAAACACTGTGCAATTTTTCACTTACTCTGAAATAAAAATATCACTTAAGATAGTTTTGGAATTAACCAAAAAAAAAAAAAAAAAGCCTTGATGGGAACCAGCTGGGGACTGGGGAGGCCTCTTGCCTGCTCCCATACTGTAAGCACAGACTCCTCCAGGGTGTGTGCCTCGCCGGATTGCTTTTCTTTTTATACCTTTGCTGTCCTTAGGAATCTTAACTATTCGAGTAGGTTTTCTTTCGGGATGGGGCTGCCACTAAAAAACACAAGCAGCTTATTATGCCTCTATAGCATAATATTTACTTTCCTCATTATAATAGGCTTGGCCAGCACAGCTTGCCAGTGGTTGCTGGTCTTGCTCACATAAACACTGGAAGCGTTGCCGTTGTAACCCTTTGACTCCAGACGTTACCTCACATTCAATGCGATTTCCACCCCCACTCCGGTCTATACCGCACAACAAAGCAGAAGGGGAAGCGCACGCCAGAGCCCTGAGGAACGAAGGGTCCCCGCCGTGTTGACGGCCCTAATGAAAATGTCACTGTTTTTGAATGATTGCATTAAGCTAATGGCAATACCTCACATGCCTAGAATGCCCCAGGGATCCACATAGCAACTACTGTCCCTGCAGAGGATCCAGCAATGAAATGCAGTCACCCCTAGGCTGGGGGAGTAGCTATTACATTGCAACGCTGGACGAATCTGGAGAAGAGGAGACCGAGGGGGGATTGAATAGCAGCCTTCAACTCCTTGCAGGGGGGTTGCAAAGAGGACGGAGCTGGACTGGTCTCAGTGGCAGCAGATGAGAGAGCAAGGAGCAATGGGCTCCTGTTGCAGCAAGGAAAGTTGAGGTTGGATATTGGGGAAAAAAACATTCTCAGTAGGAGGGTGGTGGAGCGCTAGAACAGGTTACCCAGGGAGGTGGTGGACTCTCCATCCTTGGAGGTTTTTAAGACCTGGGTAGACAAAGCCTTGACTGGGATGATGTAGTTGGGGCTGGTCCCACTTGGAGCAGGGGGTTGGATTAGATGTGACCTCCTGAGGTCCCTCCCAACCCTCGTTGTCTATGATTGTATGAGCTTAACGAGGGCTTTATTCATTTGCAAAAGCTGGAGGAGTTTAACATGCAGCTTCTCTGGAGTAGGCGAAAGCTACTTCTGTTTGTCAGGGGTTGATGGTCTGAGATAAAAACAGTGCAAGGTGAGGGGGAGTCACAGAGGGAAACAACAGAAAACAGGGGTGGGGATGGGGGCAGAAATCCTTCTTAGAGGGAAAGCAGGAAGAACTAATTCAGTAGTTTTCTTGAGTACTGGCTTCTACCTTGGCAGGGTCTTTTTCTGGACAGGAAGGGCTGGTTGGCCTTCCCAGTGGAGATACCTCACCGCACAGGGGTAGGACACGGCTGCTCAAGTTGATGGAAGAAGAAGCTGGAAGCAAGTGGCACAAGGATGTGGCTGTCTGGGTTCTCGCACCCGTGCTGTCTGCCATATGAAACTGGTGGACGTGACCATCAAGGCTTATGGTAGAAGTGATCTCTTTTATTAGACCAACAAGATTTTTGCCAAAAAAAAATAAATTCTTTAATAATTTTTTTTTGCAAAAATCTTGGTCTAATAAAAGAGATCATCTCTACTATGAGTCCTGATCGCCTTTTCCTCTAGACCAGTACGGCTACAACCCAGATACTTGGTGGAAGTGGGGCACCTAGACAGGTTAGAAATCCCACTACGTGCCCAGCTATCTTTTAGCTACCTTTAAAAATCTGGGCAAAGGAGCTCACTTTAAGGCCTAAATTGGCTTTAATCTCTTTACTTCATGTATGCATATTGCCCCGCACGTGTGTGTACACACGCGTGTGTGTGTGTACACGTGTGTGTGTGTTCGAGAGAGGTGTAACCACCATACTCTTCCGTTGTTTGTTCCCTACCAGTGACTACCCACTCTGTTGTGGCCCTTTCTGCTATCCATGGACGTGTGCTTGTCCTTGCAGGTGTCTATTTGATGGTAGCCCCGACTGGAGAAGGAGTAACAGAGAAGAGAAGAGGTATTTAAAAAATCCCATTAAGAGTTTGTTTCCAAAATGCCATGTGACGCCACGTGATGCTGTGAGGTTTGCCTATCCCCTGGCAGAAGCTAAATGGAGAGCGCGCAATTGTCCCAACTTGTGAGGTGCGACATGCGGTCAGGGACCCGACGCGAGTCAAATTTGTCAGCTGAAACGTCTTTGCAGATTTAGGCTGAGCAAAGCCATTAAGGAATTTGCATTTGGTGCGTTGTTTGTATAAAAGAAAAACACGTTTTTTTTGACATCCCCGAAACAAAATCGCTTGATTGATTTTTTTTTTTAAATTTGACATAAATTTGTTTAAAAATGGTTTTCTGAACATTTCGGGAAAGTTTTCTTTCAAAATGACCGGAAATGAATTTCCATTTTTTTTCGTTGTTTTTAATTGCCAGGGAAGTGAAAGTTCATTTATCTACTGAGCTCTAGCAGGGGCTACTGGCTTGACAGCTCTGAGATGTGGAACTACTGAGCCTCATCCCAGTCCACACTGACTCCGAGGAAGAGAGTCATTTAAGCCATGTCTAAGCCTGTACACTTTCATTAGATTTCCCATATTTCCCTTAATAATCATAGAAAAATAGTGTGGAAAGGCACCGCTGGAGGTCACGGCCAGTCCAACCCCCTGCTCAAGGCAAGATCATCCCAATCTATTTTGCAAAACTCATGGCTGCCCTAATTTCTGCTCAGTGCCGCCAGTCCAAGTGATGCAGTGGAGGCACCGGCGGTAATACCATGACGTGAAAAACAAGGATTTTTAGGGGGATGACTTTTTATTGAATGAACGGCATAGTTGGGAGAGATTTAAATACCAGGTATGGACATTTTTGAGTGCCTTCTAACTCTCAGCCTACTCAGAATCACTGGAGTGAGACAGACAGATGCATTCCTATTGGTTTTGCGTGCTAGTTTAGTCTCTGGGGAGGGTAAGAAAAATGGGACTGTACAGAAAATCAAACTGCCTTACTGCAACGGGGCTCCTACCCCATCACTGAAGCAGAGAGGAGGCCACGGAGCAACCTTCTGGACAAACTCATAGTGTCAGAGGGCCCTTGAATAAAATGATGGCTTGCCCCGGGTGCAGTCAGCACTGTGCAACCGGTGACTGACAGACAGAAGTAGTGGGTGAGATGACCCAGAGAGGGGCATATAATCCCAGGGCCTGAAGCAAGGGGGTCCAGTCTGGCCTTGCAGGCTGCAAGCAGAGCTCCAGGGAGGAGGAAGGACTCCAGGCTGCAAAGAAGCTGCAGAAGCCCCTGCACCACCAGGAGCCCCAAGACAAGTATTTGGGGCCCTTGTAGGCTGCCATGGCATGGTGTTGACCCACGGTGGGGAACCTTTTGTTTGAGAGAAGATGCTTATATTTTTTCCATTTGTGTTTAAATACTGGGTTGTGGCTAGAGAGGTGGAGGAGACCACCAAGAAGGGTGCCAAGGGCACCCCTGTGCCTCCTAGGGGCAGCCTCCCTGTCCAAGGTGCGGTAGGCGAGACAACAGGGTGGGACCGTGAAATGCCCGATGCAGGGACAAGCAAGGTGGGTCCAGGCAACCACCATCGGGTAACTTTGCTGCCCCAGTGTTGGATGCACTACAGATCCCAGCAGATGTCCTTATGATGGCTGTCCCCCAGCCTAAATAAAGATCCCGACTGGCTGTGCTTAGCTTGGAAGCTCCCATGCAACCACAATCCGGCATCGCAGGTAAAATCAGCCTGAGAAGAAGGAAAATACAGTTTAAATACTGGTAGAGCGATGCCTTTAAATCCTTCAGTGTGCATGCTGAGGCAGATGTGCTCCGCCGGCTTGTTCTGACACGCTCACCTTGGCCGAGGGGCCAGATCTCAAAGAGCTGCAGTTGAAGTTTAACTACTCAGGATCGATGTTTAGATCACACCATGTGCTGGGAATTTAAACAGGAGTATCTTTATTTTAAAGCATAACACTTACTCATCAGCAAGCTGCCTTGTCTCCCGCGAAGGGATAAATTATCTCCATCTGAAAAATTGATTGGATTCAATTGTTAGAGGCCGTATCTGCCCAGACTTCACGGCAGCCTTTAACAAAGTGTTGTGGCAGAGCTGGGTTAACACGCTGCCTATGTGGCCGGTGAAAATAGGATCAAACTGTCCCATGCAGCAAATGTCGTTGCCTAAGGGCTAGAGCCATTTCTGATGCAAAAAGGCACAACCTCAGCAAAATCAGTGAAGGCGCGGCATCTTACTCCAAGACTCATTTTAGCCTGGATTGTTTGTTTGCCTGTATTGAGCAGCATTTTTCACCTGGTTACATGTCAGTGCAAAGAAAATAGTGACTTTTTTCCCCGCTGCGTCTGTAAAGTCACGCTCACAATTCTGTTCTGGGCTGTTTTGCGGCTCAGAACTGTTTGTCCATAAAATGCTTGCACGGTGGTGATAGTCCTGTTGAAATGTAACATGTTGGCGCTTTGCAGGGTTTAATGCAAAGATTGGTCTTTGCCAGAAAAGCAGGCAAATACTCTGTAACTTTTTTTTTTTTTAAATGAGGTCATTTGGAGTGACACCTGGCCTTTTTTTTTTTTTTTTTACCTCTGATTAACAACAGCATCTAGCAGATCTCATCAGCAGTTCTCTTTAGTAAAGATGCTAGTAGCATTATCCCCATTTAAAAGGTGGGGAAAATGAGGCACCAAGCGGTGAAGCAACTCATCCAGGATTGCTAGGTAGACCAGTACAAAGTCCAGGTAAGAACCCAGGCTTTCTGCATCCAAGTCCACCGCTCTACTTGCTAACTAATGCTGCCTCTCAAAAAAAATCATGGGCAATCCCTTGCAATAGAGGACAATTGTCTTCCATGATTGTCTTATCTGTGAGTCTGAAGACGCTGAAGATGCCTGGTGAGGCCCAGCCAGGATTGCCCGACACCGTTGCAGCTCGGGCACTTGTTTCTGCGCAGGGCGGGTGGCTCTGGATTTTTGATTCAGCCCACAACACGCTGTGTTTCTGCTGATCCCGCTTTTCCATCTCCTGTTGTTGCTGTAAGGTTTCAAAGTGCTGAGATCCTTGCAGCAGCTCTTCCTCCTTTTGGCACGGTCCTAGGGGATAGCCTCCCGTGCATTGACAAGGATGTTGCATTTTTTCAAGCTGGCGTTGAGGATGTCCTTGAAGCACTTTCTTTGACTTCTCCTTGAGTGTAGGCCTTGACCGAGCTGAGACAATAAAACTTGCTTTGGGAGTCTGGAGCTGGACACCTGGTTGATGTTGGATGAGCATCGCCTCAAAGCTCATGGCATTTTCTTGCAAGAGGATGCTAATGTTGGTGCATCTGTCTTCCCACTCAATTGGAAAGATCTTCTGCAGGCAGCATTGATGGTAATTCTCCAGCAGCTTGAGGTGTCTCCTGTACGTTGTCCATGTCTCAGCTCCATACAGCAAGAAGGAAATGATGACTGCTTGATAAACCATGGGCTTGGTTTTGGATCTGATGTTGCGGTCGTCAAACACCCATTTTCTCAGGCATCCAAAGGCTGCGCTTGCATATTTGAGGCGATGTTGGATTTCTTCATTGATCTCGGCTTTCTGTGAAACATGGGAAATTCTCAACGCTCTCCAGAGAGTCTCCGTTGGTTTTGAGTGGTTAGCTAGGAAAGTTTGGCATTTCTTCTCCCCTGCCTCAAAAGTTGGATCACTTTCAAAGTGGTAGAAATGAGGGCTAAAAACATCTGTCAGATTTGGCATGGTGGTACTAGTTTAGAAACCAGGTTGGGCCCATTAATGCTGGGAAGCCACGCTGTATTAGATTCACATTAGCCAGGTGTGCACTAAGGGTAAATAGAACTGCAGTCTCCATGTCCACGGCAGGGAAATGTTTGATGCCTGCACCGCTACGTCTGCCAGCCCAAGCGCCCACAACGTCTGCACAGGGAAAGTCAGCTTTAGGCCTAGGGTACCAAGAGAGCTGCTCTGGCTCACTTGTAACCAGGCATCCTGGAGCATCCTACCAAGCCATTTTAGAGCCAGCCCATGGTTCCCTGATGCAAGCTGACCCCACTGTACAGTCAGAGGGGCATGAAAAGGCAGGAAAACTGCTGCAGCTCTCTGGTCTCTACTGTTGTGGATGCCTTTAGGGGGACTTTTGGGACTCTTCTCCCTGCAGTCTCCACAGTATGGGTGCACAAGAGGGTGGGGAGCCCAAAGATGCTTTAGTTTATGCCAGTAGAGATCTGGCAATAGAATAAGGGGCTGCCGCCAGCTTTTATCTGGTCCCCCTTCCTCTGTTCTACCCAACAGAAATGGGGTGCAGTGGAGAATCCTGTCCCCATACCATGCTGCTTCTCCCACCATCTCCACATCCACTCCCCAAACAACCCTAATTCCCCATGGGACCCAAATGATCATTGCCACACATCTATGAGCCTGGAAGGGTAGGTTTAGTAGCAAGGTTGCCTCCAGACAGGGCTGTTGCTCCAAACGCAATAGGAAGCCTTCTGCTTCCAGCTTCTGTAGGCAGAGAATGGGTTCTGTGCCAACAAGGCTCCTGTTGCTGAAAAATAAATACATAAGAAGGAAATTAAAGCTCCTCATGGTTTTCAGGTCTCTCTGCCATATCAGTCGAGTTCGTGCAGCTTTGATTTCACCTTGCTGAAGGGTCTCGGGATACCTCTGCAAAACTCTTGACTACAATGCTGAGACGCTGCCTTGCTAAACATTTGAAATCAAAGCTCACGTCCGCGTCGGGGGCATGCAGTGCTAGAGAGGGGTAAGCCTCAAATGGGCAGAGGAGCATCCAAAAAAATGGATCAGCACTCGATTTGCTCTTTATAACAGGCTGGGGGTTTCACGGGCCAAGGCTGTCTAAGAAGACTTCCTGAAATGGCTGATTACAGCCAGGTAAGAAATGGTATAAAAGCAGCTTTACTATCACGTTGCATCAGCATTTCTGCGTCCTTGCCAGGAAACTCTGAACATACCATATGTCTGTAGTGTTAGAGGGATGTTGTAGCCATGTCTGCTTCTTTCTCAAGCCTCAGGAAGGACACTCTGTGCCCGAAAGCTCGTCTAAACCTCTTCCAACTATGCAGTTGGTCCAGTAAAAGATATCAGCCGCAATATGTCTATAGAGGTGTAAAAAAAGGAGCGGAGAGATGATATACAGATCTGTGCTGCTGCAGTTCATTCATATCTGGAAAGAACAAGAGCAAAACTAGACACATGGAAGTTATACTGATGTTCATGCCATGCCCCTGCAGCTGATTGCAGGTCAGCTGTTTTCTCAAGGCAAAGGGGCTGTTTCTTGCCCCAGTGAGGAGTGGCAGAAATAGCTTCCTACTATGTGCACATACTCTCAGATAACTGCTCCAGCCACTCTGGCTCTGGGTACAGTTGACATCAGTGTACCAAAGTGATGTAGATTAGACTGGTGTCCATACATAGGGTTTAGGAGAAATGAAGGGAACAACAAAGTGATTCATAGAGCCCTTTCCAATTTTATAAGAGGTCAGGGCTTTGCCTAGATCATGGCTTGAGCAGAGGGCAGAGACAACTGGCTGCTACAATCCTCCCTCTGCCCCATTTTTAGGACTGTGAGTACTTCTCTACCAGTGACTTCGCCCCTACCTTTAATGTTGACATGACAGCAAGTGCTGGATCGTGTCAGCCTTTTCTCATCAGAAGCAAGGTAAAAAAGATGCCGGAAGTATATTGATTCAGAGTGCGGTGATCTTTCTTCAATCCATCTCATCCTGCTAGCAAAGGAGCTGTAGGTTACTACAGGATCTACAGGGATCCTAAATACGTACGGCTATTCTTGTAGTATGTTTTGTAAGATTAGGGGTGTCCCGTGTCTGGGATAAATGCCAATTAAGTGACTGCATTCTGCCTCCCTCGGGGTTCCCTCTTTTCCCTGTGCTGTTCTGTACTGTTGCCGTGTGTCGTTTCATAGATTCATAGAAGTCAGGTCGGAAGGGACCTTGTAGATCATCAAGTCCGACCCCCTGCCTGGGCAGGAGAGAAAACTGGGCTCAAATGACCCCAGCCAGGTAGACATCAAGCCTCCTTTTAAAGACCCCCAGGGTAGGAGCCAGCACCACTTCCCTTGGAAGTCGGTTCCAGATCCTAGCCGCCCTGACAGTGAAGTGGTGCCTTTGGATGTCTAGTCTAAACCTACTCTCCAACAACTTGTGGCTGTTATTCCTTGTTACCCCGGGGTGTGCTCAGGGGAACAGGGTCTCTCCCAAACCCTTCTGGTCCCCCCTGGTGAGTTTATAGACGGCCACCAGGTCCTCCCTCAGCCTTCTCTTGTTGACGCTGAACAGGTTCAGGTCCCGTAGCCTCTCCTCGTAGGGTCTGCCCTGCTGCCCCCTGATCATGCGGGTGGCCCTCCTCTGGACCCTCTCCATGCTGTCCACATCCCTCCTGAAGTGCGGCGCCCAGACCTGCACGCAGTACTCCAACTGCGGTCTGACCAGTGTCACATAGAGGAGGAGGATCACCTCCTTGGACCTGCTCGTGATGCATCTGCACTTGTCAGGATTGAAACCCATCCTATTTTCATTAGCCCACCCCTGTAACCTGTGCAGGTCCTGCTGTAATCTGTCCTTCCCTACTAGCATGCCCACCTCACTCCAAATCTTGGTGTCATCAGCAAATTTAAACAGGCTGCTTTTCACCCCGTCGTCCAAATCGCTGATAAAGAAATTGAACAGCGCGGGCCCAAGGATCAAGCCCTGGGAGACTCCGCTGCCCACTTCCCCCCAGGTCAAAAATGACCCGTCCACCACCACCTCTGAGTACAACCCTTCAGCCAATTCGCAATCCATCTGACTGTGTAGGCATCAATGCCACAGTCGCTGAGTTTTTTGATGAGAATGGGCTGGGAGACAGTGTCAAAGGCCTTGCTGAAGTCCAGAAAGACTACATTCACCGCAACACCTGCGTCCAATGCTTTTGTGACCTGATCATAGAAGGCCACCAGGTTGGTTTGACAGGACCTGCCCCTAATGAAACCATGCTGGTTGTCCTGCTGCAGACGTTTGAGGCAAAATTGTCAAGAGCATAGGACCCACAATCCAGGACTGAGTTTCTAAAGCACCTCAGCGTGTTGGGCTCTTTGGAGAAATCTGGCCCAAATCGTGCCTGCTGAGTCCTGCTAGAGGTTATGTCCATAAATGCAATCTTGTCAGAGTCTGGGTGCTTCTACTGATATGCCAGGAATTTGGGATGCAGCCCTTTGGATTCACCATTACATGGGGCCCATGGCTGGAATAATTGGTAAAGCCCTGTGGATGAAAGATGGGTCAAACGTTCACATAAACTTCAGTCCAACTCCACGGTGGTGCATGCTCACATGGGCACAATTATGATCCAGTACCATTTGTGAACATGCAAGTGATTCGGTACACACACAAAGCTATTTTCCTTGATAGTCATGATCAGGTAGGGTTTTTTCAGGCATGCTTAGATAAAAGTGGCAGAACACAGTAAGGGCTGCATCCTCAACTGGCTTAAAAAGCTTAAGATCAAGGATTTATTCAAACCCAGCACTTTCCCATTCTTTAGCCTCCAAAATGGAAAGAAATTAAGTGATTTTTTTTTTTTTCAAGAAACTGAAGATGATGCTGTAGTGCAGACTTCTGGTTTTAAAGAACATCGTATAAAACCACATAATATTGACCCTGGAAGCAAACATACCTCCCTAGGTGAGAAAAGATCTCTCAAACAGGGAGAGACAGAACAGGTTTCAGAGATCTGGTGATTGAATTTGAGTGGTTTGTGCAAACGTGTCAGATCACAGACTCACTTAGCCGAAGATGTTGATGGGTTTTCTCACGCCGCGGGGCAGAGCAGGCTGGCAGGACGGTGTTGCCTCATATACTCGTGCACAGTTCAGTACAGTGAGAACTTGGCTTAGGAGAGTCCGGGATTGAGATAATAAGGAAACCGATGTTGTCTTTTGCCTGGCTGAATAAGAGGGGCTTTGTTCAGGGGACAGGGTGTGGGTCACGGGTAGAGCGGCGGGAGAGAGATTTGCTTTCAGCTACCTGCAACTGAACTATGAAAGGAATGCTGCCGTCCTGCAGGCTCCTTTCTGTCTTTAGAAATGGAAAGATATTATAACCAGCGGTATTGTTTGATATTAACTGGACTAAAAAACACCTGTGAAAGGTTTGATTGTTCTTCTATGTGAGTCACTTCCCGATTCAGATGAATAATGGGCAAAACCCTTAAGGGACCCACAACCCCTGCAACTTCCATGGAAATCAGTTGAATTCACTGCCTCTTCTTTGTCCAGCAGGCATGCTAAGGGTCATAGCAGCAGGCCGGGACCTCCTAAATTCAGGCACTTTAAATGCACAGAACAAAAAGACAGTATCTGCCCCAAAGAAGGTACGATCCAAGTCTAAGACAAGCGAAAATGGGTGAGCACCGGCACTAGATACAAAGACGCACTGTTGGCAAGCTGATTAGGCAGTGATGCCACCAGACGAAACCTGGCATCTACTCCTCTTTTGTGGTGTACACACTAGGCATTCACAGATAAGCAGGAAGGTGCTGATTTGGTATTTGGGACACAGCAGCTGTTTCTTTCTGACCTGTGCAGATGCCGCGGGGTGAATGGTGCCTCCAGGTGTTCCTACAACGGGTCAAATTCCAGTGCTGGTAGTGGATCACCCATTTTTGGCATGCCCAACATGACTAAGAATTGGGAGGAGGCTGCTACCAGGGGAAAATCCTGCTGCATGAGTCAATGAGTGACATTCATTTCCCTCCCACGCTGGGGCATGGTGCTTCTTTGATGGGGAAGAAAGGCACATTGCTGGGACAGGAGATGCTGCGGGTATGTCACACGGCTGAGGGAAAAAGCCCTGTTCACTCACTCCCACTCTATACACATTAACCCTGGAAACAAGGCAAGGAGAGGGACCCTTGGAGATATGCCAAGGTGTTTCCTTGAGCGTGCAAGAAAACCCAGGTCTCGAGCACTGTGCCGTGGGTATCTGCAGAGCACCCACACTGCCTCATTTTTGGAGTCGAAGCAGGGATAGAAATGTACTTCCAACACATGCCTCTGACACACAAATGTCCTTGTGGCTACATGGAGGTGAGGAGCAATGTGCCCATGTGGGGATACCAAAATTTTGCCCAGAAGGATCTCACCACCTAATAGAGACAGAGGGGATTTCTCCCTCTCTTAATGCAGATGTCAAACTCCTCTGGGTCTACCAGTGGCAGGCGGTTTGTACTCCCCAGTCATATGTTTTGTGATCCAGGGGCAGCTGTTGAACTTCACGCAGACTGAGATTGAGACATCTGATCAAATATATCCCTCCTCCGCTAAGCTGGAAGCGAAGCCATTAGGGGAGTTTTAGATCTACTTGTTTATTTTTACTGCTCTGCTAATTGAACGCAATCCTGAATGTCTTTGGCATCGAGCGCAAGACCTTTCGTCAGGCCGTCCTCGGTGCGAGGCAGCGTGGGGATGCTTTACTAAGGCGTGTGGCTTCTTCTTCCAGTAACAGACACATACGTATCCTGCTGAGAGCTGAAGCCAGGTTGATAGATGGGACTCATTAGTTTTTAATTGGGTTTACCGAATGTGGAAAAGCGAACAAATAAAATGTGAAAGGGAGAGTACTCGAGATACAAAGGCATCCACGGAGGGAGGGAGAACCAGTGGAAGAGGATGGCAGCAGACTCTTGCGGGAAGCTCAAGAGCTTAAGTTGGTGCATCGGTGGAGAAGAAAACAACTGCTTGGTGCGTCCATCAAAGCCCAGATCCTGGTTGTGCCGGGAGTATATTTCCCAGAGAAAAAAAGGGAGCATGGGCATCTTCACCAAGCCCCCTAGTCTGTTATGGTGAGGCAATGCATCAGCTCAATCCATTGCTTTCAAAAGATATGAGCATTCAATTAGAAGCTCTCCACTATCGGGAGACCATGCTTATCCTAAGCAGGCACTTCAGAAAGCTGTGGGTGAGCCACCCAGACTCATCTGCTTCCAGTTCAGCCCTGCGAGGGGCCAGGGGTGCAAGTAGAAGAGCAGTCTGGCCCCGTGCTACACTCTTCCTCATCAGTGCCCTCTGGAGTCGCGGGATAAGAAGCAGCCAGATGGTAGCCAGCTTAGGGCCTTGCATGGAGAAGCTGAAGGGTAAGTAGATATCCGCCCTTTGCCTGTGTATCTAGCCCCTCTCCTGTGATGGGTTTGGTGGCTGCAAGCATCTGTTAGGGCACCTTCAGCTCCTTTGGTTGCTGTGGTCTTCCTCCAGACAGTCTGAAGCCCACCCTACCACTTCTTCAAGCAGACTGTTGTAGACCCTGCAAATATTAGAGGCAGTTCCTATCACCACTTGGGAGATGTCAGGTCTATAGGACCCTACTGGGCATCACGTCCTGTTATCTTATTAAAGAACCAGACTTCTTTTTCTGGGTTCCCTTTCCATCTCCGACATCCTGCCATATCCCCCGATGGCAAGTCATCCATCCTTCTAGACTCCCAGTAGGGTCCCAGTAATTAGTCTTAGCAGTAATTTCTTTTCTACTGCCACTTGTATAGACTGTGTAAATCCTATGTTTCTTTTTTTTTGGGGGGTGGGGGGGAAGAGAGAGGTATCATCCTTGGAAGCAGCATTTTATTGGGATCAAATTAACTTGGGAGGAGGGGACAGTGGATGAAAGTGAATCCTACAGCCTTAGCAAACTACATCCATGGAACAAGAAAATATTATGGAGACACGTCTTCCTTTCCTCCCCAGCTGTGAATGTTGAAAAACAAATGAATAAAAATGCTCAGGGATCTGTTCAGAAGTGGGAGTTGCTACCTCCCCACTGCAGGCACATCGCAGTGCATAATCTACCCACTAACCATCGCTGCATGTGCAGCACAGTGGGCTTTTTACACCAGCCCCTACTGCATGCAAATCATGTTGTGCAGTTTCCATGCCACCTGCCACTCCATATACATTGCAGGATGTGGCCGGCACACCACCCACCCCTGCAAACTCGTTGCATTGTGTAGTCTACGCACCACCCGCTGCTGCAAAAATCTTGCGCCGTGTTGTGTCTCCGCTCCCTGCATACCCTTTGCACTGTGTACTGCTCGCCACTGCATACACAGCAGGTAGAAAGAGAAAATTACCAAAAAAGGACTAGAAAATAAGAGGCTCTACAAACAAATGGCACCTTTCCTGCATGGCAGGCCAATGTCTTTTGTGGCTTTAAATACGCTTTGCAGCATCCCTTGAGACCTCCTACCACCTCCTTTCTTTCTTCATTCCTGGGGACCTCCCAAACCTAACTCGGGCCCTTTCCTACTCCCTAGCCCCCACCTCTTGTTTTCTCTTGTCCAAGGTGTTGTCAATCTATCTCTTTGCCTCTCCTCTTCTGCCCTGTCTCTAGGAGTCCTTGTCCGTATCCATTATATCCCCACACCCTCTTTTTCTTCAAAGATTTTTCAGAGCGTGGTGTATTTTTGAAAAAGCCTTCTCTTCCCTGGGATCTGTTGAGTTGTTTGTAGGTCCGTCTCCAGTCGCTTGCCTTCCCAGATTCTCAAGGTAGATGGGCTCCCCTTCCACAACATGGTCAAATCCTGCCTTAGCATTTTGAGGTGGGTTTGCAAAGCCATTTTTCATCTTGCCCGCTCTATCTAGCTTTAGGGAAATACAATATGCTCATTGCATGTGGCATCCCAGGCTGACACAGAATTCAAGCCCAGGGTACAAAAGCTAGCAGTGCAGAACAGCATACTTAAATAACAGATTTCTAAAGGCTCCCAGGCTGACAATCACCCACAAGTACAGCATCGTTCCTGCAACATGCAGCACTCCAGGGAATATACTGAAGAACTACTCGACTCCCCCAGAGAAACTGCCAACAATATAGGAAATAAAAGACCACTAAACTCAAGGTGAGGATGAATCATGTGGCCCGTAGGGATGCTTGAAGAGAGCTTTGATTATCTTGTACTTTAGTGAATGAGCATCTCTGAATTAAAGGAATAGAAAAAAACACGTTACTAAAAATATAGGTAGCACAGACACAGGAACATGCAGATCTGGGTCCTCTTTGATCACCACTCCTCTAATCTTAGTATGAACAAAACACTGTCACCAGCCCTTAACATGTAGTTTGTACAGCATGCACATCCTTCACAGCCCAAATATCTGGGCAGCACTCTCCATTCTGTTCAGATGTTATGAAATGCAGTCTGGACAGCATGGACTATAGGGACTGCATGGACTGCAGAAATGCAGCACACGCAGCATGGACTATAGGGACTGCATGGACTGCAGAAATGCAGCATGGGCAGCATGGAGTATAGGGACTGCAGAAATGCAGCACACGTAGCATGGACTATAGGGGCTGCATGGACTATAGGGACTGCATGGACTGCAGAAATGCAGCATGGGCAGCATGGAGTATAGGGACTGGAGAAATGCAGCATGGGCAGCATGGACTACAGGGACTGCATAGACTATAGGGACTGCATGGACTGCAGAAATGCAGAATGGGCAACATGGACTATAGGGATTTGCTTCCTGTCAATATAATTGCCATCCAACATACAAATTACAGTGGCTGGGACTGCCCTTCAATATACAAATTACACTGGCTGGGACTTAGGAGACCTGGGTCTTACTCCTGGCCGTGTGATGGGTCTTCAGACCCATCTGGCAGGTGACTTTGCTTCTTTTATTTCTCATTTTCCTCTTCTCTACAGTGGGGATGATGGTACTGATCTGTTTTATGAAGGGCTTTGTGATTAAAAGTGTGAAATGCGGGGGAGGTATTACTTTTTCCCTCCAAATACACACAGCAAAAATGTGAAGGTTGCAAAGCCAAACAAAGGTTAGAAGATTCAGAGTGAAGGTCACCCATGCAATATGACTTTGGGCCCCTTATGCCCACCCCTGCTCTACACTCAATATAATTGAGTGCTTTTTTGCTCTTCCTTCAACAAACATACCCTGACAATACCCTGTATGACCTTGATATGTCCCAAATAACCATGCTTACCAGCCACATACAACATGGAAAGCCTGAGGACAAATACAAGCTGCTGCTCTGGTGGGCTTCCGAAACACAGAAAACGGTGGGAGCCGCTACACGGACCACAAACTATTTTTGTTGGTGATTGCCGTGGCCCACCTTCTGATAGGGGTGAGACATCTGGAGCAAGTAACTCCAGTCCTTTAACAACTGCACTGACTCCCAGTAGTTTTCTAGGCACAGTTGAAGGGTGCTGGTCTTGACCTATCTTAAACGGTCTGGACCCTACATAGCTAAAGGACCACCTTCCCTTTTTATGCCCCATTGCGATCCTTAATGTCAGCCTAGTGCAACCTCCTGCAAGTACCATCAGTGCATCAAGTCTGCCGGGTAAAACTTGTGGGGCGTCATTCTCAGTTTTGGCTCCTCGGCTCTAGAAATCCCTCCTTCTTCAAGGCCTGCCAGATCCCAAGCCTGGACATCTTTGGCAGCATTGTTAGACCTTCCTATTTGGGCAGGTGTTTGGCAAACAAAGCTAGGTCAAGATGTCGTTTAATGGGTCTCTTTTATTGGGACAGTCTAGATGCCTTTTTAAATTGCTTTCTTTTCTCGCTGTAAGCTGCCCTGAGCCTTTGTTGGGAAGAGCG
>NW_005842013.1:2567882-2571626 GCF_000455745.1 Alligator sinensis | reverse complement strand
GAGCGGCATATAAATCGCATAAATAAAATAATAAATATTTAAAAGTATGCCGCCCCCCTTCCTACACACTGCATTCCTTATGGAAATTTCTGTGGCATTTGCAGTCTAGTATTTGACTATTTCATGCACATTAGTGGATGTATCTTTACAAGACTGCAGGAGATGAGCTGATAAAATTGCCCCAGTTTTACAAGGAATGAAGCAGAAATAACGAGGCTCGTATTGTCGGAACTGCCCGCTGCTCAACCAGAGCCCCTAAGGACCTGATTGGGCTGGGAACTTGGCATCCAGACAGCAGTTCGTATATTCAAAACACAGCACTGCTGTTGCGAGTGCTCAGCATTTCTGCAATTTTCCTAATTAGAATAAAATACAGTGGAAAACACTTGAACACCAGGGGGAAATAAGACCAGAGATTCTGTCACATAGATCCACAGTGATGATCCACCCGGGGTCTTTAGCAGAGCTGGATGTGTAGATCCACAGCAGAGATCTCTAGCACGAGTCACTGGTAGCGGTAGAAGGCTGTTGTCCTCCGTCTGGACCAGGCGGTAGAGGAAGACGAGGTGCTTCTTTTGCCAGTGGGTTTCACAGCTGCCTGTAGAGGAAGGGTGAGACTCAGACCCCCGGGGTTGACTTCCAGGGTCTGGGGTGGTTATAGACTCTTCTCTTGTCCGCGGTCCCATTATACCTCTGCTGCTATCCGGTCTCTCCATTCCTCCTGCCTCCTCCTCTTCCTGCCCCTATCAGCCCACCTCTTATACCTCTTTTCCCCTATGTTCCCATTCATCCACCTCCACCAGCTCCTCTGCTGCCTTCATCCTCTGGCTACTGAAACTTATAGCTCTCCCGAGATTTCTTTTTCGATCCCTCTGCTTTCCAGTCACATGCCTCCCTTGTTATCTTTGCTGCATGGACTTTGGCATTAGGGGCAATAAATATAAGAAAAACAGTTTTTTTGCTGTCTCTGCACATAACAGCCCTTGGCTTCCAGGAGAAAAAATCCTCCAGAAAGCCACATCTCTGCAGCCCTGGTCTGGAGCGTGCTCAGTGCAGACACCATCTGTGTAGGATTTAACTACTAGGTGTGAATTGAGATTTTTTGGAGGATTTGAACTTGGCCAGGTTTGAGAACATTTCCACAGAGATGGCAAGGCTGATACTAAGGCCACCTCCTTGAGAGAATCAGAATTTCTGACGTTAGGAAAATAATGTACGTTCCCATCATCTTATGTCCTGGAAATGAGCAAAAATAATAATTACAAAAAAGAAATCCAGCTAGGCAGACTCTACCTTGGAAAATTTCAGCTCAAACTGTTAGAGTGCGAGCTTGCCACAAGCCACTGAAAACAGGGCCTTATAATACAATGACGTCACCGTTCATAAACGTATTGTGAATTGCAGAGTCTCTGGTGGTTTTCTTCATCTCCCAGCTCCTGGATGCATGTGATTAGACAAGTAATTCCACTTTTATTTCTTAAAAAAAAGATATCCCATAGTTTGTAGCCTGCGTGGTTGCAGGAGAGAACTTGAAAACCTGACCCTGGTACAATTTAAAGGCTTGGAAATCCAAATCCAAATAAAAAGAACCCAAATTATGCATATATATATATAGAGAGAGAGAGAGCGAGAGAGAGAGAGAGAAAGATCTATTTATCTATATGCACATACATACATATATATATACAGTATACACACATATACTATATATACACACATACACACACATTTTATATATATATATATATATATATATATAAAATATGTGTGTGTGTGTATATATAATGTGTGTGTATGTATGTATACCCAAATGCCAAATATTTACATATATATACATATATAAAATGTGTGTGTGTTTAAGAAACATGATTTTCTAAGATAATCATGGTTTTAGGAGCCTTGAGTCATGGTATTTGAATGCTTGAGGTTTTCAATCCTGTAATGGAAAGTGTTGGGCAAACTTAACTATAAGCACTGCTGGCGATTGTGCCTAAAAACACACTGTTTTGTTTTCAATTTGAACCTCTGTGTCTCTCCGGCTCTGCCAGGGTGTTGTCTGTTTGCATCACCCTTTCTGTTTTGATTCTTCTGCTTCAGTTTTCTCCTTGCAGGAGAGGTTGAGCTGTATGTATTTAAAGTATCTGAGTAGTTAGGGTACAGCTTGATTTTGTTTTATGCCTTTTTGGAAGAGAGTGGCATTTGCTAACTGCCGCCAGGCTGGCCTTTCTATTTCGGTACAGTTGAGTACTGTATGTCTCTCTATTTTGGTCCCAACAGCGAGCTACTTAGAGAGTGTTAGGCCAGACCTTGAAATTTGTGCATGTTCATTAGTCTAGTTTATTATTTGCATTGCCATAGCATGCACATGGTGCATTTAGCATCCAGGCCCCATTTTTCTGAGTGCCGGACAATGCGTATAGCAAGAGACAGTCTCTTCCCCCAAAGGGCTCACGGTCCAAGCCCCCTAAACCTGAGAACACTTAGGCACGTATATAACTACTCTCACAGGAGTCCACTGTCTCCTTCCCTAAGTTATAGACACATTTAAATGTTCTTGATGCTCAGGGTTCATTTTAGGACAAGGTGCAAGAGATCAGTGCAGGTGGAAGAGTGAGAGTACCGGGGCTGAGAAAAGCTACGTACATAGATCAGCGCTGTGCACTCTTAGCAGACTTTGAGTCCATTTTTTGCCTTTGATATAAAATAACCCAGAAATATAAATATCAGTGTTTTCTAATCCCTTATGACCTCATGCTGACCTCTTCTCCAGCAGTGATTTTTACTGCCTGCCGTTTCCCATAGTTCAGCCTATTGCATCACAACGGCATTATTTTCTCTGTAATCTGCATAGTTGTTTTTTTTTTTTTTCTGTGCTAGCTTTTATTTTAGCCTCATATGTCTGGTTTTGTTGTTAATCCTTTGGGCTCGCAGGCTCTAAACTTCCATTTTAGAGGAGGGGGATGCACGTAGGTCAGGACTGATCTGCACTGGGGGAGAGGCTGGGAATTGGGAAAAGGTGATCTGTATTGCACGTGTGGGGAGGATGGATGGATGGACGGGACTGTAGCGATAAGGATCGCTCTGAAATTGCGCAGGGGAATATTTTTGGTGCTGGGTATTCATGACTGTCACCTCCCCCCTACTTCTGTTTGGGTTTAAATTCATCGTTTGGGAGGAAAGCGTAAACCTGAACTTTACGCGAGGCTCCCCATGTCTGACAAAAGGGTGCTTGTGCCCAAAAGCTTGCAAAAAACGTTTTTCCATTTATTGAGTTGTTCTAATAAAAGATATCACATTAACTCAAAGAACCTGGCCTGCCTGTGTCCTTAGACCAATGTGGCTACAACCAGCACCCCTAAACCTGAAGTTTTTATACGTGGGTATAGAAGTGGTAGGTAAGAAGGACCTCGGGGTTCACTTTCCCTGACCTCAGGGTGAAGATCAAGCACAAATTCAGCATCCAAAGGGGAGCGGGTCCCCAAGCCATTTGTACAGCTGAGCGTCGGGCCGCGAGGTGCGAGGCACCCCCTGATCCTGCCCCATTTCAGTCCCTGGCAGCTTTTCCCTGGGTTTCCCTGGGAGGGGCTCTGGCCTCGGCCCTTGGGATCCACCCTGGCCTCTCAGGGAGGTGGGGAGGTGCAGCCAGGGCCCCCTGAGCTGATGGCCCAGGAGTCACTTGGGGTGGGGGTAATTTGAGGGGTAACCCTTTCCTGCTGGGGCCAGCAGCATGGGGAGGGGGCTGCC
>NW_005842013.1:2565637-2567109 GCF_000455745.1 Alligator sinensis | reverse complement strand
CCCGGGGCGCTGGGGAGTTGGGAAAGTGCCGCGGGTGCGGGCTGGCTCCCACGGGTGCGGCCGCCTGCCCCGGGGATGCGGAGTTGAGAAACTACAGCTGCCACCCGCCTCCCCTCCCCATCTCCCCTCTCGTTTCTTTCCCCCTACCCCCGGATTGGGAGGGTTGGTGAGCTCTTGGTTTCCGAAATGGCAAAGCATGAGCAGGCGTGCCCCCACCTCCTGACAGCACCTCGCTGCTGGGAAGTGGTGCGGATGGCTCGCAGGGAGTCACCTTTGTGGCTGATGACATCATGTTTTATTTCTCATGGATGTCGAAAGGGGAGGGGGCCGGCACCCTGTCTTGCTACTTCCGAAAGACATCCATAAAAAAGAGAAGAAACGGCGAGAGGCGGTGGATTGAGACAGCTGGGAGCAAACAGGGTAGGACCAGAGAAAAATTGTATGTATATCTATATTGCTGATGTCTCTTCTTCAATCCCCCGAGCCCTTCTCCCCGTACAGCTGTCCGAGCTGTAAGAGTTGCGGTCCTACCCTGAGCGCTCGTTGCAAAGCGACAGAAATGCGCGTGTCTGCCGTACCGGATGGCAAATCGGGATCCTTCAGGCTGGCAGATCTGGCCTCTTCACATTGGCACCGGGTCCTATATTTAGGAGCAGAATCGCAGAGCAGATGCTTTTCTTAACCGCTTGCGCTGCTCTCGACCCGTTCTGGGTGGGGAAAGGGCAGAAAAGGGGTCGTAGCGACCACCTGAACGGGCCCGAAAGACGCGCGCCGCATTGCAGGTACAACTTGACCGAGGAGTTGCAGTTCTCGTTGGGTCGACTGGCTAGACCGATATTTGAGGAATAATAAAAGCTCTTAATTCCGGCTCTGGATAAAGTTCAAATAAGGCTGCTTCTGTTGTTAAAGGAGCTGTTTGGGATTGGATTATAGACTACGCCTCCGTCAGCATAAATGAGATGGTTCTGCGTTGTTTGGTGGGATCTAAACTCCAGTCTAAATTACTGGTCTGTTCATAGCTCACCTACCAATTAGCATCTGGTGTGTCTCAGCTGGGAAAGCTGGTGTATCTGGGGCAGTCGCTGTCTGTTTAAATTGCTGGGTTTGTTGCCCATCAGTGTATTAACACGCCATAGAGTCCTTGTCCCTTTGGTAGCAATTGTCCCCGAATATTTGAAAAGGCTGCTGTTTTCTTGCCGCAGCTCCCATTGACACTGTCGAGACTTGAAGGCAGATTCAACCCAGTAGTCAAAAAGTAGCAATTCAGCTGCTACTTCCTTGAAATCAAGAGTCGCCTCTTCCTGAATGCGTGCAGGATCTCCAATTAAAGGTGCAATTAATTTGCGAGTTGTTCTCATCAAGCGGTGGGAAACACTTTAAAAGAAACACGCTCGCGCGTTCTCTGCATCGATTTCTTCAGGCAAAGTACGACCGGGATTCATCTGGCGTGGTCATAGCGACTGGTGCGAAGG
>NW_005842013.1:2562984-2565606 GCF_000455745.1 Alligator sinensis | reverse complement strand
AGTTTTGTACAATGCCATGACTCGCAGCGGCGAAGTTCTCAATTTAAGTTACTTCTTCGGTCCAGGAAAGGCTGCGACTAGATGTGGGAGACTGATTCTGCCATGTGAGCCGGGGATGACTTGTGTGGTTAAACCAGGCACGATGATTCGTACTGACAAATGCTGATTTCAGTGTATTCCCCCTCCCACCCCACCTAACTTTTTGGACTACTGTGTGGATGAGGCTAGCTCATCATCGTTTTAACTTCTCACAGGATGCTGATCATCATCATGAAATCTCATTAGCAAGTTAGTAGTTCAATGAGTTGGGCTGTTTGGAAGCTCCAGGCCCGGGACCGAGTAGTTGAGACTAGATTTGATGTTGTGTCCTCTTTTTTGTTAGTAGATCCCTCTGCTAGGCATGCTAACCACATTTGGATTTTTTTTTTTTGGGAAGCTTCATTTAGATGGCACTAGGGGAAGCTTGTAGTTTTATGTCCAGCTGCAAAGGTGGCAGTGGCAGGGAAAGGTAGCTTTGTTTGACCTTTCCCTAGAACGGGTGTTTTCACTTCAAAATGACTTGAAATGTGAAGGTTTGGCCTTGTCTTTTAGGATTTTCTTCTGGTGGTGACTTGCCTGCAAAGCCAAGGAGGACCTCTCAAGCAGGCTCTATTTGAATATCTATATATGCTGATTCTCACTTGACCGTTAAGTCACGAGCGTCCCATCGATTTAATTGGGAGCTGGGTGATGAATCCCCTAGCTCACTTGGAAAATCAGCTTGGGGGACCGTCTTTGCTTTCTCTCCAAAGGCTGATGTGTGGTGTAATACCTCTGTCAAACGCGCCCAGTGTGATGCTCCATGAAGCAAGAGAGAAGCCATAATTCCTCTTTTAATAGCAAGGCCTTTTTGCATCTCGTTGCCCAAATGGTAGCGTGATTAACGGCGAGGGGCTTTATTCTGAGGCTAGCTAGACACCACAGACGTCTCCTTCAAGAGACTCCGGCGCGATGCTCTTATTTGTTTCTGATGCTCTAAAACTATCTGGCTTTTCCTTTCTCAGCCTCAGTTTACAGTGCGCATGTCGGTCGTTGTGAGCACCGGCGCAGGCCTGTGAACCCGCTGGCAAAACGAATCCCAAGAGGAAGCAGCAGCCCACCGCGTGGCCACGACGCCCAGTTGTGTTCGCTCAGTTGTCGTGGTGTGGTGTGCCTGGTTGTCAGCAGGGCTCGAAGATTGGTGGTCTCGACTGGATCAGCAAGATCACCTTGGTTCTCATTGCACAACGGAGGAGTTCCTATTTTTTTCGGAAGATGGCAGTGTCCGGCTGGCCAGGTCACTCCCAGGAAGAACGCCGTATTTGCGCGTAGGCAGGCCAGGTCCTTTGGGTATGTATTTGTGCATAGTCTCTTATAGCCAAGGGCCTTGGGAGCATTTGAAAAGTTGTGATGCGATCCCCGCCGGAGGAGGGACAGGACCAAGAAGTTCATTATTGCCCTACCTTCCCGGAGCTAGAGGCCTCCGGGAAATAGGACCTAGCCATCTTCATTCCCATTCCCTTCCTGACAGGTTCCCTGCCTGTTTTGTATAGTACCAAGGTTACTGGGACGTTATTTAGCACATTAAATAAAACCCCAAAACATGTTATTATAAGCTTGTGCTTTTATGAACAGTTAGTCTCTAAGGTGTCGCCCTGCCCTGGCTTCTGCCAATACTCTTTACAGTAAAACCATGTGTTGTGCTGGGAAAGGGGGTTATAGAGAATTGATCCGTCAGCCTACACTCCTAAACGGTGCCTAGAGGTTGTTCGGGCTTTTTCTCTCTAGTTTAATTCCCACCCGCTTCTTTTTAACCACTGTTTTTTCCACGGGGGGAGCAATCCACGCCCAGGGGGTGCGGGTCCCTCAGAATAGGTGCCTAAACAGCTGGCTTCATGTGTTATGGGTCTAATAACCTGGTATTTCTCAATGCTCGGAGATGCAGTCTACCTTTTACGTTGCTAATATCTAGTGAAATATTTTCATAACATCCCTGCTAAGGAAGGAAGCGTTTCAAGATAAATGCATCCTGCCGAAGACCCTCAAACAAGACCTCTCTTGAATTGCCTCAGGTGGCAATTGTAAGCCTTGCCACTCTCGGGTTTGCCTCGGACCGTGCTATAATTTGTCCGGTGCACGACTGAAAATATACCGGGTTTGGTTTAGTTTGGTCTCTTTTGGGTTTGTCGGATCTCAGTTATGTTTTGCGTGAGGTTGGTTCTTTCTTCCTCCCCTGCTTTCTTGTCGCGGGGTAGGGGGAGTCTGCAAGCATGCTCTTCCGTAACTTTGGGGACCTGAGCATGGTAGTCGGTGCTAGAGGGAGTTGTGGGGGTAGGTGGGGTGGGATGGGGTAGGGTGGTAAACAGCTGATGGGCAGGGTAAAAGGATCCTGGCACGCTCTCCGGTAGGTTCATGATCACAAATTTAACCCCTGATTCTGGAGTGCGATCTGTGTAGTTCAGAGCTGTTCTGCGTGGGATCTCATTGAAAGCTGCTTTAATATTCAGAAGTATTGCTACATATTTTATTATTGAAGTGCTGGCTTCACAATGACTTGATGTGGAATCATGCATGGCTTTTATGAAATCCTTATTTGTTACTTCT
>NW_005842013.1:2511082-2562963 GCF_000455745.1 Alligator sinensis | reverse complement strand
CCCCCCCGGATTGCATCATTGAGGCCTCTGTTACTAAAGCCAAAATAAATCAGTTTTGCTCTTCTCGACTTGCACTGTTTGCTTGTTGACTGCTCTTGGGTCATTCTGCACCTGGGAAGCTAGAATGGCTGGTTTCAATATGTGACTAATGCATTCGTATGACCCATGTGGCATGTGAGCTTGCTTCAAAATAGAAGTGTAAAAAAAAAAATCTATCTAGATTTAAAAAAAGGAAAAAAAAAAAGATGATGTCATATTACTGGTTTGCAAAACTTAAATTATAGGGCTTTGCTGCTGCCATGGTGTAAACTAAACTGAACACTTGTACTGTGTGTCAGGTCTTGGACAGACAGCGAGTGAGAGGGAGGTTTAATTTGTTTTTTAACCACTGAGGGTTTTATTTAAACTTATTCCTGAGCTATATGTGCAAATGTACCTGGTGTCTGGCATAAAAGAGCATCCCTTCCCTTCGATGCAGCAGTCAGTCGTTTGCAAGTCCCCCTCTTCCTTTAGTAATCAAGTGTATTTCCTGCTTATTTCAGTCTCCAGGAGATGCTCTTATGATGAGGCAGGGTATGTCTCTGGCCATTTCTTCTGTATTGATTGATTCCTTTAGTTAACTGACACCTAATCTCCGATCTGATTGCTGTGGTCTGAAATTAGGTCAATCATGGTGTAGCATGCTATGAAACCGTAGCAGAAGGAAGTGCTGTACTTCAGGTTTAGAGGGGAAGGAAGAAACCTTTAGGATTCACATACAGGACTTGGAAGCGGGGAGGATGAGGAATGGTCCCTGCGGTCCTGTGCGGCGCAGATCATAAGAATCTAGGAGAAGCTTTTAGTTTTATGTCCAACTGCAAACCTCCTGGAGAAATGAGGCCTGGCTCTCAAAGGCTGGGAGTTATTCCACGCACCCATTTCACTGCTCGATCCTCCAGTATCCTGAGCACCTATTGCTTCTTCAGACTTTATATATATATATATATATATATGTGTGTGTGTGTGTATATATGTATATGTATATAGCCGTAACCTCTTTGTTTCATTTTCTCTGTCTACATATCCTGTTTCTCTGCTAGAGGGGGTGTGCTGTCGGGCTTAATGCCTTTGTAAAGTGCTCATAGAAGGAGTTCATACAAGTGTGGTGCTTGCGTAGCTTACTCATCCCTTAAAACTTTTTTCCTTGGGCTGAAAATATTCCCTGCGTGCCCCAGTTGCGGGTGTGTAATCACTAAAAAGGGCTTATCGGAGGCTTTGATCTGTGGCTTCTTCTGAAAGCCTGGAAATGCTCCTGGCAATAAGGAGGTAAGCAAGGAGAACGTGGGTGCCAGACATCCTAAATCATTGTCTCTTTCTTTGCTATCCAACTTTTCCTGCTTTCCTGGATGGCAGCCCTCCCCGCTCAATATAGAGAGGAGTTTTCTTATACCTGGCAAAGAAATGCTATTTCAGAGGCAAGTCACCTGATGTGACGGTGATTACCTTGGTAGGCAAATGTGAGCATCTTAAATGTCAATCTAGCTGCTAATTACTCACATATCTTTTGAAAGAGGCTTACAACTGACAGACAAACCAGGGATGACTAAAACTATGCAGTGGTTTGCATGACTTGGATTTCTTTGACTGGGAATTAGCCAGGCCAAGGTAACTCCTGCCCGCCCCCATGGTTTCAATTAGATGTGACGATGTTCTTCACTTATTGCATTGCTGTGAGCTGTGCTTCACCCAAGAGGTGGCTGCATATTTTCCTAGGTATGAGTGACTATTCCATGTAGTTAGTGATTTCCTTCCCCCTCCCCTTAAGCTTGTTAAGGACTCTGGAGTCCTTCAGAGGGGCAGTGTAAGGTGATTAAACAGATGTTAACATCTTGGGATTTAACGTGCAAGCTGTCAGGCATTACAAGGAGAAGGTGCTTTGGACTAAATTGACTGATTGCTGGCTATGACTTTCAGCAAGTATCTGCTTGGCTCCTCCATGCTGACTTTCACTGAGAGATCTTGAGGCATTGTTCAAAGCATTGTTTTGAAGCTGGGGAAACTAAGGCACGTTGCTCCCTCTCCAGCTTGACTTAACTGCTGGTGTTAGTCTAAAGTAGTGGTGCTTGCTCTGAGTGGTGTGGGGTCAGTCTGCAGGCTGGATCAGGCTTTGGGACCTGGCATTGCCCTCTCCACCCCTCCACATGCTGGGATTGGGTCCTGAGGGCCCAACACCACCCCCTCCTGCCTCCATGCACCGGGATTGGGTTTTGGGGGACATGGCACTGCCCCCTTCCAACTTCTTGCGTGCCAGATAGGGTCTTGGGGGGCCTGGTACTGTCTACTTGCAACCCCTTGTGCATTGGGCTGGGTCTTGGGGAGGGGCTGGCAGTAGCCCCTCCTGGCCCCCCCTACCAGGATTGGGCCCTTGCCCCCCTCACTTGTTCATAGCGGCTTAACACATTCAATGCACCAAAAGAGCTTGATCGAAAACAGAACAGCTCCGAGTGACTTCGTCACGTCTGAATAGGGGATATGAAATCCAGATCCAGAGGCCAGCAACTTCAGACCTGGTGACTTAACACAGGTTTACAAGCCTCATCTTTTAAAGCGTTGAAACAGAAGGGGAATGAATACTTTCATGTCTCATTAACTTTGGGTACCAGGCTTAAAAATGCTGGCTGGAAGTGCTTTTCCTAGTTTCTGGCGCTTGTTAAAGCACTTGTTAATATAGCTTGCCTTTTCTCGGAAAACTTGCGTGTTTAGAGTTGTGATTTAATGATGCGCGAACGTGCTAACAGGTAAGACAGTTGAGTGTGCTCAAGTATAGATGGGCTGGGAATAACTAAATGAGAAGACCTAACAGGTAAGACAGTTGAGTGTGCTCAAGTATAGATGGGCTGGGAATAACTAAATGAGAAGACAGTAAAGCAAGCTTATCTGAAAGCCAACTGCTTTTCTGTCCAGCACAAGGTCACGCATAGAGCCATTGTTGCATAGAAGCTTGTTGGCAAAACACAGACCAACATGGGTATCCAGAAGGGCACATTTTCTCAGCGAAGAAAAGCAGCTCTCTACTTGTGGGTTTAAAGTGATCTACCAGCTGTCTTGGAAAATATGGATTGGATCAGTAAAACAAGTGTCCAGAGCACATGGAGGAGTGATGAGCATGTATGTAAATCAAAGTTGAAGGCCCCTACCAGGCAGCAGGCCCTAATTGTTCAAGATGGGAGCTGGGGCTCCGAGTTTTGGCCGTGCCACGAAACTGCTGCATGGACTTAAGTGAATCGCGCTAAATGCCTGAAGCTTCCTCAGCTCCACTCTTCAGGGACTTCGCCATAGGGACTATTTTCTATTAAAGATGGCCTTGTATCTACAACTCCCCCTGATCCTGCTGGGAGTTGCAGAGTCCCTGGTACCTTGAGTGAGGGAAATGGGCACAAAATGTGTTCCAGTAGACACCTAGGCATTAATGGCTGCTTTAGGGAGTTCTTGGCATCCATATCTTTTTATCCTCCCATTCAGTGGGAATAACTTCCTTAGCTTTCTTAAAGGGTGTTGCAAGGGGTACGTCTGAAGTGCTCTGGAGGGGTTTGCTCGTTTAGGGTTAAATGGGTCATTTGGCGTTAGATGTGCTTATTGTAATTTATGGAGAAGGCAGGGCAGAGTGGCACCTTTATAGATTAATTTAGAGATGCATAGTTTTTTGTAAGCAACAGCTTATTTTATGGCATATGATGAATTAGTCTAGTGGGCACCCCTCTACCCTGACTTCAGCCTAACATGACTGCCTACCTCTGTATATTAAGAAGAAAAATTGCTTCCAATGCTTAGAGGTGTGAAAAAGCAATCTTTTATTAGACCAACTAGATTTTTGCAAAAAAAATTCTTGCATTGCAAGCTTTTGGGCCCAAACACCCTGCATCAGGCATCGGTGAAAAGATTGTAAAAGTTCTCGTGGGTAGAAATGAAAGCTCATATTTCTTAGAGGTGCGAGTGGATTCAGGGGTCAGCCAAGCTGCGGCTGTATAGGGTTAACATCCGATTACTGCAGGTATTGCGGATTCCTGCAAGGGGCCTCTGTTCGGATGCATTGTCCTGCCCGGAACGCATGGGAATGGATGCGCTTCCCCTGGAGATGGAGACCAGGTCCTTTCTCTGTTTGCAGCTGTAAAGAAGGTGGCAGGCAGTGACAAAGTGCTAAACTCTGCCATGTCCTTTGAAATGTAATGCAGTTAAATGAGATGCTAATAGCTTTGCATTAAACCTGGTGCAAGGCCTAATCTCTTGGCCCAATGCAGAATTCTTTGATCCTGAAGGATTTTGGAGTCCAGCTATCTCAAAGCCTCTCTGCTCTGTCAGCAAGAAGGGAGGCTTCTCCTACCAACCGGCACCTGGCGGAAAGGGCATGCAGGCACTTCTGTGCTTTCTGCTGCCTTCTGCGGTGCCTTAAAGGTGGTGCCTTTCCTTTTCTGTGCTTGGGGGACAGGCTGCCGCAGTGGAGCTGCCTGATGTGCACGTATTCTGGTGCCTGTAGTAGCCGTTTGGCTGCCCGACCAGGTCAGTGCCAATAACTTATGGCAATTGCTTTGTGACACTCGGGATGTCACTATGGGACTGCTTTTGTCTTGTGTTTGTGTGGGATCTAGGGCAGTGGGGCTCTCCGGTATTACGATGGTGTGAACGGAAGAACGGACAGGAATAGGTGCATGCATGTGTGTGTGTACAAGCGTGTGCAAGGTGCAGGAGCAGACCCTTCTAATAGCAGCTGGGTGGGTGGTAAGATTTTTTAAAATTATTATTATTGTTATTATTTTTTTGCTAGGTAGCGTGCTCTGAACTCTGGTCCTAATTGGCAGCTGTCTTGAGTTTCCTCACTGATACTCCTTGGGCTGCTATGCTTCTGCTTGGAAAGGAGACAAAGTGCCTCTCGGTTGTTTCAGATCTAGTTATCCAGAGACGGGCGGAATGAATCCACTCCGTGGGACTCGGTGATTGCCCGCTTTATGCACACCCACACGTACCATCTCCGATTTTGGTTTTTTGTTTTTCTGCGAAAGATGCAAGGAAGCATCAGCCGGCGAGTGCGGAGCTGGTGACGTGGACCCACGAAACTGGCCGCGGGAGAAGCTGGGAGGAAGGAGTGGGTCAGGGGTCTGGACAATGTTTATGGATAGGACTCGAACTGTCGGTATCTGATTCAACATGCGGTAGGTCAGAGGTGTTGAGTTTCCTGCGTTCGCACCCTTGTTGCTTGGAGCTTCATTTGGATAAATGAGGTTTCCTTGTGATGTGCCGGTATTCGAAGGCACAGGGATTCATGTTTGAGGGTCCAGCGGTCTCGGAGGCTCTGTCTCTGGCCCCGCGGTTGAGCTGATGACAAAAGTGCCTCTCTTCCTGGGGTAGACTGCCTGGATGCATGCATCTTGCTTTTTCGGCTGGACTCTGAAGCAAATGAACAGAGGTCAGATGATAACTGGACTAGATTTGAGCTGGTGACGTAACGGCAAAGGTTTTCCCTGTACGCCTATTAATCCGGTGGTGGCTTTATCATCTTGATGTGCTAAAAACTATTGTGTTACAGGTAAGAATGTGATTAGTTAGCAGGATTTTACGTGGGCGCATGAGGCTAGTGAGCTTTCATTGCAGTTTTAACACACAGAGGCGCTCGTTCTTGTTAGAGCCACTTGTAAGAGTAGAATAAGCCTAAACAAGCTTAGTTTCTAGGTATTTCTGAAATGTGAACCTAACATTGGAGCTATTTAGGGACAGTACCCATTAAAAATGCTTAATTGTTTTATTACAAATTATTAATGCTGGCAACCACAGCAACTCTGATTTGGTGAGCCCATTGTACCCCAAACTCTTTATACCTGGGGTGCACTTTTTTGTATTAAAATTGTCAGTATTCTTCACTCTTTCACCCCAAAAGTGTGCATTATAATGATATGCAATGCGTACATATATACACACTTTTTTCTCCCATTCCCCTGCCAGAGGAAATCATACCGATGCCGAGTTGTACCATTTAAAAAAGATGAGCCTAAATGCATCTTTAGGCAAAGGCTTAGTCTCTATACCAATGGTTCTCAACCTTATATAGCCTCAAGGTTCCTCTCTCTGTAACTTTTTTGAGTTTTTCAGCACCCCAGTTGGAAATCACTGGGATCTGAATTGAGAAAAGATATGGAGGGAGTATGAAGTTCTTCCTGACTTCATACTTGCATGGTTTACCACCTCTTGCGTACAGCAACAATTTACCTAAGAGGACCCCGCTATAAGCAGCGACATGCTTTTTCCTTCCTCCAAAGAGCTTGCAGTTGAAACGACAAGGTGTACTGGAGGAGGGCAATGGCATAAATATCATACAGACTGAAATAAGGGACTGAGTGACTGAAGTGCTCCAGCTAGGAACTGATCTCAGGACATCTCCCTTTCTGACCTGTCCTCTTACCACCCTGTCTCTCAAATATTT
Organism: Alligator sinensis; assembly: GCF_000455745.1. Taxonomy (NCBI): domain Eukaryota; kingdom Metazoa; phylum Chordata; order Crocodylia; family Alligatoridae; genus Alligator; species Alligator sinensis. The sequence goes on along the minus strand of NW_005842013.1, from coordinate 2,556,512 downwards.
TTGCAATTAAACAGTATGTGGTTTTCTTGAATGAGCTGAATGCAGCCAGGGGGTGAGGGGAGTAGTGGTGCGTGTGTGTGTCTGTGGGAATGCAGCTTGTCTCTTCCCTTTTTAAATCTTACTTTTAATTGGTTTAATCCTGGTTTCTGAACACAGTGTTCAGTACAAATCTCTGTCTTTGCTGATGATTTCCATTCGCAGTAAGCAACACTCACTGGAAGGTTTCTGGCAGGGGTAAAACGAACCATTACGCGTCAGCTGTTTCCAACTGGAATACATTAACTCCTGTTATAACTAGATACCCACGTCTCTCAAGGGCTAAAGCTGTTCTAGGAAACTTTGGGTCACTCTGTAGTATCGAAACACTCCCCAAGTGTTGTATCCCCTGCCAAGGTATTCACCATCTCTTGTACTAATCAACTTAATTACCTTCTCTACAAGAAAAAATAAAAAAGCAGATTGGATGGGTTGGTGGGGTTGGCAATGACCTCTGGAACAGCTTCTGTATGTTCCTGGTGCAGATCCAGTAAGTTGTTAGAGTACTTGGTGGTCTATAGGATATGGCCTGCTTTGTCTATAGGAAATAAGTTAGTTTATCCATCATTTACAGGTGAAAAAACAAATCCTAATCCTGTAATGGCCACTTCTATCTTGGCAGAATCCAAGGACTGAATAGATGATACATCCTAGCAGGGCTAGAAGAGCAGACCTTGCAGTACTGCTGCAAATGCAATTACACAGTTGCCCCGAAGGCTTCATTCCCCTGGGATTTCAGTCGGCACCTTTCATAAGCACTGAATTCAGTGTAAAGAGAAGAAGGATCTGTCTGTGCTATGTGAACAGTCTGGATGAGAATCATTAAACCATTAGGATTTAGGTCCCTGCAAGTTGGGCATCATAAGGCATCAGTTGTTAGGTTTTGGACTCCAGGGTGTAATCCAGAACCCAGAGTTGGGTGCTGGGGCTCCCTGTACAGTGCATGGGAAAAGCTGGATGCCTCAGTAGGGTGATCAAAACCACACATAGTGACTGGGTTGAAGCCCTAAAAGAAGCAGGGTTGTGTCAGGATTTTGGACACCTGATTCAGAGCTGCAAGAAAGTGCTGCTGTCTGCTTGGGATCGTCTCCTGAGTCCTGGTGCTTCTGACCCCTCAAAGACTGAATAGGAATAAGTGGCTTTTAAAGATGGCTAGAGAAAAAAATGGTGATGATGTGCCTGGTAGGCTGGTGATTAAATTGTTCACCCAGGATGTGGGAAACATGGAGGAGGAGAGCAAAGAAGAAGAGTACAGGGGTGTAGGTTGTAGCATAGGTTGTAAGAAGAAGAGTATGCTTCTAACCCATGAGCGAGGGCACTCATCTTGGAGGTTTCCTGGGAGCACGGGCCCAAACCTATGGCTATTTGAGCCCTCCAAAAATGTGGTGTTGGTCATCTTTATTAGGTGGACCTCTTTCCTTATTCGACAGGCATTGATCATGTAGGCTAAGTACAGACAGTCCAAAAGCCCGAGGCTGAATCTATTCAGTCTTTGCAGGTTAGTCTAGGCTACAGACCAGCTCCCTTTTGCTTGCCCTCTCTGGCCCAATAATGCTCATGTTCCCAGTTACCTTCAACAGCACTAATGGGGAGCGTCACAGACTAGCTTGGCTTATAGGCTAGCAGTTGGGGCACTTTTCTGGAGGTGGGAAATGTGGGTTTGATTCCCTAGAAGGCTGAAGAGATCTCCCACTTACTGGACAGGTACCATAACCATTAAGGTAGCATACAGAGGGCCAGTGCCCGCTTCAAGCAGCTGTAACTACATATTGAGGGGTCAAAGCTCTTAGGTTGTCGGATGTGATGAATACATTTGGGCTTTTAAGAGGTTTTTAGGCACCTCTGCACTTCATTTCTTGACCCCACCAGGGCTTGGGCAGGGGTAGGTGCTGAGCTGCTAAAATCATAGTGGTTCTGGACCTGCCCAAGAAGGAGATCTGTAGGTGCCTAGGGAATTTCCAGTTAAATGAGCAAGCACCTCTTTGAAGTATTTCCAGGGTTAGGTGTGTCCACACATGTGTATGTGTGGCGGGCGTCTCCTCCTTTGGATCCCAACTTGGTCTCCTTGAAGACGAGGGCATGCTTCATGGGCTCTGTCCTTCAGGTCTTTTCATTTTCAGCAAGTCCTCCCTGCCGCACAGCCCTCTATCAGGCCCCTGTCACATGGTACATTTAAGCCATGATTAACCAGTTGCTCATGTGGTAAGTCGTTACCTGGCCACATGTTAATGCTATACACCAAAAATGTGCAATAACTTTGTGGCTGGTTCCTATCACACCGTTCACTGAACATGTGGGGTTCCCAGCTGAGGCTTGTGCCCAGTGACTGGGAGTGCTATCAGCTGGTCTGGCCTCCCAGCTGAAGGGTGCACCCTGCACCCATCACCTGATGGCTCCTTAGGGGTGCATGATGTGCCCCCATGGGTGACAACCTCATCAGCTGGTGGGGCTCCCAGCAGCAGGAACTTGCTACTTGCCAGTGCAGGGGTAGCCTGGGATCACGATCCTGGATTCCCTCTGTATAGGCAGTAAAGAGTGATGGGACCTGATCCTGGATGCCATGCATGTGTGGCATGACAAGAAGCACGATTGTGGGGGTCCCGCATCAGATCTCATCGCCCCTTTACTTGCACGTCTGCCTGGGGCCTCGGGCGATGGTATTTCCAATCTGTTTTGAGTGGCACCATGATTTTGTTTTGCACAGTGCAGTGGTTTAGATTAAATAATATCGGAGTTTATTACAACCCTGAGTTTCACAGGCCTCAAGGGTGACCCGGTTGTTTGGAGCCAAACTGGATGTATAGTATAACTCAATATAACTCACAACATTGGCAAGTTAGAGGGACCCTTAAAAGTTACCTCTGCTGCTGAAATGCATCTGAGCTGCTATTGTACTGCCCCCACGCTCTGGCACTGGAATATTTCATCTGGAGGCAGAAGCGTGGTAGTTATTTGAACCAGTTGCTGAGAAATACTTGGACCTCTTCCTTCCTCCTGGAGAAGGACTAGACGATTCCCTCTTCAGTGATGCTGATACACAGGAATGCGATCTTCCGGAAGGGTGGTGTTGATTGCATATATATATTATAAGGTTTAGATCCACCTGCTGGCATGGCAGGAAGATGAGATGCGGGAAGTGTGGGGGAGGCGGAGATATTTCAGGCTTTGGATGTTTGTGACTACATCATTATGTTCATCAGCCTCCTTTTTTTTTTTTTCCAAACAAAAATCACAAGCTGTTTTTTAGATACCTGCTTTGCTCCAGCAAAAAGCTTAGTTAAAAATCACGTTTCAAAATTCCTCTTAGCAACAGGGGTTGGATTCCAAGGCATTGCTTTTGAATTGTTGGAAGATGCTGGGTTTTTGGTTGGGGTTTTTTTTTTTTTTTTTTAATTAATTTAATTTTTTAAAAATTTATGTTGGAGAGATTTTGCACTTCGTAGGTGTGATAGCCTTTAACTTGAATAGAACTGTTCCGAAAGTGGACGGTTGCATTTCATCAAGTTGGTGAGTATTTGATCACTGTTCTTCAGTCGTGTAACTGGTTACTGGAATGAACTGACTTCTATATATTAATCAAGATGCAATACGAGAAACCATAAGAAAACTGGGCTGAAAGGCACCTCGGGAGGTAATCCTGTCTGACCTTTGCACAAAGCAGGATCCTTCCTGCCTAAACCTTCCCAAGCAAATGCTTGCCCAAAATGTGCTTTAAAACTTCCAGTGATAGAGATTTCACAACCTTTCTAGGGATTTTTGTTCCAGTTGAACCACCCTCATGGTTAAACTCTTTTCTTTGCCAATAGGGACAGGCCAAGCAGGAACACTTTGAAATTGCACTCGTGGAAATTTGGGTTGGGTATTATAAAGTTTCTATCGCCACCCTTTTCATGGCGACCCTTTTGTACGTGAAGACCCTTATCAATCTCTTCTCCCAGTTTTCTCTTCCCAGATTAAATGACCCCATTTATAGCTTTTCCTCGTGTCCAAAATATTGAAACTTTGGGGTGCATAAACATCGCATTGGGACACCCAAATAAGTGAGATGAGGCTGCAGGGTTTGGCCAGCAGGTCTGAAAATCCCGCCCTGTATTCTCAATCCCTAAATCTTTGGACTTCCATTCTGGCTAGGCAGCCTAGATACTCAGATGTCAGTGGGTGTAGCTGGCAATCGTATATTCATTTAAGCACCTTTGAAAAATCTCAGCCGTAAGAACTAACTGCTCCCTAAATGGTGGAAAATAACAGGGAGCCTGGAGTATAAAAAGGGGGGGAAAAGGATAATCTAGTTAAATTGCTGCATGCCAGATAGGACTGTGTATGCTTAAGTTAATGAACATTGTGAAATCCTTCTTATGTAAATACCACATGGTTTCAAAAAACCAGCAGCTAATATCTTGCGTCAGTGGAAAATATTTGCAATAACGTCAGTGTCTTTTTACCTTGGAATCTGCGAACTGGAATTCTGACTTCTAGACGCTGCTTTATTAAACCCCGTTCTTGCTGCTAGAGTTGGAAGCAAAATGTAACTGTAGTGGAGAGACGCTTATATCTAGAAGAACTAGGTAGCTCTCTGGAGGAAGGAAAGATAAAACCGTATTGTGACGGAAGGAAGCCTACGAAGTGTATCTCGGAGCGTGATTGGGTCATGTATCAAATACGTGGTATCTCATCTCTAACCTTTTGGACCTTGTCATTGGAGGCTGGAACTGTGCCCGGCCTCTCCCATATGCATTTCAGCTTTGTTGTTATTCCAGAAAACAATTACTTAGGAAGGCCAAATTCCAGGGGGAATATTTCGGAGTATGTGTGTTCATGACCTCTGACTAATGTGTTCGCAGGTATTGGCCAGGGGGGTGGGGGAGGAAGAGGGGCAAGGACGGTAACTACTTAACAAGTTTAATTCTCTAAAATTTTACAAGTTTTGGACCTAAAGAGAGCCCACCTCAAACTGCAGTGGAAACAAAGTTGGCCCAATCTTAGACTTGTTGCATGGTCCCAAAACAGATGTAGGGCCTCTGCTGAGAGAAACGATCCAACCCTCTTTAATTGCTGGGCTTGTTGGAGCCATCGACTGCCACCTGTCTGGCTGCAGACCTGGTAAATGGGGCTAGTATCTGCCTGAGATGTCAGAAAGGGTGCTGCAAAAATGTGGTGTTGGTCATCTTTAGTAGGTGGAACTCTTTCCTTGTTCAACAGGCATTGATCGCGTAGGCTAAGTACAGGTGGTCAAAAAGCCTGAAGCTGAATCCATTCAGTCTTTGCAGGTTAGTCCGTGCTGCATAGACTGAGCGAATAAGCAAGTGAACAGACATACACTTTTGATTCTGGAAATGCAGCTGTGGGGTGCTAGAGCATGCCCCCCCGCTCAGCTGGAGCAGACAGCTTGGGCCAAGGCTAGCCCACCCACCCTGAAAGGGGGGGGGGGGTTGTGGAGGAGGTGCAAAGCATCCTGGGATGTTGGGGAACTGTGAGTTAGCTTGCATCTGATGGGGATCAGGGACAGAAGTTCAGTGAACCTATTTAACCTAAATCAGTTGAGTCTGATCCTACATCCATCCAGGTTCATTTTAAACCAGTTTTGGCCATTTTGAAAGCAGTTTATGCACACTGAACGTCTGTTGTGTTACAGATTTGAACTGGTTTCCGATCGCTTATACCGGTTTGTGTGTCATTTCTGTCCCTAGCCGTAGAGGTAGTCCAAAGGAGGATTGCATGGCACTTCGTTAGTGCCAGTGTCTTGGCACATTATAGCCTTGGTGGTGATAATAGTGGTTTCAACGACTTTCTTGGCTTGCTGCCTTAAACTGTGTGGCAGCAGGCAGCATCTGTAGTTAATGGTATCTGAAACAGATGCTATATTCTACCTTAGAAGTAGCTGTCTTGATGGGATATCATATGCATTAGCACTCATCTTTGGATGAAGGGTGTTGCAGAAAAAACTGACACCTTGGCTGTCAGTGCTGTTTTTTTTTGTTTTGGGGGTTTTTTTTGGCTCTGTAGAAAAAGCACAAGCTGGATTCTGTTTTATACACTCAGGGGTCTTAGGGAGTCTCTATTATAGCTGGTTTATAAAGAAAAAGTAGTTCTGTCAACATGCAATGTTTTGCAAGATAGAGAGGGAAGCTTTAACTTCTTAGTTAGCATAGCAAATATTTTAATTCTTTGATGTTGTTGAAGCCAAGACACGATGGTTCCCAATCAAAATGCTTCAGAACTTTCCACAGGAAATGCCAAATTTTTGGCTTTCTCTTCGGATCTGGAGCACTATTTCTAACATTTGGATTTTCCTACAGGAAAATGGACGTTCTGAACAGCCAAGACTTCTTGCCATCTATTAAAGCAGCAATTGAATTCACTGCTTAAAGAAGGTGATGCCTTAGCAATGGTAAAGGGAGGTCAGTGGCTCAAATGTTGGGTGCTCTGAGATTGCAGGTTTAAATTATGGCCAATTTGTCTTGGTCCAAGAGAAGTAAGTTCTCTTGAGGTGTGCCCGTGCCTTTTTTCCCCCTGGGGACAGATGCCCTTGAATGCCTTACCCATGCACTTCCCCTCACGTGTATAAAATGGAGATGTGGTGGATAAGCCACTCGGAGGATTGGATGCTCGCTATGGTCAAGACCCAGCTCTAGCATGTTTGAGGATGGCCATGGTGGCCATCACATTTACAACCACATTTCCAAGACCATAGATGTACCCTTTGCCTTGAACTATTTATTACTGCATGAGAGGGTCTTCTAGATGGGTCGGTAAAGAGGGATATAACACCCTGTGACAACTTGAGAGAAGGGACTTGCCAGTTTTCTAGCTAAAATGTAGCTTTTCTGACTATGTCTTTTGTCATACTGCCACTGTTTAAATAGTTTATTGAGCAGGCAAGGTAATTTTTCCTGGTAAAATCAAGAAGATTGGGAAGTCCCAGGGCAGGGAAGGGGAGGTAAGTCAGGCTGAAAGATGTGACGGATGTGTTGCAAGGATGTTAGAGTAGTAAAGGTCTCTAAATCCAGATACTCCAGGATTCTTGAGTTTGTGAAGTCTGTCTTTTGAATGCCAGCTTGTGAGCAGTTAACCTGTTATGCTGCCCCTTTAGAAAACGCTGGTCAGGTTTTGTGGCATTGAAAAGAAATATTACGATGTCATGCCTTAGTTTTAAGGGAAGGTATTTAACAGGAAATGACTTTGGACGGTGTTCAGGTAGGGGTTGGATTTGTTGTTGTTGGCGATCCCTCAATTCAGGGATGAGCTCTACCATGGCTCATGGATGGGTCTTGAGGTGACTTGGGAGTCCAGTCCTTGAGTCAGATCTGTCTGCAGAAGTAGGTCTTTCAGCTGGGGAAAAGAGGCTGGGATTCCTCTCCTTTTCCTTCCTCTGCTCTCTTCTCTGCTTTCAAGGGCAAGATGCTTTGCCTTGAAGTGGGCCACTGCTTGATTGAGGTTGTGGTGCCGTCAGAGTCGTGTAGAAGCCAGCTCCTCCCAGCTCTTGATGGCGTTGTCCACTTTCTTGAGGTCTTCCTTAAATGCGTCCTTATTAGGAAAGCAACTTGTGATCTGAACATACCAAACCCTTTTAATTTCATGAGACCCTGGCTCTTAGACTCTACCCTTGGGAGACCTGCGTAGACTTCAACTTCCTGTTCAACAGAAGCAAGTTTCTTATTTGCATGCTTTTAGCAGCGATGATCCAAACACCAAGAGGATGACACATACTGCCACCTCTGCTTACCATAAGACTGAGAGCCAAGTGCTGACAAATGTCTTGCAGGAAAAACCTTGCTTTAATAAGGTGACTGACGTTCAATGTGCACAATCGTAATCGTATCTCATGGATGGAAGGGGACAAGAGAGGAATGTCAGAGTTGGACGCTTTCTCGTTGCAATCTTCATTTCAAACATGGGACATCCTGGAATATGGTTGTGTCTTTGAAGGAGAAGTTGGTCAGGATGGGAGGAGAAAGAACACTTTATTTGCACACACAATAGTGGGAGTGTCCTGCACCATGGGTGTTGTCCATGCAGCCGTACTGCAAAACCAGAGCACTGGATTGGGACCTAATTGCCTGGCCTGACTGTGCCAGTGACCTGCTGGGTGACTCCCATTGCTCTGTCTCTCAGCCCATCCTTTGTAAAGCATTTCAACATTTACTGCTGAAAAAATGGCGCAAGAGGTTTGAGTGCTATAGTTCTTGTAATAGCTTGAGAGCATTTTAGACCAATTCAAATGTCCCTCTTTTCAGTGCAGACAGACTGGCATCTTCCTTTGTGTACGGGTATACACATCTCATTTATTTTCAAGTATACTTTATATAAATTATGCATGCTACCAGTGTATACTATAAGGTGTGTATGTATATTATAGCAAATTAAATTGCCTATCCATGCTAGCTACCACCAGAGCTATTATTTTTCTGCAAAGAAAGTAGTCCTGTTTTGTAACTCCGGTAGCAGCTGTGTGTATATTTTAGTTTAATTATCCATACTAGGAATGCAGTCCCTAATTACTACTTTCCCCAAAGCATAGATGGAGGGTTCTTGCATAACCTTATGGACTGTAGCATTCAGTAACGTGTGCGTCTGTTGCAGCCTGCTTCTAAACGGCTTCTTCTTCTGTCCAAATCGTTCCTACATCTGGTCACTTCATATCATAAAAAACCACCGAAGAATGGAGTTTCTAATGAAATGCGTTTATCCTGAAAACTTCCAAATCGGGCTTGCTGTGAAAGGTAGAGTTCCTCTGCAGTTGATTAGTAGTCTCTTAATAAAATAAAACCTTTTACCTGATGGAGTTTTTCCCATTTCTTCCAGTGACCTATTGTCCATGGTCCAACGTGATCCTTGAAGTAAAGCTAAGCAAGTTGGATAAAATTCCTTGAGCTGCAAATCCTGAGGTCAGGTCTGACTTAGGTCTTTGTAGGGACCCAGTGGGTGTCTGGCTGTTTGGGCAAGGATGCCATGCTAGCTGCATCACTCCCTTGTGTGCCTTGGCCATGCCAGTCTAATAGTCTCTCTTGGCCTGGGTAGACTTGTGCTCAGTTTTTTATTTTTTTTATTTCTTTATTTATACACCTTAGGCCAAAGCCAAGAAGCTAGTCTCTACTTATTGGGAGACACGGTGACCTGATACCGATAAGTGGTTAGGACAGAAGATTTGGAATCTGGTCTGTTCTCCAGAGTCAACTGGTGACCTGGGGCTAAATCAAAAAAAAGCATTTAACCATCTCAAATGCAACCTGGGTGTCTCTAAGTCCAAGCAAGAGACTTCTCGATCCCCTACCCAAGTGCTTCAGCATCCAAGTTTTTTGCTACTGAAGTAGTCTATATGTCTGAGTAGATGTTTGAGAGCCGGGCATGCTCAAAAGTAGGTGCTGAGGTGCTCAGCTCAGTCCTCTGATGCATAAAGCTGCCTGGGGTTCACCAACCGGTCCCCTTGGGGGCCTGATCCAGTAGATGTGCTCAATGCATACTTAAAACCCCAGGAGTCTTGAGTTTGGGATGCAGCACAGAAGTCTTTGCCACTGGCTAAGGAGATTGTGGTGGTACCCATGTGTTACAATAGCCTAGTAGTCAGAGCTCTTGCCTGGAAGATAGAAGATATGGGTCCTAGCCCCCTCTCAGCTTAACGAGGGTGAAATGCACATCTCCCACCTGCCCAGGAGAGTGCCTTGGGCTGGCGGTGGCAGCACTTTCTTCTCTTGTAAGATCTGGGTCACTGTGCAGAAGGGAGAGCAAAATTCATAAGGGAAGCACAAAAGGGAATGTGAACCTGTAGCCCGGTGGTGAGGACACTCCCCTGGGAAGAGGTCTACTCCAGCACTTCCCCATGCACTTTATCCAGTAACTCTTTAATGCAAAGTATAAGCTGTCCTGGGATCAAGGACTAGAAAGCAATGCTGGAAAGCTGCCCTTCACCGTAGACTACAGACTCATGCTTGTCTCTAGTGGGTTATGGAATAGAGAAAATCCCACACAATTTACCGATTCGTTTTGATGCACTGGCTGGGGGAGTAGTTAGCTGATTGCACGATTTCACAATGATTACACACTTAATTTATACAACACAATTTTATTTTAAAATTCTTTGCTACGTATATAACACTGCTTAGCTTTAAGAAACACCACAGACATTAAGAACACAATAATTACATATATCAGAAACAATGCTCCGAATGCACTTCCTTCCCAAACAATGCTATAAGAATCAGTATTACAAAAACAACTACAATTACAACTAAAAGTTAGATTTGAATCAATACTATTATTTTCATAATATACTTACAATCCTAGAATTCTGAGAAGCCAAATACCAAAATATGGTTTCATTCCTCAGTAGTACAATTTAATGGGCTCGCCTCAGCAATACAATTCAATAGGCTGGCCTCAGCAATACGATTCAATAGGCTGGCCTCAGCAATACAATTCAATGAGCTGGGCTCAGCAGTGATAGGACTAAGTCCCCTTCCTTCAGTCCCTTTCGGGCGCTCTGCAGCTTCAGCGTGAACTAAGAGATTCGTGTTCACGGAGAGGTTGGTTCAGGTGATCAGTCTGATCCGGCCTACACTTGTGATTCTTCCTTCGTTGTTCTGCAAGTGAAGTCACCTCCAAATTGGGACAGTAAGTTACAGTTTTTATTGAGTGAGCTGCCGTCAATGGGCTCCTCCTACTCAAACCTGTCATTACCCCCAAATTTGGGCTCGGATCTTACTCAACAGATTCTTTTGCTTAGTAATTAGTTTCCTTTGTTGAGCATTTTAATTACTCTTGGGGAGCTTCCATATCACTGCAAATGCCCTTTTCTTACCAATCTGTCAAAAGGCTCTAGGGTTTGATCTCTCGGAACTCAGGATATTTGCTCTTTTTGTAAAAGACTTCTAAAGATAAAATTCAGAAGTTAAAACTTTTAAGCAAAGTCAGGACCTTTTGCACGTAGTCCAAAAACAATGAGCTAGATAAGGAAATAAATCTTATCTTCCTCCTGAAACTGGCTAATGGGCAACCATTACAAACATTTAAACTATTTCATTCAATATGACAATGCTCCCTCTTGCAAAATTCATGGGAGATGGAGAGAAAGCATTTCTTTCTATATTGTGGCACAGCTTCAACAGGAGAGGGGAATATAGCCCAGTGATTAGTGTCCTTGGAGATGAGATGTGGGTTTGAACCCTCATAGGCTGAAAGGACCCAGGGCAATTGCTGTAATAGCTAGGCTGTTAAAGAAAAGGTGGACCACACCTGCCCACTCCCTTTGCCCTGGTTGTGATTTCACAGTACACAGCGAGACAGTTATTGCTGAAGGAAGGACTTGGATGCCTAAATCCAGGAAGCGGTTTCAGACTATGAACCCCAGTCTTCCATGTGGGCTTAAAAGTTAGGCTACATCTCTATGGACTATGCCATGATGTGATAATACTGAAAAAGTGCCTTAAAGGTCTAAGAAGAGAGAGCAGCCTAAGAAATCCTTGCCCCTTGCATGATTTCTGCACCATCACAGCTACAACATCACTCTTGCACTCCCATGATAGGGCTGTGCAAGGCTTCGGACAGAGCTTTGGACCCGGAGAAGCTTCAGACGCTTTGGGGTCCGAAGCAGCACATCCGGGTTGAAGCGCTGCCTCATTCGGCTTCCCGAAGCGGTTCGAAGGTGCCATGGAGATCCGGCCATAGGGTATAACGGGGAAGCAATAAAATGCCTAGAACTTTGTTGTTTTTGGCTGAAATTTTCAGGGGTGGTAGACTCTGCAGAGGGGATGAAGCCTGCCAAGATTCAAGAAGATCGGTGCAGGGGCTTGGGGGGAACTGCACCCCAAATTCTTGAAAGCAAAACTCATGTCACGTCTAGGTGTTACAACATAGCGGGGTGAAAACTGTAGGGGTGGTAGACCGAGGCATTAGCTGAGACACCAATCCCTGCGACAGGCAGAGTCAATGACAGACATGACCCAGTGCCTAAACAGCCGGATCGGATCACTGCCGACTCTCACAGGCTTAGTATCCCATGACACAGAAGATATCAAAGTCTATCACGTAAAATTGAAAATCCACAACCCAAAGAAAAGAAAGCAGCAGCCAGATAACACGGTGACATCTTCTTACGCCTGTGCATAACATTATTCCTGCGGGACTCATCTGCCACCTCTAGCTAAAACCAGCAACTCCATAGATGCAACACAGCTATGCAGGAGAACTTCAGGAAAAAATTGAGACACAATCTTCTTTACTTAACCTCCCAAAGAGATCACCCTAACAGGAACTACAGCTACTCCTCGCTTAACAGCGGTGTTACGTTCTTGAAAAAAACGACTTTAAGCGAATCCAATTACGTCGCAGTCATCGTTACCTACTAGCAGACGGCGGCCAAACAACGGTATAAGCGAACATCGCACGACTTTAAACGAGTACGTTCTCTAATAGATCGGCGACGTAATAAGAAAACCACATTAACCGGGACAACGTTAGGTGAGGAGTGCCTGTACGCAGTTAGTCCAATAAAAGATACCCCACTAAGAAATCCTCTTGTGTACATAATTTCTGGGTCACCACAGCTGGAACATCACTCTTACACAACCTTAAATTGACTCTTCATTTGTATGTTGGAGTTTGGCAGTTCTTGGTTGCTTGTACATTTAGCAGAAGGAAGCTTTTTGAGGTATCCTACTGTCAAGATCAAAGTGACCCTTTGGGAAGCTCTAGCTTTTGCATGAATTTTAAAATTTTTTTTTTGGAGTGGCTCATGGGGCAGATGTGCCCACACCCAAGTGTTGGGGCAGGGAGGGAAAAGTATAGGAGAAGAGGGTTTTATTTCTTTGTTTTTGAGATCTGTTAGGTTTTCTTTAAATTATTCTAACAAAAAAGGACTTCAAGCATCCTGGGAGGCCTCTGATTCCCTCCACCCCCACTTCCTCCTTCCCCACCCTTTATTTTTTTTTTTTGCATGTAGGAAGACAAGGCAAGTGTTAGGCACTGGGCCATGTCTGTCATTGACTGCTTGTCGCAGGGATGGGTGTCTCAGCTAATGCCTCGATCTCCATTGCCCATGGGATAAGGCACACCAGTTTCTGCAGCAAATGGGGCTGCTTTTGCATCTATATGCCTTTGGCATCTTAGCCTGAATGCCATTTACCGTTGGGTGACCCAAGGGCAGGCTTGGTGCAAATCTGGAGTAAGGCCCAAAGTCTCATTGGTGCACGTGAAGTGGGATGCTGTAACAAGACTGCTTTTCATGTTATGATGCGATTCTAATGATATAGTACTGACCTTGGCCGTGGGGGAGGTATGATCTGGCCCTAATGGAAATAGGGGTCCTCCCCACCCCTTCCCTTTCCTCTGATTATCATTGACCAGCAGGTATAAAGAGGATAAGGTCTGATAGAAATGCAAAAATCTAGAGCTCTTGGTTCAGAGATGATACCTTTTATTAGACCAGCTGAGAAACTGCCAAAAAAAAAAAAAAATCTTTTTCTGCAAGCTTTCACTCGCATGCGTTTTTCATCATGCTCAGGGAAAGTTAAAGATGGGGAAAAAGTCCCCATATGTAGGAAATCAACTTTCTTTTTGCACAGAGGAAGCTGAAGCTGGAAATCTGTCCCTCTGGGCCCATGACAGTGTCTTTGTGAGTTGTTCTTTGTTCTGCAGATCAGGCAGGATTACTTCCCTGGGGGTGTCAGATGCCAGGCAGGGAGGTGTAGAAATCTTTCTTGTTCAGCAATGCAGTTTATAATCCAAAATCGCCTAACATTTGGCTGATAGAAATATTCCTGGCTAGGAACTGGTACGGGACTCCACAGCTTTCCTTAAAGAACATAATTTTGGTTAAGATGCTGGACCCCAATTCCAGAGACTTGGCTTCATGCCCCTGCTCTGCCCCAGATTTCCTATGCGACTTGGGTCCAGTTTGTAAGGTGGGACTAATAGCAGCCTTTTTACAGTGGTGATGTGAAGAGACAGAGTTTGCAAGGTACTTGGGTACTGTCATAAGAAGTGGGTAAGTATTTCAGGTTCAGATAGCCTAGGTGGGGTCTATAGTCTTAACAGTTGAATGTAGGCTGACTGTAGTCCTGCATCTGATACCAGTGCTCTTAGGGATGCTACTTGCGATGTCAAAATAGAAGATGAAAGCTTTTGGCCGGAGGGTATAATATGCCACTTGGTTTTTCCTCTGCACGGTGCTTTCTGTGAGGCATCTGGGCTTCGAATGCTTCCAGCTTGGGAGGTAGAGAGTCTCGTAGTAGCAAAGTATAAACAGTCTGTAGGATCCAAGAGATTTACATAGAGCGGGTGTCTGCCTCTCCACTTGGCGAATATAAATGAATAGAAAAGGAGCTGCTGAGCAGCAGTGAGACGAGAAATAAAATGATAGCACCCCCTTGGGAGCTGCCTGTCTCGCAGGAGAGCTTTTTTTGGTTCGTTGCTCATCTTATTACTATTGCAGCCTTGTGTTTTTAATCTCCGGCTCATACATTTTTTGGGTGTTTCTCTAAGGTTGGGAGGAGGACGTTGCAACCTTGATGGGGAAATTGTACGGTGGTAAGCACCCCTTAGGCCTCACTGGGTCCATTGTATTAGAGCTTGACTAATAATACCTTATAAATCCTTCTAAGTATAATCTATCAATGTGCCAGTAGAAGAGATGGGAATTAGGAGGGAGAGGCTGTATTAACCCCTTCTTATCAATGGGGAAATGAGTGCTGAGATCATAAATGACCTTACTTGGGTAAATAAAGTCAGCAGTAGAGATGGGATTAGACCCTCCGGCTTTAATCCCTCATCTGAAGAACTAATATATTAAATGCTGCAAGTGCCTGTTTCCAAACTCTGCCTTGGTCTCCATTGCCCGTGGGATAAGGCACACCAGTTTCTGCAGCACATGGGGCTGCTTTTGCATCTATATTCACAGATTCACAGACATTTAGGGCTGGAAGGGACCTCATGAGATCATCGGGTCCAGCCCCCCTGCTCTGGGCAGGAAAGGTTGATCCACTAGTGCTTTATTCTGTTTCTTTTAATATAATGTGATCAGTGAAAAGTATTAATGAAAGAACTATTTTTCTATAGGGAAGATATTAAAATGCCCATTAACGCATTCTAAAAAAATAGCTTCTAAAAAAATTGCTGATGCTTAATGGCAAACTTCTTTCATAGCAACTTTTCCTTTGCATTACTGGATTTCTGCTGCCTTTGACATCTTAGTCTCAATGCTATTGACTGTTGGGTGACCCAAGGGCAGGCTTGGTGCAAATCTGGAGTAAGGCCCAAAGTCTCACTGGTGCATCTGAAGTGGGATGCTGTAAAAAGACTTCCACCAGGGAAAATGTTGCTGTAGGGACTTTATACCTCTTTTCTGGCAATCACCCCCCAGCGTAGAGTAGGTTTGTAGTGGAGTGTAAGGGAGTGATGGAGGGGAGGAAAGCAGAGATATAGGTCGTGGCTGAGAAGCTTTGGGAAGAGCAAGGGTCCTTATGGTGACGGAAGAATTGCTATTGCTTCCTCTTCTTTAACAGCAAATAATGACTGCTAAATGGATCTATCAGGTTGATAGCTGGTGATCGGATGCTAAAAATATCAGTATGTGAAGGGTAAATATACAGCTGGTCAAAAAAGAGCCTTAAGATCTATGAGGACTGATGTTTGGTTAATCCGCTGTATTTGAGCAGCTCTATGGGAGCTGGGAGAGAGGACCCCATATGTATACCTGAGCGGAGCTTTTTGCAGGGACAGCCTTGTTCGCTCCTGTGCCTCTTATCATGGGACTGTCGTTCTTTGGTGTCTGCTCTGGACTCTGCAATGGCACAAGCATCTGCTTAGCTTCCTTCCTTCTTTTAAATGAGTTTCTAGGCTTCCTGTCTGCCGCGGATGCCACATCCAGAAGCAAATACATTCATGCTCTGCTTTTTTAAAACTCGTGCCTGTTTTGGGGCCTGATACATGGCTATATTTCTCTGGAAGGCTGGCACCCCCCCAAGGTGAATGGGTACTATTTAAAGATATGTAACAGGGAACTCCCTTTGCTTCTCTTGCCCCAGGTCCACATTGGTACAATGGGAATGAGAGCACGGCCTTGCCTATGACTGCTGTGATGAAGATAAAGATTGTGAGGTGTTTCCACATTTGAGTGCAAGTCCCATGACTTTACATGAAGGCTTCGGTGACTTAATCCAAGGTTTATAGAAGGAGCACAAATTGAGATTAGTTTCTGTAGGTTTTTGGTTCTTAGTGCTATAGTCAAAACCACAATTCAGGGCAGGTGTCTCCTCTATTTTCAGAGAGTGAGCTGCACCAAAAAATGCTGCTTGCTTAACACTTTTGCAACAGCATGTAGGAATCTGGCTGCTGTGCGCCTCAAGTTAAAGTTAATTGGGAGGAAGCGTATGGTGAGGTCTCGGTGTGCTGCCCGCAGAATATTGTGCGGGGAAATAATTGCGTCAGGCCAACAGCACTCCATCTCGTAGCCATGGAAAGGGGGACTTGCAGGACGGTGCATCACGTGTTCCAGGGGGGACGATCCAAGGCACCCACCGGGGCAACTAGAAACAAAGGCCATGAAGTGAAGGAGAGCAAATTTAGACTGGAGATCAGGAAAAAATTCTTTACAGTGAGGGTTGCCAAAATATGGAATATGCCTTCAAGGGAGGTGGTGCTGTCCCCTTCCTTGGAGGTATCTAAGAGGAGATTGGAGAAACACCTGGCTGGGGTCATCTGAGCCCAGCACTCTTTCGTGCCCGGGGCAGGGCATCAGACTCGATCATCTAATAGGTCCCTCCCAACTCTAAAATCTATGAAATCCATGATAAGGAGCGGTATGCTGGTGGAAATTATCAGCCCAGGAGGTTTGTGTTGCATCTTATTAAAAAGATGTTCAAACTCTCACCTCTCTTCTTTTGCTTTTAGGTGCTGCATGAATAAATCCTGATTCTAATTCAGTATTTGCTGTTATGAATTGCCGGCGGGGTTGTTGTATAACAGTGACTGCCCCGTTCAGGCAGAACGCACTTTCTCGCCCAACAAAGGTGTGAATCTTGTGGTAATAGTGTGTGTGTGGGTCTGCACAGCTCTGAGTTGTTTGCTTTCCCTTTTTTCTCAGCATCCGTTGTACTGACAAAGGGGCTCATCGTCCTTACTGTGAAGGGGCATGCACAGGGGAGGGGGTATGAGTATGTGCAGGTGAGATCTTGGGTATGGGCTGCTATCCCAAGTAGGGTTGCCAACCCTCCTGGATTGGCTGGGGGTCTACCAGAATTGGCATTGATCTCCCGGTGACAGTTGAAAGCAATCCGGAAAATTGATCTTGTGAATGGGTTGAACGGTACAATGAATGACATGTCATGTTGGGGGGGAAAAAAAAATCTAGCTTCAGTCAGAGTTGGCAACTGTAATCCCAAGGTCAATGTCCAGCAAAAGAGGAGACTGCAGCAGTGAACTGTACTAGCTGAAGCCAGCCTGGGTGGGGTCGACAGGATTGGCCATGGCTTGTTTGCCATGGAGAAGCTGAAGTGCCTTGCCGTCTTTGCTGTGTGTTTAACCTCGGGATAGCTCGCATACTACTTCTTAGCAGTCTTGAGACTCCCAAAGTGCAGGGAGTGTCCCTGAGGAAATATTTCTAGCATTACATACTGGCAACGTGGTTGACTTAGCACTTCTGTTGATCAACTGTTTGGGAAGGAGGGAGTGGACTCAATTGGTTGAAAGAGGTATTGTTCTGCAGTTTTCTACTGCTGGAAGTCTGGTTGCTGCTACGTTAGTTATTCCAGCAGGAACAGTGACGCGTTCTGAGATTTAACGGTGGGTAGCTCAGTGTAACTTAATTAACATTTGTGGGTTTTTGGCTAAGGTAGGAGCTTTGGTTGCCTAGGACAGTGCAGCCCTGGACCACGATGATGACTCTTATGCTGCAACAACAGTACACAAAAATGCCGTAACACTTGAGCATCCTTGGTTTTAGCTCTGGCAAGCACTTGAGGCACAGTTCAGTAAGGTACTCGAGCGCTCCCAAATTTAGCACGTGGTCCTGCTCAGAGCAAGGTTGAAAGAACAACCCCCCCAACCCTCTCACTATTATCAGATTTAAGTTTGCTTGACAGATAACATTATCTTCTGCGATGAGGGTCCTCACTTTTCTTTGTTTATAGTGTGTGTTAAAAATTAGAGTCACGTAGCTCACACATCTTGGGGGGGGAAGCCAGACCTTCTCCTCACCCTTTGAATTGTGTAGCAATAGCTTATAGTGCCATATAGCAACTAGAGCAGTATTTACCTGGGCAGGGAGAAATATTTCTTTTTTTTTAACTATCCACTGGTAAAAAAGGAGGATGCAGTCGTCTCTGCAGACCTCTAGTGAGAGTCCTGGTATGGAGGATTTCAGCTCCAGGTGACTGCCGCTGAAAGAGGTGGGGGGAAATGAGCACCCTCTTTAATTCCTGCTCTACCCAAACTTTAAAACCAACTTCCCCAGGAGGAGCAGTGGTATTCCTATTCAGGCACTGCTGGGGGAGGCAATTGATTTCAAATAGGTGATAATGAGCCATATTGCCTGCTAATCTCTCCACTCCACCAGTGTTAACAACAGCGTCTCTTCTTAATGGTCTTAATGATCCACTCTTCAAACTACCCTTTCTTTTGCAATGTTGCTGTCTGAGAGACATTTTTGGTAATGCCTGTCTTCTACTTCACAGCTCTGAAGACTGTTTTTAGCTCCAGGTACACACCTCAACTCAAGTGTAATAATATTAACTCAAGCACAGAAATGCCTGCCTGTAAAGTATTGGAGATACTGTCAAGATGCTCGAGGAAACTAGATTTTTGTTTGACAAATCTGAATAAGAGATGTGCATTTAACTGTAATGACTACAGGACTAATAACACTATCTTTTGATTATTTTGACTGCTTTTCACTTAGTTTTTGGTTTTGTTTTTTTTAAAATTTAAAATAAATTTAGCAAATGAGTGTGCATACCAATACTTACCAATTTTTGCTTTGATCTTGAACTAAATAACATAGCGCTAGGCCTTTAGCATATTAGTAAAGCTACTACTTCTCTTTAATGTATGCTCTGTTTGTGTATGTGTGCATGCATGTATAATATACATGGGTGGATCTAGGATTTTGAAAATGGAGGTGTAGGTGGTGTGGTGCATCATGTATTATATGCATGATGCACCATGCTACCCGCACACCCCTTTTCAGAATCCTGCATCCACCCATGTATATTATACACACACAACATACATTTTTCTCCAGTTAATGAGTATGTTGTGTGTGCATATAATATACATGGGTGGATGTAAGATATTGAAAAGGGGGTGCGGGTAATGTGGTGCATCATACGGATACATATACATGATGATGCACCACACCACCTGCACCTCCGTTTTCAATCCACCCATGTATCTAGGGACCAGCCCTCTTGCGAGTTTGCTGACTGGCTGGCTTTGCCTTCTTCCTACGCCATTTAGGGGAAGCATTAAATTAAGTTGTTACCCCCCGTATTTCAGCTGCACCAACTACCTCCCCTTTTCTCCTCTCCTTTATCCACATCTCTTGGGAGGAAGGGATCAAGTCCTCTCTGTAAACCACTTTGAATGCGTGTTTGTTATAAATGCCTTATGACAGTAGTCAGAGGCTAAATATACTTCCCAGAATGAGAACTGGAAAAAACTGTCCGTCACTTGAGGCAGCTAAGTAGCGGTCCGTTGCTTGTCTCCACTTTGCTTGGGAAAGGACTGGATTCTTGACAATAGTTTTGGTGGTTTTGAAAGCACTTATAGTATGTAGAGGCGATGCAGCCATTTTCCTTGTTTTTTTTTGCGGGGGGTCAGTACAGGTTAGCTGATGCAAGGCTGTTCCTTGAAGAAAGGGATCTGCTTCCAAATCTGTGCTAGCTCATGGCCTGAGTTAGTCTGACACATGGGTGCACTTGGCAGATGTTTTCAATCTTAGCACCGCCTTCTCCAAACATTGCTGCACACAGTTCAGCATCTATCCATAGCCATAATCTGGAGCACGGCAGTGAAACCCTTCCAAATGAAGTCTGTTAACTGGAAGACTTGGCTGAATCCCGACTTCCAGTGACAACCTAGGGAGTCAAAGGCGTGTTGGGTAAATTGGGGAGAGGTGGAAGGTGCACAACTTGGCCTTGCGTGTGCAACGAACCACCCTGTGGGAGGTTTGCCTGGCAACAAGGGGCTTATGAAAACCTTGTCGGAGACTCGCAGGGGCGTGCCCGACCGTATTGGCCCCATGCCGCCGACTGGCTGCAATGCTAACAGTAATAGTATCCAAATGGCCACGAAGTGCAATAGCTTTGCAGTAATTTATTGGTCTCCTGGTGCTAGTTTTGGCAGCTGGATAGCTTGGCCTCAATGCATCTATTTATAGAGCACAAAGGGATTTGTTACCCAACAGCTTGATGTTAGAGTAATAAGCTCAAAATTATACAGCTGAAGAAATTCACACCTCTCGTTTCCTGCCTGCATCTCTGCTGCCTTACGGCTCCCCTTTTTTCTCCCGGTTGCCTCCTGCTCTTTCATACTGCCTCTGTGCTCTGAACAGCCGCCGCCGCCTCCAAGTCCTTTTGCACCATTGCTTTGTTTTAGCAGCACTGATCTCATTGCTGAGCCAGTACCGAAGATGAGACGTTAAGACAAAGGCAGACTGAGGTTTCTTTGAGGCAAGGGCTTCAAAAGTGTTTGTCTCTGGCTATCAGTATATACGAAATCAGAAAGCATACTGAATTACAGGAGCTATGCTAGTTGTAGAAACGAATTCCCAGAACTTCCATGCACCAAAAACCGGGTGCAAGAAATCTCCTGCTCAGTACATATGTTGCGTTCTCCGTATTCGTGTCCTACGGTACTGACGAAGCTTGGGTGACTTTTGGATGGGTTGCTTTTGGATGGATCTTGAGGCCAAAAGGAGCGTAAAATTTCTCCTGTTTGGAAATGGTCCATGAAGTTCTCCAGGCAATGGTGCTGCACCTACAACTCGAACCCAGAGCTCCTGGCCTAGGTATCCTCCAAGATGGGATTGGGGGAGTGACTTGGCTGCATGGCCTCGGTATTTTTTAACTTGTAAAACAGGTCTAATCGTTGCTTATTAGAGGTGTTGTGACAATTGTCACAGCAGAACTTGCCTTGTAAATGTTCACACTAAACTAGATGTTAATGCGGCTTCACAGCGTTCCTCTGAATTGTGTGCCCTGCGGTAAGAATGAATGGGAGGCTTAAATAACTTTATTACTGTTTAAAGCACACTTTTTTTTCTGCGCAATGCAAAATGTGCTGAAATCGGAGAATGTAAACCACTTATCTGTTAAATCAATGACTCCCGAGCTTTCTGGACCAGAAAGCCATTGTCAGAGCACCACATACCCTCATGAAACTAATTGGTTCACAGCGGGACCCCTGCTTTTTTGTGGACCCCATACCATGGCGTTGCAGACAGCAGCATATATTCAGGAGAGGGCTTGAGGTTTGCTTTGGCAGCCCAAGCCTCGCTCAGCTCCCTGTGCAGGATAACTATTCTTGGAAGCAAAACAGTGAAGCCAGAAGTACTTAGCAAAGGAATTCCCTTGTCCTGATTCTTGATCTCGGTAGAAACGGATAGGATTTGACTTCACGGCAACTCCCAATGAGCCTAGATTGATTTAGCTTTAATGCTGAGGAAGTGGAAAGGTCCAATAACGCTCCGCTAGCAGCTTGGACGGTGAAATGCAGAAACGTGACTTGATTTGGAGAGTAACCGCTGCTGGCAGAGGCGTTCCTTGTAGCTTGCCTTTGGGCAAAGTCTTGGCTGCTGGGAGCAGTTCTGCACTTCTATTTGTATGGGCCCTGATTCAGGAAGGTGCTCGAGGGAGTGAGTAGGCTCCAAGTACTTTTCTAGTGTGTCTGTCTGTGCTGTGGTGAATGAACCACGCTAGGGGCAGTCTTAGGAATATGCCCTGCAATGGAGCCACCCATAGGAGTAGTCAGTTGTGCGTTGAAGGGAACGGACGCACGTCTGGAAGGGCGGCTTCCCCCATCAAGATCACGAATCCTTGCTCTTAAAAAATGCGATGCGATTGTCTTTATGCCTGTACAAAAACACGATCTTTGGGCTTTAGAAAGACTAATGGAAAGACTCAGGTGTGCAGTATTTGATGGTTAATTCGGCCTCCAAAGGTGAAGGTGTATGGGCCTCCCATCCCCACAGATGTTTTTGACTGGATGTCCTTAAACCCTGTGTTTACTGTAAGGTTCAGCATCTGTAGAAGCAGTGAGCAATAGTTAATACAGAAACCTACCTTTTACAGGTATATCGATATATTCATGTAGAACAAAGCATTTTCAGAGTCATCTTAAACCGGACAGACTATAAGCACGTCCAGCTTACTGGGCATCTCCCTCTCCGACGGACGTTTCCGCACGTCCATACTCTAGACTTTCCCGGGACTGCTCGAGTGGGTGGCGTAGGCTGTTCTCTTGACTCTCCAAACAGTTCATTTCCCCGTCCACTTTATGGAGCTATTCCTCTTAAATCAGGCTAACCAGCTTTTAATCACTCACCCACCCTGTCACAGGGACTACCACTCTTAAATTGCTCACAGCCCTTCAATCTATAAAGTCCCTGCACTGGCAAAAGAAGCTGTGCCATAATCCTGTAACTTCCTTCAAGTGCTGGTTGAGCGGCTGCTTGCCTGGACCTACCACCTCTGGTTTTTTTTTTTTCCTCTTAATTGTCCTTAATCAATTCAGGTCTGTAGCTTTGTGCAGAACAGTCTGATAAAATCCACATAGTGCACAGAGGAATTCCCCTTGCTGTCTAGGTCACATGCAGTAATTATAAAAAGATCATGCCTGTTCTTGGATTATTGTTGAATAGTGTCTTGTCTGCCATATTCATCAAGGTTTTTCTTACTCAGGCCCCACGCAAAGAACTGAAAATAATAAAGTGATGCAAATGCCTCATTTTTTGCTGGCCATTGCTGTTTGGACTGTGCGTGTTGTACCTCTATCCCTGTTCCTTTTCCATCGAGATTGTAAGCCTCTCTGTATAGCCCCTCTGCTGAGTGCTATTCGTACAGTAACTTGCATTTGGCCGAACTACTGGGGAAGGCAGAATCTGTCTGCCTCGGGTTTTGAGCCCATAGCTTCAGGAACGGTTACTAGTAGAGGTGCACAGATAAAGATTTTCTTGGTCACTACCGATAGCCAACTGATTAACCCACCACGTGGGCCGATGCTGATCCGATGACCGATATTTAGTAATAGTGCAAAAGGCATTTTCAACTACTGACATAAATAATCCTTTTGTTTGCTTGTTTTGCATTTAACACACACACGCGTGCACACACACACCTTATTCCCATGCATGTTGCCCCCTTGCCCACGGTTTCTTCCTGCAACCCCACTCCCTGTGCAGCTTGGGGTGCAGGGACCAGACGTCCCAGGCACGTGACCATATTTATTGAATACAATGACCAAAAAAAGCCAATAGCCCGGGGTGGGCAATTATTTCAGGCAGAGGGCTGCTTACTGAGTTTTGGCAAGCCATCAAGGGCTGCATGACAGGCAGCCAAGGACAAGTAAATATTAATTTTCTAAATTTTTTAGGGATCCCGGGGGTCGGATAGAATGGCCTGGCACGCTGCATTTTGCCCACCCCTGCAATAGCCAATAATGTAATTTCTCCTTTTATCGGCGCTGATCCGAGAGCCAACCAATATATCGGTGCACCTCCTCTAGTTACTAGCCCTTGTCTTAGCTCATTTGGTCAGCGTCTGCATCCCTTGCTTGTGACAGAATTGTCTGCTAAGCTTTATATTGGTGTTTTGGGGGTATTTTTGACAAGTAGGGACTTTGACTTTATTTGGGCTCTTCTCCCGCACCCCTGCAGATGCATATAAGCGATTGAACTCAACATTTGCTCCAAAGGGTACTCCAGTGGTGAGAGAGCTGGGATGTGCTGCCATATGCTTAGCTTTTCAGCTGAAGTCCTGTAAGCATCTGGTTTGCCTGCCTCAGCCCTTACCGCCATGCCTTTATAACACTGAGGTTGTTTCTGCAGCTCTGTTTTCAGCGGGCCCAGAGGGTGACGATCCCTTTCTCTTTGCTCCAAGGAACGTGATCTGGAAGTCGAATAGCTGCTGCCTGCAGAGCATGTCTTTTGAAAGTGGATTGGGGTCACGGATGGCACATGGGCTCTGTGCCATCTTCCCTGTGACCGCTGGGATTTCAAAGAAGGGGCAGCATCTCTAGTGGGGGTGGTTCAGGCTTACCTTTCTCTTGTGTCTCTTTTGGGGGTGACGCACGGGGGTTTTGTGACAGCAGCTAGTCCTCTCCATAAGCACCTTTGCTGCCGCTGCTGCTGTAGTTCCTGTTTGCAGGCGTCCCTGCTCGCAGCGACTGGGGCTAAGCATAAGGTGGGTCAAAAGGGAGTCAAAACTTACCCGTTCGGGTGACCCTCATTGCAGGGGGAGAAGGAAATGAAGGCTCACTCTGGCCTTGGCTTGCCCATGGGGAAGACCGTAGGGCTAGTGCAGCAGTATTCAACCTCACTGGACTTGAGGCTTACCCTAGAAAATACCAGCTTTTAGCTTTTATTATGGAAAAATAATAGAGCAGTTCTTCTGTTGCAAAGACCTCGGGAATCTGTAGTGTCAGAAACCTTCTGACCGGTTCTGGTCTTTTTATTTGAAATCTTTGGGTCTATGTTGTGATTTGTTTGTAGGCCCTGGCGTGAGTAACAGGCACCCTTAAAAGGGTCTCATGGCACCCCAAGTTGAGAACTGCTGGGCTAGCGGCTACCACCTTCCTGTCCCTTTGCCCACTCTTCCCTGCCCTGAGTATGGCAGCGCTGTCTGTATAATGGTGGGGAATGGACAAACTCCTCTATATCAAGAACCCTTTCCCCCAAAAAGTCTGGGTTTGAAAATCCGGACCAAACCTAACTTTTCTTTGAAAGTCTCTTTCCAGTAAAACTATCCCCCAACCCAGTTGTCACCACTCTGCAGTGGCTGAGTACATTGAAGCAGGAGGTGGGATTTTCTTCTCCTTGACCTAGGAGCTGGCTGGGAATTTGTCTTCCTGTTCTGCAGGAGTATCGAGACCCTGACATTTCCTCTATTGGGAGGAGGGGTGGTTTGAGTAGACGACAGTTTTTGTAGACCGTTCACTTGAAAAGTTTTGGTATCGATTGTGCTTGGAGATCTCTCTCTGATCGAACGTTGGCATGTGCGTCGGTCATGTTGGAGCGATGTCGTCGCTGTGCCGGTCCAGGAGATGAGAGGCAAAGATTTTTGTACGTCAGTTTATATTGGGTGAGGCGTATTTTAGTTTAATGCAAGGCATTTGTCAGGCTAGAGGGGAAAAAAAGCAGGCACGTTCTTGAATCAAAAGGTCTCTTTGGACCACAAGATGGGAATGTTGAAATCTACCCTTTTTCAATAAAAATTAAAGCTACTTATTAAATTGGCATTCTTCCCCCCCCCCCAAGAAAGAGCGGCGAAGTTCTCACCTACCTCTACTTCTAACCCGTGTGTTTAATAACGAGGAGAAACATCTGATACTTATTTTTCATCCTTGAAAGATCTCAGTGCTTCACCCAAGAGGCAAATATCCTTATGCCCCGTTTACACTAGGGGAAGGGGTGGCTGGGACTGGAGCACCGAGGGGAGACGATTTGCTCAGGGTAACCCACTTGGACAGGAACAGAGCCAGAAACTCAACCCAGGCGTCCCAAGCTCCTGTTCCATTAAATGATACCGTCCCCATGTGCAGTGGCTGGTTTCTATTGAGGCAAAGCAGCAGCCGCGTAGCTTTATGACGCGCAGTATTGGGACCAAGTAAATGGCGTGTGCAAGGATGACCTGCTCTGCGGCATCTTCACTTAAGCTTCCTGCTCGCGACAGATTGCTGGCTACTGGTGAAAGGGATTTAGGTTTCCTAAAAAGCAAGGACAGAATTGCCCTAAATTGCACAGATGACAAGGTCCAGGATGACATGCATTCTTTCCTAAACCAGTTATAGGCTCAGGCTCTGACACACGAGAGCTGACAGCTGCACTTTACACCGTACAAAAGCCAAGCACCTCCTCTCTGCTTTGCGTAGCTCCCATCCCATCCGAATCTCTGCTGCCTTCTCTGTGATTAGCTAATGGCCACCGTGCTTTTCAGGAGCCACGATTGATTCGGTCAACTTGGAATTGAGGCCGTGATTTGAGCACGTGGTCTCTGCCAAGGACAAAGCTGTGGCGTGAACATGCAGCTCTCCTAATGCTCGTAACGGGGTCAGCACTGATGTTTTAAAATGACTTTCCAGTGCGGTGTCTTTGTACCTCTGGCTGTTTTATGCTGGCTTATCTGTCAGATTTTAAAGGGGCAAACACAAGAAAGGCTGGAAACCATCATCATTTCAAAATTATTTTCTGCTGCATGTTGACATGTCACCACTAATTTATTAAATCTTTATCTCTCTTGCCTTGGCCAGCTCCGACATCAGCTACGCTGTAATAAAAGTTGACCCCCAACTGAGCCCTTGCTAAGGTTTGGCCATCCTTAGCTTTAAAGGAAGGAAGCATGATCTTAATCATGATATCAAGTGACACCCACGCCTCGATGTGAAATAAATCTCAGCGCATTTGCAATATGCCTGATATAGTTACAACGCTGTCATTGTCCGAAGCTGAAGCAGAAAATACCTAGTGGCTGAAAATCATTGAGATAAAAGGTTTTCAAAGTTGAAACTTTATTTTTTATTTAAAGACTCTCAATTTATCCCACTTAATCGTACCTTCATTTTGGAAAATTTTGCTTTCCAACTGTTAGTTGCTTGTCTTGTGCTCTTAAAGAAATGTGTTTAGGTCTCTGTTAATGCCCTGAAGTGATCAGGTAGAGAACTTGAGATCCCTGATTTGTCTTCTGTGCTTTTCCTTGTCTGGAAGGATGACTTGCAAGGAAGCCAGTTTCATTTCCAGGTTTCCATTGCTGTTGTGCACAAGTTGCCTGTGCTGCGGGGGAGCAGCGAAATAAAGCTGACCCTGGTACTCTGAAAAGAAGACGGACTCATGGGAGCCCTGTTTCGTGTCTTGTAAACCCTTCTTTATTTTAAAGGTAAAATTCTCGAGACAAATTTGAGTCGCTGATACCTTTTTTTAAAGGTAACTAGCAATAGAACCAAATTTGCCCTTTTACTGTTTCTTCGTATATATTGATTGTGTGGGTTTTTTCCCCCCCTTCTTCCTGGTTGTTTCAGTTGCTCCAGGATGCCCCTTTAGAGCAACGTTTCTCAACCCGTGGCTCGTGGCCCCAAAAGTGGGTTGCAAGAATATATGAAAGGGTTGCAAACAAACTCTGTGCGGTGGGGAAGGGGCAGGGGCCTCCCCTATGCCACCTGGAGTAACCTGCCATGCAAACAAACTTTAAAAATAGATCCACAAACTTCAAAAATTAGATCCTCCTTTTAAAGGAGAAAACTGTGGCTTTTCCCTGGTAGAGCTCCAGCCTGCACGGGGCTGCTTGGCACCCCCCATGCCCCACACACTGCAGGGCAGCGGGTCAGGACTGGCCATGGATGATTACAAATGGGTCCCGGTACAAAACAGGTTGAGAACCACTGTTTTAGAAGACAGACGGTGGGATTTTCTATATGTACGATTGACTTGAGCTGTGGCTTTTTCCTCTTCTGAGCTCCTGGGGCTGCCTCAGTTGTGCTAACAAGATTGACGGTTCGCTGTGCCTCCTGGAGGCATGCCTAGTTTCTTGGCTCTACTTAGACAGGCTACCTTGTTTGGAAGAGAGTAGCTTGACAAAAAGAGGAAGGTAAGAACAAGCAGATATGTCTGGCGCAGGAGGGGATCTCTGCTCTCCGTGACGCTGCTGAAGCTTAAGTGGACTATTGTGTCTGCTACCACGCTTGGAGAGAGACATGACAAGCTGGAGAGGGGCCAGAGGAGGAACGGGAAGAGGAGGCTTTGGAAACGTGGTGCGTGAGGAAAGGCTGAAAACAATGAGGCTTGTTTCTACTCTCAAAGAGAAGACTGAGGGAGGACCTGTCTTGCAATAATAGGTAAAAGACGGGTTGAAAGAAGACAGCAGGCAATTGTTCTCTGTGCCCACTGGAGGTGGGACAAGAAGAAATTGGTTTTATTTGCAGCAAGGAAGATTTTAAGTTTAGACGTTAGGGAAGATTTCTAACTAAAGTGGTAGTGAAGCCTCGGGAGGCTGTGGAAACTTCATCTTTGGTATGGAACGGGTTGGATGAACATCTGCTGACTTCGGCGACATCTAGCAGATGCACACGGGTGCACTTGCACCCCTTGATTTCGGCCGTGCACGCCGATGCTCATGGTGTATGCCCAGCTTGCTTCTGTGCTGGCGGATAGACAAGATGATGCTTGGGATTCTTCTAGCCCTATCTTTTAAAACTAATTTTTATGAATGGGATGGCATGGAGTGGGCAGGGTAGCATAAACAAGACCAGGTGGCCACTCTCTGACCATGCGTGAACATTGGTGGGTGATGTCATAAAATGCGTGTTTTAATAAGAGATGATGGGAAAGTGGGGCTGGAAGGGAGATCGCAAGGTCATTTAGTCCACCCCCCTGCTCAAGCTAGGGTCATTCCTGACTAAACCATTCCAGCCAGGCGTCTGTTCAACTTGCTCTTGAAAACTTCCCGGGGTGCAGAGTCTGCAGTGTTTCCAGGTAGCCTGTTCCAGCGCTTGACCACCCTCATATTCAGATAGTTCCTCCTAATTTCCAACCTAAATTTCCCCCCGCTGCAGTATGAAGCCATTGCTCCTAGTCCTGTCCCATACAACCACAGAGAAAAGCCCATCTCTAGTTTTTCTATAATTGCCCTTCAGGCGTGGGCCACCCGGGTCATGGTCTGACCAACTTTTAGCACGTTAATTTATATAACCCATAAATGTGCAATTGTCCTTCCGGTTAAAACTGTATAGCTATTTTTTAAACGACATAGCTAGCAAAATTAACGTGCTAAAAGTTGATCGGGCCATGGCCCATGCCTGTGCTCTCTGGTGCGTGGCAGGTTACTCCCAGGTGGGGTAGGAGAGGCTGGGGCCAGCAACTGTGCCTTACCTGGGGGTTGGGGCAGCTGCATCCATGTCGCTCCTGCAGCTGGGAACCCGGCCGGCAGTTGGAGTGTGACTCCGGCCGGTCAGGCTCTGGTTTTGGGCGGTGCATGATGCCTCCACGTGCGCCACCCCGCTATTTTTCTACATGGATTTTTTTTAACCTCGGGATCTCCCAGGGTCAAAACGCCCTGCACGCTGCAAGGTAGCAGCACGGGAAATGCCTGAATATTGCATGGCTGTGCTCATCTGGATGCAGCCCTGGATGGCATTCTGTGCTTAGGGGGACAGCGTGAGAAGACCCAAACTTTTGCAGTAAAAGGAGACTGAAAAATGGCAAACCTGGTACAGCTAGAGCCTCAAAAAAAGAGACATGGGGGCTCCTCTGAGAAGAGAGGAATTAGCAGCAGCTGTTTTTGATGTCTGAAACCAGCAGAAAAAAATGGCTTGAGGCTGTCTTAATAGTTAAGACTCAATAAAGGGCACAAATGCAACACTTAAATAAATGCACTTAATAAAGGGCACAAATGCAACACTTAAATAAATAAAAATTCCACCAAAATTTCAACTCCTGTTGAGATGACAGCAAGGAAAGCTTCCTGGTGTGCGGGGGCATTTTGTTTCTCGCTAGGACCCTTTCTCGACAAGTGTCTGCTTTCTCTGGACTGTTTCCAAAGGGGGGCAGAGGAAAACAAACCCCAGAACATTTTGTTGAAAAGTTGGGAATTTTTTCAACAGAAATCTAGCTTATAACCAGCTGGATTTCTTATCCATAGCTGTGTGTTACTTCAGATCAAGCTTTTAAACTGAGTGCCATCTGACATTTATTGGACCATGTAAATCTCCAACCTGCTTTTGACCTCCCAGCTATGTGGGTTAGTTGATAGCTGGGTACAAACGCATTGAAGCTGCTGGTGGGTGTTTGTTAATGAAGATGAGCATATTTGAATCCCACACAGGCCATGGACAAGTGTTTGTTGCTAAAAAGTGGGTTTACAGAAATGATTTCACGTGGCCGCAGATGTTCTCGGAGGGTTTTGAATTTTTAATAAACGTGAATGACATTGCACGGGAGGAATTGCAGCTGGGTTTGAGAAATGCCAGGTTTGTAGACTTGGAGGCTGAAAATGCTAATCTTGCTGCGTGGGTCGGTGGCAGTGTCTGGGTCCCCTCCAGCCGTCCTAGATGTGCGGAGGGAGGGAAGGAGAGGGCAGCTGTCTTTGTGGTCCTGCTGGGACGGGTGTTTTGGGAAGTGAGGAAACTCCGCCACCAGAGCCGCACTGCAATAATCTGCTCTCTTCACACCTGCTACTGAGCAGCTTGCTGATGAATGCCACTGCTGGCCTGGGTTGCATTTGAGCGGATGACCTCCAGATGAATGACTCGATCTTATTACTACTCCGTTGTGCTGTCCCAGGCTCTCTTGGAGAAGCCGGCAAACGCAACTCGGAAAATGCGATCCCATTAGTTGCACTTGGCCTGTTTGTTCAAGCAAACGTTAAGGGCCGGGTTCATCTCTGCTACCTTGTGCCGGGGGGGTGACGGGGAACTTCAAAGACTTCCTTCCTGGGGAAGAGGGATCGGTGGCGCTTGCTTATAAAAATAAACAGAGCAACCTTTTTTTTTTTTGGCTCGAAGCAAGTACACGATGTTAACAGCGCCGCTGCATCAGGCAGCACTGAACGCAGGTCTGCTGCCAAGAAGCCTGTCGTGGTGGCTGCTGACAAGAAGACAAATGCCAAAAAAAAAAATAGATCAACTGCAATAAAAATTCAATTTAAATGGCCATCAGCGGAGGCAGCGATGACACCTGGTAATCGTCCAGTCACTTGAAGGTCTCCTGTGCTTTTCTACTCTTCTGTTGGCAGTGATGGTTTTATGAGAGTGAGTGGGTAATGTTCTCATCAATTATTCACGGCACCTTCTAAATTATAGATGGGGAAAAGACCTATTAAGTCATTTAGCTCATCCTCTGGGGTCTACTGCAGGAGTATTTCCTAAAGTCTGTTTTCTAGAGCACAGTTCAGTTGTCTTTAAACCTATCAAGCCATGGGCTTTCCCCTCTATCTTCCCTGGGGAGACCGTCCCACTGTTTAGGAGCTCTTGCTGTTAGGCTGAATATCAGGAAAATATCTTTAAGTTGTATTCCTTGCTTTTTTCATTGCCTCTCTTGCCTCTCATTTCTTTTGCTCTGCCTTTGCCCTGTCCTAAATGATTCATTTTTTCCTCCTTCGTGTTTGTCCCTTCACGTCAAGCATTTGGATGCTTCCAAGAGTGGTAAACCATTTAGCTGGTTTATACAGAGATGTTTTTGTAGGTGTACAAGAAAGCCTATCAAGAAAACAGTGGTGAACTACAAGGACTTTTACTGTGGCGTTGTCACCACCACCGGTGAGCCCCTTCCACCTAAAATAAACTGGCTTGGCCTTGCTGATGTTTTTTTTTTTTTTTTTTGTGGATGTAATATCTTAGATTTCTCCCTTCCGCCTTTTTATGACATTTAAAAAAAAACTCTCTTCATTTTTTTTTATTGGCGCAGGTGGGGAGAGTGGCTGATACTGTGTGTGTCTGGTTATAGCAGGAAGAGCTTTAAGAATGGCCTGATACTAGACCCCTGGTCCTCGACCTTTGTAGACTCGAGGCTTCCCTTGGATGAAACCAGCTTTTAGTTTTCACTTATTTTTTCTGTAGTAAAAAAAAATTTAAAAAAAAAAAAATTTAGAGCAGTCTTTCTGTTGCAAGGACTCCAAAGCCCACAACAAGTCAGAAGGGTTTTAACACTACAGATTCCTATTTGAAATCTCTGGGTTTTTCTTGTGGATCGTGTTTGCACACCTAACAGTGCTACCATGAGGATTGCAGAGCCCCGCACGGTGCTGGGATACTCTGGTTGAGAATCACTGCTCTGGGCTCATCTGATTTCCCACCTGGATCAACTTTCTGGCTGAGCACTATAAGAACATCTATGGTTTATCTAGCAAATGTAAAAATTAAGGTTGATTAGCCCTCTTCTGACTGGAAAAAACATGACGTGATCGCCTGGTAGAGTTGGATAGGTCTTCCTGGACCCATGGTTTAGCATTGCACAGCTACAGGCATGCTGTGGGGCCTGCCTTTCCTGCGAGACATCAGCCATTGTTGGAGATGGGATAGCGTTTTTGGAAGGGCATTTGCATTTAAATGCTGGGAAGTGGCTAATGGAATTGGGGTCTGCAAGCTAATGGCAAGATGTCGGCATTTCCCCCTGGAGGGGAAAATGAAGAGTAGAGACAGTGCACGCTAATTATTCATGAAGTCTGGAGGCTGCTTGAGATGGAGATTATCCATTATGGAGCCTAATGTGTTCCTTGTTACTTCGGTCTTTGGTTTCACCGATGCTAGGAGCCTCATCCTGAAAATGATGTTTACTGAGATGTTGAGCACCATTTCGCGCCAGGAGGCCCGAGCCATCTTGTCCTGCTGGGTTATCTACCCCAGCTGGGAGTGCTGTGTTGGAGGTGGTAGGAGGAAGGGCAGATCCTGTCTGTCTGCCTGGATCAGAGGTGCACAGACCAAAAGGCACTTCATACTGGTCAGGGGGGAAAAAATCTTCTATTTTGCACTATGCTGCAAGAATCCCATATGTTCTGAGGAGCTTAAAGGAAATCCATGTTTTATCATTCCCAGGACAGAGAGCATCGCTCTTAAACTGAACTTGGTTGCCTGCTACAGCGCATCAGCTTAGACTTTTTTTAGGGTTTAAAAATAAAACCTGGTATTTTCATTTCTCCTTTCTAACTCGGTTGTGGGTAGCATTTTGTGGCAGTGGGGCAGAATGGCCCAAGCATCCTGGGAAGGCTGGTCCTAGGACTCACCTGCCACTGCCTCTCAGTAGCATGGCAAAACGGTGGCCCACGCTGCTGGTCCATAGCAAAATGCAGCCCACGCTGCTGAGGCCCCGTGCCACTGAACTGACAAAGCGCCAGCTCCACGAGCAAGATCCAGTGGCTGTGGACCAGATCCAGCCCGTGGGATGTAGGTGGCCAGCCCCCTGCTATGTTTGTAGCAGGAACGCTGCAATAACTGTTATTCAAGAGGATGTCTACAGGTTTAGGATTTTTGGACCTAGCTGAAATGGAGACATTTAACATCAAATAGACACAACAAATTTAACATCAAATAGACACAACAAATTTAACGTAGACACAACAAACAAACGAAACCCCTTGTATGTAAGGCTGCTCCAATAACGATCTAAAATTGGGGCCAACCCTTTTGCAGGAGTGCCACACATTAGCTTCACACCTCCATTCCAGTCCCTTTTCCCTTACCAGTCCACTGCTCTGCTTTAATGCTCTGCACCCCATCTGCCTGTCCCCTACCCAGGCTACCCCGTGCCACACATGGAGGCGCCTATGCCACAGGTTGGCCCCCCCTGATATAAAAGAGGCTGTAGCTAAGCATTTGTACACCTGCGAGTCTTCTGCGTGGCTTGTACTTTTGCAGTTCTGCACTCTGGGCTCCTCCTTGGAGTCAGGATTGAGGGAAGTACAAAACCAGCATGCGTTTTTGAGGTGCTGAGATAAAATGTCTTAAAACACAGCTGATTTGTTTTAGAAGGAAGGAAACCGGACTTCCAGCACTGCATCGGCTTCTGGTTGTAGGACTGAGCTGTCTCTGCCATTGTCTGTCTGTGTCAGGAACCGGATGCCTGATTCAGTTTAGCAGTTTTGAGACCCCTTGTTCCCCCTAAGCCTTTCCATGTGTGCGACTTTGAAAACACGCGTTTCCAGTTTCTGACCTGTACTGTGTTAAGTACAGCTTGGGAGATGGCAAAGGATGCAGGAAAAGAACCTGGAAAGAGCTT
Organism: Alligator sinensis; assembly: GCF_000455745.1. Taxonomy (NCBI): domain Eukaryota; kingdom Metazoa; phylum Chordata; order Crocodylia; family Alligatoridae; genus Alligator; species Alligator sinensis. The sequence goes on along the minus strand of NW_005842013.1, from coordinate 2,522,575 downwards.
GAACCGATGGCCTTTCTGAACAATGGAAAATTAGTTTTGAACCACTAGGGGAGATGTTAAATGTCTCCATTTCAACTTGGTCCAAAAATCCTAAACCTGTAGACATCCTCTTGAAAACTCTGCAAAGACTGGACTTTTCCTAATAGAAGGCCAGTGTCCTATGAAAATAACAGTTAATGCACTTCATTCCCCTTGGTTCGAAGCCATGGTTTTTCTCTGATGGATTTGCTGTCAGGATAAAGGCTGGAGGTATTTGGAATACGTGAGCTTTCCATGGAGAGAGAGGTTTCTCGGAGAACTCAGATAAGGAAAGGTTAACCCAGGTACCCAGAATTGGTAAAGGAACTTTATAAATCCACCTGCTTCAAGGAAATGAGGGCATTTTTACATGCGTTTCTGGACATGGTGCCGGGTGCTTTAATTAGTGGGCTGTGCCAATTAAAAGTGCTCATGTGTCACGTGTATCGGCATCGCCATGTATCCCTGTGCTGAAAATATGATGGTGGGATGCTTTGAACTAAAGCTCATTGGACACCGCTGCCGTTTTGCCAGCATGGACATATGTGGCGATGCTGATGCATGTGATGCACGAGGCCGCCGGAGCACATCAATTTTCATTTTCCAGCAGACTCGATTCATCAAGTCTGCTCCGATGCACTTGATTTCCAGTGCATCGGAGGAGGCTCCATGCACACGTGTAGGAGCCCAGAGTGTCACACATGTCCAGTATTTGCTCCTGAATAGGAGCAGAGGCTATAAACCCATTCTCAGCCTCGAAACTCTCCTGATTCTGGATGTGATAGATGCAAATTGAAGCCAAGTTGCAGTAATATAGTTCTGATTTTCAACCCTTATTGACTGATTACTTGGCCTTAAATTGATGTAAGCCAGCTGTTGGCTTGCAAAGGTTTCAAGTCAGTTGAGCCAACCTGAGCATGGACTGCTTTCTGCCACAGTGGAGTGGATAAAGGGTTTTAGTAGGACTGGCAGCCAGTGCTGTAAGCAAGTAAGTCTCCGTGCTCTGTATTTAAAACGTGGTTTCCATCCATCAGGGAATAATTGCAGCTTAACTGAGGGATAGCTTTGCATGCATGCAAGACTTGTGGCTTCCAGAAGAGTTTGTTTCAAGACGAGGATGGGAAATCCATTGGGACTCCTTGGATTTATGTTTGCTTTTAAAAGCATGCAAAAAGGCTGCACGTTCACGAGTAACATTTTTTGTATCATGAATTCTACTTCTAGTAAAGAGGAAAACAGGAGCTTTTAGTCCCAAGCTTGGTTCCCTTTATTAATTTCAATCCCAAATTTTGGGCAGGTGGAAGTGCAGGACTAAAGTTTTCTTGAGCTCCCAATGGTTTTTCTGCTCGTGCAGTACAGTGCTTGGCATCATCAAGGGAAGAGGGCCCTAATGGTGAAGTGGCAGAGATACTAATAGAGGTCATCAGTGGCATCAAACTATTTGTGAGCAGAATACAAAGTCCACTGTGGGGTGTAAAATGTGTGAAAACCACAACGCGGTAACAAAATCCGTGGGGAAGTTTTTCACGAACCATAGCAGCAAGGTCTTTGGGAGGATGGCCATTGAAATGTGGTTGTGTGTGACCACTTGGCAGGGAAGATGCTCACCCTGAAAGAGTCTTGAGGCAGCATCTTAATACATAGCCGTGCCTAGGGCAAGGATTTCCAGTACTGCTGGTCTGAAGTCTTACTTACCCATTCCTCCACGGTTTCCGTGTTTTAAGTTACTGCTTAGTAAAAAGATGGTAATAGCCCATTGAATTTCAAATGAATTTCTTGAAGGATAAGTGAAGCTCTTGCCCAATAATGGCTCTAACACAGTAAGGCCCAGATCTTGGTTGGGTCCTCTCAAAGCTACTGGAATACTAATTGACCAATAAAAACCCAAATTGGGCTTCTCAAATGTGTTGGGTTTTTTTTTCTGGATTACTGACAGCATGATAAGTGTTGTGCGGTCAGAATTTCATTGCCTGGAAAGTTGGGTCATCAGTAATGTGCCTGTTTTACAGCAGGGAAGCTTGAGCTTCCTCCTGTTCTGAAAATTTAAATGGTGCAAAGACTCTTGTCGGAGAGGAAAAACTGCAAGCGGCGTTCGTGTGTTAAATGTTGCCGAGTAAGGGTTTTAAAAACTGCTGAGAGGAGGAGGAGGAGGAGAAGGATGGGGGAAGGATCAGAGAGGAAAGGTTCAGAAAACTGATGGAGCTATAGCTGTGGTCATTAAAATGCTGTGAAGTCAGCAGGATCTTTCTTATATGCTGATGGGACCAGGCAGTAATGACAGGAATTTGATGTACTGGATGTGATAATTTATGAGAACCTCTTGGTATTATTAAGGATCCTATGACACCTTTTCAAAGCTTTGTAGAAATACTAATACATTTATATATATATATAAAATATATATATATAAAAACACCAACCCCCCCTTTCTTTTCTTTTCTCCTCTTTTTTTTAATGGAGAGGTATTGACTCCCACTATTCTGGTCAAATTCAGACTGGCCTATTTCAACTCTCCCTCCTCTCCCATGTTATCTCCATCTGATAAAGCATTCTTTAAATAGTTATGGGATAGAAATTGCTATTTTTCAGCTCAGAAACGGCCCAGTTCAGTAGTGAGGGAGCTGATTCCAATTTACGATCGTGAGCAGTGGCATCAACATTATGGCTGGACTTTTCATACAAGACAAGTTAATGCGCAAACTTTTGATCTTGTCTAAAAATGTTCTTCAGTTTTGTGACTTTGGTTAAATCATATGTATACAACTGTATGCATTTGAAGCTTAAGCAGCCATTTATAGTCCTGTACTGACAGTCACATATGTTGTCTGTGCGCTGCCCAGACTGAAGGGTGTATTGCTGGAGTCATGTAGAGAATGCTGCAGATGAAAGGATTTAGTTTAATTGAATTTATCACGTTCCTTCAGAGCCTTTTCCAAGGGAAGATAACTGTTGTCCCATTGTGTAGTCTTGAAGCATGCAGGAGATAAGTGGTCTATTTTTAATTCTGCAATAGGTTAGCATATAGACTTCCTTTTGACAGCCTGAGCAGTTCATTTCTGTTGGATAGGTGAAGTGATCTGGGAAGCGGGGAGGTGTCTAGGTATCAGGAGACTTAAGACTTACGATAATGCAGTATGATGGACATGATTTTGCTTTGGAAGACCTGGCTAACTTTAGGGAGCATGTGCCTGGACATGTGGTGGGTTGTCACTTTTCACAGCACAGTTTTATTTTCCCTGGGGCAAACTTGTCCCCACAGGAAACAAGATAAATCACAACAAAGATGCACACAAACAATAAATGATTTACGTCAAACTCTGCGGTCCTTTCCCAGGCCCTGAGAGGGCAATCCCATCTCTGTGCAGCATTGCAGCCTTCCCTCTCGGCTCCCCTCCCTGGGAGTTTTTTAACTTCCTCTAAGGCTAGCCAGTCATCCCTGTTGGCTGGCCCAGTCCTCCTAGGCAGGCAGGCTATTCTCTTCTAACTGTCTGCAGCTGGGCTGTAGACCCTGTTACAAACCCCTGGACTATGGGCCCAGAACCTATTCGTTGAGTATGATGTGAATGATAGTCCATCCTGCTCAGGTCCTTCAAATATTGGCACGCAAAGTAGATGGGGCCTTCTTTTTGATGCTTTGTGAGTTCCTCTTAAGGCTAAGGCATGTTGTAAAAGCAAGCATGTTAATGGTTTTTTTTTTAGGGACTTGAGCCAGGTGGATTAGCATTGCACTTAGGTGCTTAAGTCTGTTTAGATGTCTGATAAGTGGTTTAGGATCTGATCTTAGACATGCATTCAGCAGCGTGGGCAGCCAGGTTCTGCTTCCAGAAACACAGCTTGCTTTCTTGGTATCCAGACTAGTGTTTCCTTTTAAAACGTTATTGGGACACCTTTTTGTCTTAACACATTTTTGAACTTCTCTGTGTAGCTCTTTTTAACAATGACTAAATTAGGCTGCACCAGTTGTCCCTGGTGCCAGATACTATCAGCCCATTTTCCAAGGATTAAATCATCCTGAGTTCCTGTGTATTTTTATGTGGACCAGCAGAAACTTAATTGGGCATGTGCACCATGATGGGCTACGCTAGTCACCTTTCTCTGCATGCAGTGGTCAAGGCGGGTAAGCACCTTGCTAAGGACCTAATCCAATTGCCGTCCAATATAAAGAGTCCATTTGACTTTGGTGGGCCGTAGATTAATTCCTTAAAGCCCATACCTGTCGTATCCCACCCCTCTCACCCCCAGCGGTGATACCCAGAAATAAATAACTGACTGACCCTTGTAAATGTGAGTTGACTAGATTGTGAGACTCGGCATTGCTGGGCAGCAACACGTACTAGTCCAGCTCAAGGCAAATCCCTGTTCATCCCAAGGCTTTACCCAGGAGACTGTCATTGCTGTGACACTTGTCACCGCAACGTTTACCTGCATCCTTGATTGTCTAAAAATACACCTGCTTAAGCATACACTGCGAAAGCTGTTTAATGCTGTCTCATGAGTGTAATACTGGATTACGTGGGTACGTGTCACTTGTGCCGACAGCTCGGTTTGGCGTTCTGGACTAATGAAGGGGGCTGTGCGGGTGTGGATGGAGCTAGGCATCGTGAGAGCCTACGTGTTTGTCTGCAGTGGCTAGTTTTACTCTACAAAATGATAGGAGAAACTCTTCTCTCCAAGGGCTTGCCCCTTCCCTACATTATTAATAAGTGACAGTATCTAGTATGGGGAAGGGGACCTCTTGGTCTGACCCATTCTCTAGACCAGTGCTTCTCAACTAGGGTGCTGTGGCACCCTGCTAGCATCATTACATGTGAAAACATGGTTCACGAGCTTAACCTAGAGATTTCAAATAGGAATCTGCCGTGTTATAACCGTTCTGACCTGTTGTGGCCTTTTTGTGTGTGGCTTTTGTTCTTTTTTTTGCAGCAGAATTGCTCTGTTGTTTTTCTGTACTCAAAAAATGAGCAAAAACAAAGAGCTTGCATTTTCCGAAGGACGCCTTGAGTCTAACGAGGTTGAGGACCACTGCCTTAGACACAGGTGCCTTCGTTTTTTATTTCCAACTTTTCTCTGAGCCTAGCTTGCATAAAATGAACTGTTTTGAACAGGAGATTTTACCACATCTTTAACTCTCCTATGAAATATGAACTTTAATTTCTACCTAGGAGAACTTTTACGATCTCCGATGCCTGAAGAAGAGTGCTTGTGCCCGAAAGCTTGCAATTAAAGATTTTCAATAAAAAATTTTTTTTTTTTTTTTTTTTTTTTTTTTTTTTTTTTTTTTTGCAAAAATCTAGTTGTTCTAATAAAAGATATCACTTCTACCACGAGTCCTGATTTCTTTAGCTTTTTATGATGGTTTATAGGTTTCTGTTGGCTTGTCAACAACAGCAGAGAACCTGAGGGAACATCATACGGTTTTGCTTGCACCATGGGAGTTGGCTTGGTTTCAAGTCCTCTGAATCGCAGGAATATGAAGCAGTTCTCCCTCGTTGGATTCCTCCTTCCTCATTGCATAAAGCTGGCGGCTTAAAGCCTTTCCGTTCAAGAAAGGAACAAGCCTAGACTCCATGAGTCCATTGACTTCTCAGTAGTAGCCGATTTATTTCAGGAGAGCGGTCCTTGGGGTTTTCTTCTTGGGTTTCCATTGGGTTATTCTGAGCTAAGGAGGAAGAAAAATGGTTTAGAAAAGCACTTCCTACTTACATGTTGCCTCTTTTTTTTATCAAGGCAGGGGCAGGCAACGTTTTTCGAGCTGTGGGCTGGACTAACCCCTTCCCAGGTCAGAGGCAGATAAGTAGGTACTAACTAGTACCCATCTGCTGCCGTTTCTCCCCGCGACGGCATGGAGAAACGGCCTACTGTTGAAGCCCAAATCCGGTGATTTCATGGGCTGGATCTGACTTTTGGGCTCTAAGTTGCGACCCCTGCATGAAAGGATTTCAAGGATTTAATAATAAAGGGTGGCTCCTTATCTTAACTGTTCTCTCTGGTTTTGCCACAAATTTCAGAGGCTTTTCGAAAGAGCGTTTCCAAGTCCATCAAGCAAGACTGTTCAACAGAAAGGTTATTGCGTGGTGTCCCCTCCCCCAGCTGAATGTATTTATATGGTGCACTTGCAGGAACTACAAATACAATATTCTGTATTTGCAACAATACTCTTGTTTTTTTAACTCCTCTGCTCATCTTGCAACGTCAGACGTCCCACACGAGCCCCTGTGTAACTTGCTGAAGCGGCCTGATTTTTTTTTTGCTGTAGTCTCTTCTGCATAGGAAGCGTTTCCTTGATACTGCTGCTGTAGTGCTGATCTGTTTCCTTCCTTTTTCATGTTCCTCTTTAAAACCATTCCTCAAAGGAAAACACGTCGGTTGTCCTCGGCTTCGGAGGAGGCTGCTGACTTGACACCAGCAATTGGCTTTTGTGTCTTAATAAGACAGCTGCCGTCTCCTCTGTGGCTGCAGCAGATCCTGAGTGCAGTGTGGGGTGGAGATGCTGCAGCTCGCTCGCTCGGGTATTGTGGCTGCAAACTGCATCAGGAAGCAGAGAAAATGAGCCGGCTCTGTGACTGCAGCGTGGACCTACCTTCAGTGGCCAAGTCCGAAGTGGGTTAGACTGACCACGTTCAGTTGTAGCGATGCTTGCACGCGGCACTTCCCCAAGCGGGAAGGGTAGTGTGATCTGTCAGGTGGACGGGATGCAGTGCAGCCACGTGGCTTGGATGGGGATGCTTTTCTAGTGAAAAGGCTAAGGCCCATTTCTTCCACCCCAAAGGGGGCAGCTTTAGCCTCATTTCAAGGAGAAGTTCGTGGTTGCTTACTGGCCAGGCAACCAGCCCGTCCGTTCTCCTCTTGCTTCAGGGATAGCATTGCGGGGAGCAAGCCAAGATGCTGGACAGGGCTTGGTGTCCAGCTTGATGTCCCTGCATCTCTTGTGCAGAGATCTCTAGAAGACCTCCACAAACTTCCTAAATAGCTGACCCTTGAACATCAGCCTTGGGGACATAGGCAAGCAAGGGTTAAACTTCCAGTAATGACCAGAAGAACCCAAATGTAAGTGCTTTAGTTGAGAGCCCTTGTGCACTGGGACAGACCCTGTCGTATATCTTCACCCACCCTGGCATCTTGCTCTAGTGCCCCGGCAGTGGCAACGTATATGCAGGCATAGAGAAGGTCTTGGTTATTTGGCTATATTGGTTGCCTCATTAGTAGCTTTTCTGCTTTTTTTTAAATAGCAAACTGTCACCGGGGAGAGCATCTGTGCAGAGGCTAGATGAGAAGGGGAAAGAAATGGCAAAAAGTACTTCAAAGACTTGACTCCCTCTCTGGAAACCTCTTGATTTGACTGGATTCCTAGTGCTAGGGTCCCAAAAGCATGATGAATATGTTGCCTGGACTGTCAGAACGCTTCCAGTTCTGGATCTGACCCCCAGACCAGTGTCACCGTTCATACCGAGAGGACTGCATTTCTGGGAGGTCACCCGCAGTGCAGTGGGTCTGCACGTGGTGCCCTGAATGGTCTGTGCTAATGCGTTGTTCTTGGAGTAGTTTGCTAATAATAGACAGCTTTAGACTTAAGTAACAGCCTGACCTTATCTGTCCACATCGATGTTTGGTCTGAGGGGAGCTTATTAGCTTCTGGTTTTCACACGACACAGTGAAAAGTGTGGCCATTAATCTCTTCCTTTTTAATCGCGGAGAAACTCCTGTTGATGCATCGGCTGGAGGCACTGCCAGGAGGAGGTGGCAGGCTGGCAGGGAGCGCCGTCCTTCCACTGCTTTCAAATCGCCTTGCTGATATTAAGGGCTGATGGATGGTGATGCAACTTTGCGGAGCAGAAATGGTAATCGTTTTTTTGGCTCTGCCACTGGCTTCCTCTGGGATCTTGGTCAAGCTAATGAATCTCTGGAGCGGGAGAGTAGATAACTTTTTTTTTTTTCTTTTTTTCTATTTAGACTTGGATCCTGTCCTAAAGATCGGTCTGTTCAGCACTTGGTGTGGGAGGGGCCAGTACTTGGCAGGGGCATCTTGGTAGCCCCTGCCTCACAAATGCTTTTTAATTGCCCTTCCAATGGTATGTTTGGAGAGACGCCGGTTGACTTATTGGCTGGAAGCTGGATTTGAGGCACAGAAAAATGGAGGCCTGCATATTTTGTAAGCCTTGAATCAAGGAGGATCTTGATGTGTTCAACACTAGGGCAAACAGAATTGGAAACGCATTCTCAAGTGTCAACAGAGCCATTTTTATTGGTTTCTTTAATTGTGGTGGGTCAGACAGCAGGTATGGGGTAGAGCTGCTGTGCTTGTTTCAAGTGATGCAGAACAGTGCTACACAAAGATATCTTCCTAGGTCCTGGCATTAGGGTTAGGGTTAGCACACCAGGGTACCTGACCCATGGTTAGGGTTAGGGTTAGGTACCTGGGTCAGCTTGGACTGATCAGCTCTGCTTCTCAACTTGTTCTGGTCCCTTTATACAGCCCTGCGCTGCCCCTTGTAGACAGCCAGGTGGGACTTGGGAATCCCAACTATGTCCAGTGCTCATACTGCTAGACATCGTATTCTTTTTTTTTTTAACCGTATTGATTCATTAATCCAATTGATCAAATAACAGATTTAACATGTCCAGATCTTTCCCATCCCCTAAAATATACTTAAACACAGATATTTATCTTCTGTCGACAGTGCTACCATAACCCAAATCGATGTCCATAGAAGTCTTGCATTTTCCAGACTTCCTTTCAGCCTCTGACAGTTCCTTTGTTTCTGTCGATGTCGAGCTTTTGTGTTTCTTCAGCTCTGTATAATAATTCACCCCTCCTTTTCCCTAGAACTCCATGTAATACAAATCTCATTATCTTCTACTCACCTCTACTTGAGTTGAAGTTTATTCTTAAGCGTTAGCTCATAGAATTTGCACTTCAGTATTTTTTTAAAAGTTTCTCAAATTTTCTGGTTTGGAAGCAGGGGAAGATTTTTTTTTTTTTAAAACTGTTTCCACCAGGTTTCTAAATAAGCGTCTTTTTGCCTTCTCCCCAGTAGAACGCTGATTTGCTAGGACAACTTTTTCCCATTATTAAAACTGCCCAAATTTTTTTGAAACCAGCCAGTGACTTTGGGGGTGTCACTTCTCTCCCAGGCTTTTGCCATTTTAATTCTTGCAATTGCTAGAAGAGGAGTGAGCAATTTCCTGCGACACTTTAATCACGGAGGTCTCAGGAAGGTTCAATGGGCACGCCGAGAGGTTATCTGATAGTTGGGATCCTGTTATTTCCCCTCTCCGTGTCTCCAACCTTCTTTCAAAACAGTTTAATTCTGGGACACATCCACCACGGGTGGTCGAATCCTCCCGAACGATCTGCTCAGGTCCCTTCTGACCCTACAACTATGAAACTATGACCAATGTGCATGGTATGGGAACAGGCAAATGCATTTAATTTTAAGTGGGGAGAGATACCATCGATAGAGGATTTTAAAATAACTTTCTTTTATCATGCAGGGCCATTGTTCCAGATGGTCCCCATTCTTCAGCACTAATTTCTGATCTGATATCATCAACGTGCTATGTCATAAACAGTGCTTTCTCTTCTTTATGGCTATTTAAAATTGATTGGTCTATCACACAGACAATAGTTATGTGTTTCATAGGCGCGACCAATGCTTTTCTCAATGTCTGCCAGATTTGTGCAGGAGTTTTACCTTTCTTTGGGAGTGTGTTGAAAAGCCTCCATGGCAGGTGTTGGAAAAATGGGACGTTCAAGTTGTGTGCACCTGGTTCTGTTTCTTCCCCAGATTTAAATATATTTTCTTTGAATAATTGTCCAAAATGCATTATACCAAGAACTGGTTGATTGATACGTATGGGGCCAGAAATGACCAAAATGTACACTAATGGATTTTTTAATACTCCGTTTCTTATGACCTCTGCATTTTAACATCCTTGCCTATGGAAATACTGATTTATTTTTTTTATAGCAATATTCAGAGGACACACTTTCCAGAAAACCCAGTAGATTTGTTTATGTTGCTGCTGCTGATTCCATGGAGCAACGCAGTAGTGGTTAAAGGGCATTTTTGTCGATTTGAAAACAAGTAGTTCAGAAAATCTTTCTGGGGGGCAATTTATCCCCCCGCCTCCTTCTCCCCACTCAGGCAATCAAGAAACTTGCATGAAGAATCACAGCGGTCGAAGATGTTAATCAATGCATGGGGAGTTGTTGGTTACAAAATGTGCTATAGCACTGTCCTTGTGTAATGTATAATTTTGTCTTGATTTGCATAGGGAGGATGAGGCTATGCTCATTTGCATTTGTTGGCTACTGCAGCAAGTCAGTTTTGAGCATTGCTTGAGCGCTGTTACAGTAGTTGGATGATGCTGGGTTACACGTGCATGTTAAGGGGCATGCAGGCACTTGCCAAAGAAGAGGCTATGGTGCTATATAGTTTATAACCCTAGATGTTCTCAGGCTTGTTCATGGTGTGGACTGTATCACCCTTGTTGGTTTTTATTCTATTTTTTTAAATAACAGCTCTTTGGTAGCAATAGCAATTGCATTTGTGACAAAGTGGTACTGGGATGTAGTGTGTGTGTGTATTCGTGTGTGCTGCATGTGTGCACATGTGCGTTTTGCTGCCTTCTGCTTAATTAAGACCAGCTACCTAATTCTCCCTGCCTTTTTAATGCAATCCAGCAACTGTAAGCCAGGAAAACTATTGCTGTGAGACCAGCCAGATCCGTAACTGGTCATTTTTGTAGGATAGAAATGTGCTCTTGCCCTGACCACGTGTTAAAGGTGAATGCAGTTGCACTGCTGATGGTCAGGGCAGTTCGGCCTGCTACTGTAATTTATAGTAGACAGTGCCACACGTGACTCTTAACACTGAGTGGTGGTGGTGGTGGTTAAATAACCTGGCAATCTCTAGGGTGCCAGTGGCTTCAGACAGGTGGGCACATTAGGGCCAGCGACAGAAATTACACATAAACTGGTATAAGTGATTGGAAACCAGTTCAAATCTGTAACACAATAGAAGTTCAGTGCTCATAAACCACTTCCAAATGGCTGAAACTGGTTTAAGGTAAAACTGGACAGATGCAGTATCAGACTTAACTGATTTAGGTTACATCAGTTTCTTGAACTTCTGTCCCAGATCCCCTCCAGATTCAAGCTGTCTGTTCCAGCTGAGCAAGGAGGCGTGCTTTAGCGCCTCCCGGCTTCCGGCCTGGGTGACCACAGGCGTGTGGCAGCATTTCCAGAATCAAAAGTGAATGTCTGTTCGCTTGCTTATGGGTTCAATCTATGCGGCTTAAACTAACCTGTGAAGACTGAATCAATTCAGCCTCAAGATTTTTGACTGTCTGTATTTAGTCTGGGGTGGGGGGGATTAGTCTGCTAAAAGGTTATGGAGCAAGGTCCACTCCATGACAGGGTAGACTGAGCTCTTTCACCCTGGTCAGCGGCCAGTCTAGGAGCAGAGCCCCCCT
>NW_005842013.1:2510309-2511069 GCF_000455745.1 Alligator sinensis | reverse complement strand
CAGAGCATGCAGATAAATGGTTCACAATACCTGTCTGCCTTCTCTTTGAGAGTAAATTACTCTTCTGTCCTTACCTTTTAGCTGGCCCTGACAGAATTAACCTTCAATCTATTGCCCCAGAGTTGAAGGAGACTAGGAGTTAGCCCCATTTTGCACGCGTGCGTGCCTGGATGCAGAGTGTGCCCCCAGGTTACGTTTGGAGATCTAGTAACGCTTTTGGCAGAGTCAGCACTGTGTGGCTCTCCCACCTCCCCCTGAGCAAAGGCTGCTGGTAAATTCCTGAGTCAGCTACAGGTCAAGCCCGGGTCACTGTTTACATCCTGTAATTAGCAGCTGAGCAGTTAATCACTAGACAGCACCAGAGTCAGAGAAGCCCTGAAATGCAGGAGCCTTCCTTTGTGGCTGCCGGAGCGCTGTATCCCACAGGCTGCACACGGCTAGCGGCCAAGCTGCTGACTTGAGCCATTTCACGTTGCGCATTTGGGGGTGGAAAAAGAGAAGCAAAAATGTCCCCCCCCATATCAATTCCTCCCTTTTTTTTTAATTCTTGTGAGATCTGAAAATCTTTCAGCAACATTAGGAGTATGGCAAACGTCTGGAAATGATAATAAACGATGGTTAGATTGCGATTTCTTTGCAACAGGTTTCTCTTCCTGCAAGGTTTGCATCACAAAATGGGACCTGTTTCTATGAATATTATTATGTTCATATAATATTACAGTGATCACTGCGATCCTGGGAAGGATTCTGGGGGGCATAA
>NW_005842013.1:2498032-2510286 GCF_000455745.1 Alligator sinensis | reverse complement strand
AAAGAGTCTGGGGGGCATTAATATACACTTCCTATTTAAGGCTGGCTGAGAGGGTGTCAAATGTGTATTATAAGGAATTAGGGGAGATTCTTGAAGGGAACAAGTGCGATGCAAAACCTTAGTTTACTTTCTAAGTTTTGGTAGTGTTGGAATGATGTTGTAGTTTCGATGGGTATGGGACTGATTATGTGAGAGGCAAGGGTTTTTTGGGGTGGCATCTTCTTACTGGACCAGCTGTAGTTAGTACAATCAAAGATAGTTGCCAAAAAAACCCTTTAATTTTTATAGCAGAGATTCTCACCTGGGATGCTGGGAGATCCTTTTAAGGTTGGTGCTCAATAGTGGTAGTGTTAGGCGTGCAAACACCTGCACCTGGTTCACAGGAGAAGCCCAGTTTATCCATAGTACTGGGAAGGCCCATGTTATGTATTGTGCGTGTTCATGTTGCTGTCTTAGGGCTGTCTCCCACTGGGAAAGACATAGATTAGTGTTGCCAACTCTTTTTCCTGGAGACAGGATTGCTTTCGACTGACGTTTTCTGCTTTTATTTAAAAAAATATCACTTTTAATCCTTGCTTTCCTGGAGAGAGTCTTGAAAATAGGAACCAGGGTAACCTGATGCATTTGGAAACCAGAAGATAAGAACCCACCACTTGCTATTTTTTTTTCCAAATTCATTATTTTCCATCTATAGATATCTGAGGTCTGAGAAATCACGGTGTGAGCAATAAAACTGCTGCTAGCATTTCCACCTAGCAGAGATTTTGATCAAACGGATGAGGCTTGCATGCCTTCCCTGCTTGCAACACTCAGGGCCCTTGCAAACAGAGAGATGCCGTTGATTGACTTTCCATGCTCCTGTGTACGGGATGTTTTTTGCACCTACAAAACTTAATTGCCTTGTTCCTAACTGATTGCATTTCAGCACTTGGAGTCCCCCACATGCTCCAGCTATTTTTAACATAATTGTTTGGTAGAAAGAGACCTGAGAAGTCTCCACTTGAAAGACTGAGCCCAAGCTAGCCTGACTTCATAACTCTGTGCGGTGGATGACATGGGGAAATATCAGTTTGGCCAGCTCAGCTGTCAGGGTGGAGAGTACCCCTGTCCACACTACTCAGCAAGTCTTTATCACTGTTGGAATGATTTTGTTTGGTGGATTAATGCGCTTTGACACCTATGACAGCTGTCAACAGAAGTGCTGGAACGGCAGACAGTACAGCTGTGAAAAGAAATACACAATGCGATTTGGAAAGCCGGGGCATGAACCTCCGTGTGTTTCCTGTGTTAGCTTATCTGCTGTTAACCACTTCTGGAAACTTTCTCCCCTTTACGTGCAGTGTCGCCATAAGATGAGAAGGGCACTATTCCAGCTGGTGCCTGGCGGCAAATACATTTCCAGAAATGCAGGGCTAGTGTGAATTTGCTTCCCGAATGAATGATACTAACAGGGCACAGGGCTGTCTCTAGGGTGTCTTAGGATGCAATTTCTGGTGTAGGAAAATCTTGATTTTTTTATTTTTTTTTATTTTTTGGTATATAGAGACTATCTGATCTGATTTGGCTTGCTGGGAATGGGCCACCAAGTAAACGTTTGTTTCTTCCCTTCCCAAAAAGCTGGTGTGGGATGGAGTGGGGTGAAGATTTTTTCAGAGGTTGCCAGTAAGATCAAACCTCTTGAGTACTGAGCGGGGACCAAGTCTTTGCCCTTTCATTTCTGCAAGAAGGACAGGTGCTGGGTATTTCTCTAGTTTTTTCCTTAACCCCCCGATATCTAAAGAAATACCAATAGTTTTGTTCATCTAGAGAAGAAACAGCAAGTGAACCCAGCCAAAGTCTGGGTTCCTGGCCTCTGCTGACGTAGGCTTTTTGCTATGAAAGTGCCTCTGGACCTCAGTTAGTCCCTAAGCCATCCTGCCCGGCTAACGTGGCTAACCCCCTCCCCGGGTAAAAGGATTGATGCATGTTTCCAGGGAGAAATGTGCTTGCTGGTCTTCCCTGTTGATTCGGTCATCTTCCTCAGCCAGCCAGTTCCTCCGCAGAACAAATGGAGAGGTTGACGCACAGAAAAGCAAGGGACGGGCTCGCTGGGGACCAACATAAGTGTCATTTAAGGTGGCGCATTGGACTCCGAGCTGAACTGTATCTTCAGCCGTTGCTTTTGCTCGGCGTGTCCAGTTCAGAAGGTAACAATCCCTTTATGTCTCTCGTGCAGTTGGATCGCTTTGCGGCATCCAAGTGGGCGAGGGTACCTCTTCCTGATGGGCTCAGCACTGCCTTTTGATTTCTGCTTCCCGTCTGGGTGAGAAGGAGCTTGCTTGCATGGCTCGCCCACAGCGCGCCTATGCGGAGCAAGGCAGCCCTGTGCTGAGATATGCTGCATTGCAATGCATGCTCCTTCCCAAACCAGAAGCAGTAGAGTCACGTCGACGCAGCCGGTGAGCCAGCCAACAAACTGATTTCAGGAGCTAGTATAGGGAGGCCTGGCATAGTGTATCTTGGCACGGTGCTGCCTTCTGCCAGCAGGCGTACTTGCAGTATCTCATAGCCCAATTCAGAAGATTTTATCAAATGTTCCCCCTGGACGCTCTGACGTGCAGTGTTGAGTGTGGTGAACTCTTTTGCTGTTAAGTGCCTTGATCTTAATGTTTCATGAACTGTTCATGCAAAACTGGGTTTTGTCGGTGTCTGGATGTGAACTCGGGCCTCCCTTTTACACAGCCACGCCAACGCGACCTGTATGTGTACGGTCTGGTTGCTGCGGTCCTTAGGGCCAAAACATTTATCCGTCTGCGCGGCGTATTTCTGCTCAGCCCTTTGGCTTTTGAAGCAGAGGAGTAATAAAGCGACTGTTCTTGTGGTTAGAACTGAAATGCCGTTGGCAAGAAAAATACCCAAATGAGGTTTTATTTCACTCTATTCTGCATGTAATTTGTGACTTAGAGCAGGGGTGTCAGCCTTGCCTGGAGATCTAGGCCTGGATCTGGACTGCAAAGGTCTTTATGGGCTGGACCTAGCCCGGGCCGTGGGGGTGATCATTACTGCATTGGGATCCAGCAGCCCTGAATGGTGCGGTGGCCCAAGAAGGGGTCAATCAGCCTGACTTGATGTGGATGTCGGTGGCCAGCGAGGTCAAAGAGGTCTGATTTCCATGGCAGGCCATGCTCCCTAACTTTCGGTGGTCTGCTGCTAGTCTGGATTTGTAGATCAGATCCAGCCTGCATGTCATATGTTCGTCCCTGATTTAACTATTATGTTCCACTGGTATTTTGGGCATCCTTTTGTGCCAGACCCTTCACAGTCGCATAGTAAGACATCACTCGGTGTCCCAAAGAGCTCCCAGTTTAAACAGACGGGCTGGCAAAAGCATGGGATAGGAAACTGAGGCCAGAATTGCAGCTGAACAAGCCTGAGAGTCCCTGGGGCAGGGTACATGCCATCTGCTCTGCTCTGCATGGTCTAAAGTTGTAGGCCTACCCTATCTCCTCTGCTTTTTGTCCTGCGCTCCCTGCCTGATCTTCTGCTCTGCTTTCTGCTCCCGGGCCTATCAGCTGCTGTGCTGCCTGTCTCCTGCCTGATCTGCTGGATGCCACATACACCGGTGACCCAGACCGTGAGCTACAAACTATGTTGTGTGGTCTAAGCGTGGGTTGAGCGCTCTTGGGCCCCTTATGGACCATCTCTCCAACTATCCTGTGCTACCTCTGAGAGGGATATTGGCAGGCGCGTTTTGTTTTTCAGGAGGGAGCTGGTGTTTGGATAAGTTTCCTCGTTTAATATATTTTGCCCTTCAAGAAAGCCTTAGTGCATCTCCCAGCAGTTTTGCAAACACAAATGTCTTTTCATTTCTCCAGCGCTCCTGTGAGCCTGGTAAGGAAGTGTTTTCCCAACATTATGGTTAGGGAAACCGAGGCACGGGAAGCTTGGCTGGTCATATAAAGGCTCTGTGGCAGAGCTGGGAGCCAAAACGCTTGGCTTTCAGTGCTGTGTCTTGGCTACTTGACTCATTCCTCAAAACGAGCAGTGTTAATTAGGCTGTGTGACCTGCATCGGTTTCCCCGAGGGAAAGGACGGAGACGGGGGCTGGCGGGCGAACAAAGGGGTGTCTGTGAGTTTGACCTGCAGTAGACTTTGACAAAGTGCACTGCATATCGTCTTTGGCCAAATAATGCATCATTCATAAAAGAACCAGGGCAAGGGCTTTGTGGCCAAAGCCCTTCTGAGCGTAGCTTGTGCCGGCCAGTAGAAACCAGTGAGAGACGGGTGCATAATGTATGACCTGTATTCTTGTCGGGCATCACAAAGAAGCTGTCTTTTAGAAATAAATGTGTAGGTTCCTGGGAGACTGGCACTGACCCCGCCTACAAATGGCCCGGCATTTTTTCCTAAAAATCCTTTACGGTTGGTGCGATGGTTAGTTTTTTTTTGAGGAACCTTAATGGCTTCGTGGCTGCAGTAGGACACTGGAATTTGGGTGGATGACCCTGGTATCCAAGCCACGTGCATGTTTCTGCTGGTTAAATGTGGTTGGTTGGCTGATGACGGGGCTGTTCCCTTGGCCCACCCTGGCTTGTTTCCGACTAGCCACTTCGGGAGGGTTTCTGTCTACACCCTCGACCGTCTGTCACCGTACGTGTCCTAGTCTAGCATCTTGCTCCAACTTGCCAACACTCATAGCATCTCTAGGGAGGTCATGGGCAAACATGTTGCTGTGTTCAATGCATGGAAGAAAGCGGATACCTGTGGGCGAAGTGGTTTTCTGATCACTGAACTAGACCTGACTAGACCTTCAGGTGGTATTTTCCCCCTCGGTACATTTGCATTTTTTATATATTGTACCGGTGGTTGAAACACTGTTGATTGCATTCATTTTTCTTTTTTTTTTTTTTTTTTTCCCCCTTAAAAAATAGCTACCCCACGCATGCCACCCGTAAGTGATGGCATATAACTAAAAACATAGCTACTGCAACTTGCCAGTGTATTTCTCCATGACAGGTTCTCCTTCTGTGGTGCAGACAGGAAGGAGAGGCAACGTGAGCTTCATAGATTAGCACCTAAATCCAAGGGGACTCCAGCAAAAGAGATGAAGGGATAGCAACAGCCATTAACAGCAGTTGCAGCTTGTTGTCTCTTCCAGTTTTCAGCTCCTCCGACTTGTCGACAGTAATCATAAGTGATGGATCATTGGAAGGGAAACGATACAAACTATTTTCATTTCAACCACAAGTTCCTGGGCATGAAAAAGTTCATTTTTGTTCTAGGAGATGCAACTCCCTCTCAGGGTAGGCATTTTTATGTGACTTTTTCTGGCTTATGTTATAAAGGGAGTCATAGAAGAGTCGATAGGTGATCCCTTTTGGCCCGTGAAGTCCATGAATCTAGCCACGTGGGATGGTTGACAATATCCTTTGGCAGCAGCAGCCACAATTTTGATCGGTCCCTTCATCTCCTGGCTGTGGCTTGGTAGTGTGGACTGTAGCCAAGCTCATACAACCATTCCCACTTATTTCTTTGTCGTCACATGCTTGATTTTAAAAAACAAAAAACCAAAAAAACCCGCCTGTTGCTTTGACTTGACCTAATAGCAAAGCCAGACTCTGATTACGTCTCTTAGATTAGTCCTAGATCCCCCAGAATCAAGGGACCAGTCATTTTAGTTGGATTTAGGGGTGTCCACATGAGATGTCTACGAATAAAGGGGTGTAAATATCCTGGGGGGATGTGGGAAGAGGAAAAGGACATGTGTTAACAATATGGGGATAATAACCTTCTCTCCCTTCCCTTCACCCCCTCTCAGGCCTTCAAGGGGTGAGGGTGTCCTACCAGATACAGCCTCTGAGTTTCTTCCATCCCCGTCGGAGCACTTGACCACCTGCAGGAGGCTGGTCTCTGGAGTAAATAGATTTCATAGACGTTAGGGCTGGAAGGGACCTTGCGAGATCATCGGGGCCGGTCCCCTCCCCAAAGGGCAGGAAGTCAGATGCCCCCAGCAAGGTGAGCATCTAAGTGTTTCTTGAAGGTATCCAGAATAGGTACTTGCACCACTTCTGGGGGAAGTCTATTCCAAACTCTAGAGACTCGGCCGGTAAAGAAGTTTTTCCTTATGTCCGGTCTTAAGTGCTCTTTCAGCAGTCTGTGACCTTGTCTTCCCTTAGGGTGCCTTGGTGAACAGATGTTCTCCCAGATCCTGATGCACATCCCTTATATACTTATAGGCTGATAAAGGTGGCTTCTCTTCTGCAGGTAGAAGAGGGACGAGATCCTGGCTCTGCTCATGGAGGCAGAAGGGAAGTGGAGGGGACGGCATCCTTAGACTGGTCCCACACGTGGAAGGGGCAGTGTAGGATTGGAGGGGAGGCAGGGGCTGCAAAACCTGACTTTCTTCTGCAACATGGTTCTCAGGACTGGAGGGCATGTGCTAGATTTGATAGATTTCTAGGGTTGGAAGGGACCTTGTAGATCATCGAGTCCAACCCCTTGCTGTAGGCAGGAAAGAGCGCTGGATAGTAACAATCAGCCTCCCTTAAGGTTGCTTAGCATTGTGGGTGCATTGCAAATACCTACACCAGTGGTTCTCAGCCTTTTTCTGACTTGGAAAATACCAGCTCTTCATTTTCACTCCCTTTTTGACTACGTAGGAGTACTAGAGCAATTCTTCTGTTGCCAAGAACTTGGACCACAACAAGGAACAATGTTTTAATGCTACAGACTCCTGTTTGAAAGCTCTGGGTTGTTGCGAATTGTGGTCGCACCCCTAGCAAGGCTAACATTGCGTGGCACCTCGTGGCACCCCTGAAAGGTTCTCAAGGCACTCCGGGGTGCCACAACACCCTGCTTGAAAATCATTGACCTAGACTTAGCTAAGTGAAAAATATCTGGGTGCTAGCCGAGGATTTGATGTATTTGCTCTTTCGGCGTCTGCTGTTTGTGCTATAGGGCCTGGTCCTTGCTGAGAAAAACGAAAAAGCCATTTCACTTCCCCGGTGAGCAACACCGTGGAGGAGAGTGCTTCCTATTCAAAACGCTTGTATTGAAGAAAACAGTTCCCTTTTATGTCGTTTCCGAGAGATGCAAGGAAATCCTTTTATTGCCATAGATGATGCATTAAGGCGAGGCTAGATCGGAGGTGAGTGTGTCTAATTAATTAATTCAGGTTTTCAGTTTTAGGGCTGTGGAGTGGAAAGTGTAGCCCGTCTGCATGGAGCGGAGCCTTGTGGAGCCTAGCAAAGTTGGTGACTTTCTGGAGGCCGGCCAGGCCTGCTGCAGGAGCCCGGCACTTTTTCTAGAAATCTAACGGCAGAATTTGTTATGGGGTTTTGGGGTTTTTTGTTTTTGGTTTCTAGTCACTTCCTGCGTGTGATTCAGGACGAAGCACCACTTCCTGATATTCAGTATTGCTCACGAGCCACACGACTAAAAATGGATCCGCTTTGTTTTTCTGCGGTCAGATGTTGAATGCAGGGACCTTTTTTTAGGGCAGACTTAAAGAGCTGAATAGGAATCCTAGCCTTCTGTGTGAAGGTTTAGGGGAAAAAAAAAAAAAAAAAAAAGTGTACAAATTTTGGTTCAGTTTCTGCAGAAAGTCTGTTGTTCCTGCTATCAAGTGTGGCAGGGTATTTGCATGGGGACTATCCCTGTGTACTGCGAGCCAGTCCAAATGTTGCTTGGCGGGGTAGGATGTGACATGGGTTTTGAGAAATAAACATTCATTTAGGAAAAATATTGTTCGTTCTTGAAGTCCGTCGTTCTCAATGGGGGTGGCACTCTGTAGTAGCACCGGTAGGTGTGCAAACACCTATGCATGATGCACAAGATAAACCCAGAGATGTCCAGTAGAAATTTTTGGTGTTGTATCATTCTGACCTGGTGCAATCAGTTCTTCGCAACAGAAGGATTGTTCTGGCACTCGAGAAACAGGTGAAACCTCAGAGCTGGCATTTTCTGAGCGGGGGCCTTGAATCTGCGAAGGCTGAGAACGGCTCCTCTAAGTACTTGAGAGCTGAGGCTCCTCCTAAGCTGCGGTGACTTTACCTGCATTGGTTTTGTGATGGTAAAACTGATAGGCCACAGGTCGCATATGTAGAAAAGACCAAGTTTTCTCTACGTTGGTAGAGTGAGTGCCTTTTGCAAGAAGCACCAGTCTGGTGTATTCGGTGCACGATTGGTGATCTCCCTGCAGTTAAGTCAATGGCCTGTTCGCACGCTTAAACTTAACCTTGCCTTAACCTGGCCTGGGGTATGGGCATAAGGAGACGGATATGTCTTTTTGGTATGCTTGTCTGGATGCTTACTGACTATGACTAACTACAGGACTGTAACACTGCCCTACTTTTCGTTTTGCGTTAATGTGGGCGTGTTCTGATCTTTCATTTTTGCAAAATTCATTGCAAAATTTCATTTTTTTTCCCCCCTTTGCAATTTTCAGTGTCACTTCACTGGCTTCTCTGACGTCTGTGGTGGCTGAGTGGGGATCAGTGGTGGAAAATGTGTTTTAAACAAATAGATACTGGGATGCTTGCTTTTTGGAGGCGCCCTAATGCACGGTTGCACCAACTTGCTGAGTAGGTTCGCCAAACAGCTACCCACAGGAATAAACACCAGGTTAAATTTAGACTCTTCCACCGCAGAACCTGCCGTGCAAATTTTCTTCTGAACCGCGGCTCCTGGTATTAGCGTCGTTCTAATTCACCGCCTGATTGCTAAAAACAGCTTGTCAGATTGTTTTTCTTCAGTGACACTGACTGATGGGA
Source organism: Alligator sinensis (assembly GCF_000455745.1). Taxonomy (NCBI): domain Eukaryota; kingdom Metazoa; phylum Chordata; order Crocodylia; family Alligatoridae; genus Alligator; species Alligator sinensis. The sequence continues at coordinate 2,501,536 of NW_005842013.1, read as the reverse complement.
GCCTGCAGAGATGGAAATAGGTGATAAAGCCTTGGCACGTTGCTGGTGAGCTTAGAGGAACTACACACTGCCTCTAACAGTTTCGCTTGGTTGTGATGCAAGTGTGGGCTTGGCTTAAGGGCGACCTGACTTGTGTTAAGGCACTCACCTGTGGGAGCATGTTCACAGCATAACTTCGTCCCTGGGAGTTGAATGGTCGGAAGTGATAAACGACGTATGGAAATATCTCAATTTCCAGGCCAGATTTGCTGCATCGAAGTTCCTGAACAGTGCATTACAACAATTCATCGCTGAACAAGAGACCAAGATTGCTTATCTTTTTTTCTTTTTCTTTTCTCAGCAGTTCCAGCACGGTGGGTCTGTCCCACTTAAGTCGTTCTGGTACATTAAAGCTGCAGCGGACTGAAACATTCACAGTGCAGACAGCAACTTAACGGTAAGAGAAATCCAGTATGATTTAAACGACTATATGAAACTATTTGCAAACAGGATCAACATTTGCAAATAGGGATCCCTTATTTCTGAAGTTTAGATTCCTGTGCAGTTGTCCTACCTCCGCCTAGGAAGGTGGTGCAGCGGTATTTTTTCGACCCTTCTTGCTTCTGGCCTGTCATACGCGAGTCGATGCTATCATTTAAATCCATTCGTATAGACATAAGATTATAGGAAAGCAGGGCTGGAAGGGACTATGCAAAGAAAGAGGTGTTTCTACCTTATAGAAACTATACATTTCATTACCATATTGCTGTGATACTCCATGCATGGCCCCTCCCTTCCCTCTTTCCCAGGTGTCAGATATAAAGCTGGCTCAGGTTTGAGCAAGGATCATAGTCCAGCTCTTTGGGTGGTGAGTGTGAAGTCTTTCGAAGTGGAGCCGTTCTGCTTGGCGTTTATGACCAGTAGTGTAGCAATGAGTGGGCAGGTGTGTCCCTGTTCTTCATTTTTCCCCTTCTCCTATCCCACCTCACTTCCATGCAGTGGGTCCAGTGCATGCAGTGCACTTCCATGCAGTGCCATGCCGCACGGCGGAGGGTCAGCAGCCAGAGAAACGGGGTGCTGCAGGGTGGGAGGTGTTACAGAGGGCTAACCTTACCTTCCTTCTTTCTGCTACTGAAAATCAGTGCTTTAAATGGCTGGGACACACACATCAGCAGCAAGAAAAGGAGGTGACATCTTCCCCTGCAGTAGTGAGCCTCTGCTTTCACGGCCCTGGCCAGTCACACCTCTGGTTATGTCTTTATCTGTGCTGTCAAGCCTCCGCCAGGAGCTCGTGGCAACCTGTGGCTGAAAGGGTTGAACGACTGATGGCTGAACAGAAAGCAAAGCAGAGCTGTACGTCTGAGCGGGGCTGCTTTTTTCTAATGTTTTTGTATGAACGGAAGAGCGGGTCACTGCCTTTTTTTAGATAAAGGCACGTTGGGAAGGTCTCATTTCTGTGCTTGTAACATTAATTTCTTTCCATGTCGCTTTTCTCTGTATTACAAGCTGCTTCTGACCTTGTCTTTAATGCTTCAAGGCATTGTTGGAGGAGTGCAGAAAGTTATCCATCTCCTAGTAACAACTGTGACATCTTGCTCTGGTCCAGCAGGGTTTTGTGCTTCCCCACATCATTCCTCTGAGCTGGGACGAGTGCAATGGGACAGAGAGTACTGGTAGTATTTGTACTTCGAAAAGAGATCTCTCTCGTGGATGGTACAGCCATAGGCAAAATAATTTTTCATAGGTGATGTCTATTCTTAAACTGTTTTCTAAACCCAGTGACGCTTCCTAGATTTGAAATCTTTGCTTCGGTTTGCAAGATAAGGCCAGCAAAGTGTTTGAATTACTGCAAGGATGGGGGTTTTGCCACCTTCTGTTTCTAATTTTCCTGGGTTTCCAAGCTGCCTTGGCTGAAACTCTCCCTGCAAAATGTTTAAAGCTAAATGAGATAAATCATCTAATCCATTTGGTCTGCCCCTGAAATCTGATTTTAATTTGAGCAGGGTCCATTTCAGCTTCTCCTGTAATTTCGACTTTAATCTGGAGGATGAGGAATGGGTGCCAGTAAGCAGTTTCTTCTAGCCGGACGTACTTCCTCTTCAATAAACTGCTTTGTAGTGTCATTTTAAGGAAAGAATCCAAGACTTTCATCTTGTGGCAAATATGGAAACAAATCCCCCCAAATGTAACTGTTAGGTTGCAAATGTAAAAGCGTCAGAAGGAACCAGCGACCTTTTGGGGAGCAAAATCATCTCCTTGGGGTTTGTCTGTTAGGACTCAACCCAGAAGTTGAACGAGTTGGAAAACCATGGTATGAAATGACTGCATTTTTTTTCTGAAAGGTATGCACACATGCAAAAGGCAGGGGCTGTTTTAATAAGTCAGACTTAATTCTTGCTTCACCATTTACTCAAAGAATTCCTGGGCAGCCGTGAACAGTTTTTATTCTGTTGTTGTTTAAAGCTATTTCTGCATAAGGTTCAACTTGTGAATAAGGTTCAGTAAGAGAAGACCCGATGCTTTGTCAATACCGTTACGTATTATAGCAACGCGTAGCTGGGAGGATGAAGCTGGTGTGAAGAAGAGCATTGAGGAGAGGCCTATTCTCTCTGCTAAATGTCTTGCATTCAGTGTAAATGGCAGGCTGGGAAACAAATATTACTCTGGATATTAAAGCTCACAGGGGCCTGGACGTTGTGCTCTTGGGTAGAGGTTGGCAACTTTTTTGGCTGGTGGTCCAGATTGACGTAGCTCAGGTCCAAGGTGGACCAGGACCAGGACCCAGTTGCTTTTGTTGCTGTTGCCATTGCTTCTCCGAATAGTTTGGCCATGGCTGTAAATTGCCAATCCATGCTCTAGAGGACTTCGTTCACCGTGACATAAATTCAGTCCTGGTATAAAGCCGCAGCCCTCAGGCTCTACTGCTGTGTCCAACACAAAGATATGCATGGTTTCAGGTAGGGCTTCTTTGCAAGAGGCCCTGGAGCTGCTGGAGCTTGAGCTATCGCTTGTGGGTTCGGAGGCCTCGTCCGGTGCCATCTGGTGCGACAGCAAGAGGGCGGCTTTTGACACATTGATGTCCGAGGAGTTGCACCTGTTTCCCCAGGGCTGCCGTTGGCACGTGATTTCCATGCTCTCTGACAGGGTACCGAAAGGGAAGCTCTGCTCTGTGAAAGGAGGTGGTGACGGGAATAATAACCTGTCCTTCACCAAGAGCCCATCATCTGGAGAGACTTCTGATCATACCTTGCTACCCATCTTGTCATGCAGGTGATATCCTCCCAATTCTGGTTCCTTCAGCTACCTGCTGTGCATTGAAATCCCGAGGAAAAGCTTGTTCCCTCAGCATTGCCCATGCCAAGTGTGTCAAAAACTTGGGGGGAAGAACATGTGGCTTGTATTAGTCCTAGATGGCAAATACGTTTCATAGTTTCATAGTTGGTCGGGTCGGACGGGACCTGAGCAGATCATCAAGTCCGACCCCCTGCCATGGCAGGAAAGAGTACTGGGGGCAAACGACCCCCG
>NW_005842013.1:2486475-2497256 GCF_000455745.1 Alligator sinensis | reverse complement strand
GCCCCCCCCCCCACCACTCTCTGGGTGCGGCCCTCCAGCCAGTTAGCGACCCATTTGACTGTGTAGGTGTTGACGCCACAGTCCCGTAGTTTTTTAATGAGAACGGGGTGAGAGACAGTGTCGAAGGCCTTCCTGAAGTCCAGAAAGACTGCATCCACTGCTACCCCTGCGTCTAAGGATTTTGTGACCTGGTCATAGAAGGCCACCAGGTTGGTCTGACAGGACCCGCATTGAATGAACCCATGTTGGTTGCCCCTGAGCATGATCTCCCCTGCCGGCCCCTCATGGACATGCGCCGGGATAACTCTCTCAAAAAGCTTACCCAGGATCGAGGTAAGACTAACTGGCCCATAGTTTCCTGGGTCCTCCTTCCTCCCCTTTTTGAAAATGGGGACCACATTGGCCCTTTTCCAGTCCTCTGGCACCACACCAGAGCACCACGAGTGCTCGTAAAGCTATGCCAGGGGTCCTGCAATGACCTCTGCTAATTCCCTCAGCACCCTGGGGTGGAGGTCGCCAGGACCAGCTGATTTAAATACATCCAGTCCCCCCAGAAGTTCCCTGACTAGGTCCTCACTGCCCCTAGGACTGGGTGCGCCTCCCCCGGGGCCTGAGGAGGGTCCCAGTCACGGGGGGGTGACCTAGTCCCTGCTCAGAAAAACGGAGGCAAAGAAATTGTTAAATAGGTTAGCTTTGTTGGCTGATGTGACCAGATTTTCTAGCGTGTCTTGCAGAGGCCCCATGTAACCTGGTACCTTCTTTTTACCCGCTATGTATTTAAAAAAGGACTTCTTGTTGTCCTTGATCCGGGTCGCTAGTCCCAGTCCCATCTCCGCCTTGGCCTTCCTGACCACCCCCTTGCAGCCCCAAGCACCTGAGGTGTAGTCCTCCCTGGTGGTGGCCCTTCCCTTCCATTTCTCTCACTTGGAGAACAAAAATAATATTTGGCTGTGGAAGATAGGGGGAGGAAGGGGAGGGGAATGGGCGCTTATACCCAGCTGGCTTGAATAAACTTTTTTCTACATAGTCTCTGTGAGGACTGATCAGGAGTGGCATGGGCAGGATGCATGGCTGGGCAGGGAGCAGCACTAGGGCTGGGGTCGGGATAGCCACGATCCGCTCCCTGCACACCCCTGCCTGCAGAACTTGCACCCCTTGCAGGGGGGTGCGGGCAATGGTTCACGACTCGGCCCTGGTCCTGCATGGCCCCAAGATCCCGGGGTCTCCAAGGCTGGGTATGCCCGTCTCGTTCCTGACCGTAGTCCTATCCCAGCCACCCAGCCTGTGCAGGTCCCATGGGGTGTGGGGTGCATGGGCCAGGGTGCCTGGGCAGTGGTGGCGGCTGCTGCAGGCGCTGCTGGGAAATGGAGCCCGCCATGGTACTCTGCCCACCCCTGTGGTAGTGTCTCCTCTCCTCTCCCCAGTCTGATGTGTGCGGTTGAACTGCTTTGAGCAAGGACCCAATGCAGACAGGCCCTGAGCTTCAAGAGCTCAGTCCGTTTCTTGCCCTTACGCCTCCTGGGAAGTGCTGATGCCTCAGAATTCAAGCCAGACTTCCTAAAATGCTTGGCTCCAGTTTGGGTACCTAAATATAAGTGTGCTCAACAGCTCCCATAGATTCATAGACGTGAAGGGCTGGAAGGGACCTTGAAAGATCATCGAGTCCAACCCCGCCGCTCTGGGCCGGAATACTGCATTCATCAGGGTCCTGTCCCAGGTCACTCTCTTTAGTGACCCGGGACTGGACTTTGACAAAAGTGTGACATTCAACACGCTGGATTTTTCTGAAAACCTGGCCATGAGTTTTGGGGCCTGAATGAGAACTGTTGTGATTTCTGGGGAGAACCTGTGTCTGTCTTTGGGCACTGCTAGTTGAGTCCACTTGTGCTGTATTTATTACCCAGTGCAGGAGAAGCAGAGGGACCAGGGTGGACATGTGAAATCACCAGTTGAAGTTGGGAGATTCATATGCTTTGTATGGCTGGGATAAAACCAACCTCTTGGGTGTTTTTTGGGTTTTTTTAAGACTTGGTCTCTATAGTGGGTAGTGAATTGTATAACCAGGCTGTTAACTGGGTTGAGCGCAGAAGTCGGGCATGACTGGAAGGCACCTTCTTGGGTCATGGAGCCTTCTTCGGATGCAAGGTGGGCTTCACATATGTTTCAATGTCCTGCTTACTCTCGGTGGGAAGGCAGCCCTCTGCGTGTATGCATCTATGGGTGAAGATTGTGGGAAGAGTTGTCTACGGCTGCTTCAGAGTTTCTCTACTGAAAATCCAGCCCTCCAGTGACTTGTATCAACTAATGGGCCTTAAGTGGCCCATTGCATTTGCTGGCTGCAAGGTTGACGTTGCTGAGCATGTGTTTTAATTGGATGTTTGTGCTGTAGACTACATTGCAGTACTGAAGTATCTGAGCTAGCTTGGGGTACCAGAATCAGTTGTATCCTGGGGCATAGTGTGCGGCTAGATAGTCCATGCTGGTGGGGCTGGATTTTTTCTAGTACTCGGGACAGTTTGTTTAGAGCTGGCTTGGGTATGCCTACTGCAGTGCAGAGTACTTTTAAGCACTGGACAAAGTAGGTGGCTTTCTACAAAGTTAAAGTTGGGAAGGAAGCAGGCTTTGAAAACGCAGCGGGGGGAATCCCATGCTAGGAGGAGGCTTCACAAATGTGTTTGCCTGTTGTCACTGAAGTGTCTGGCTCTTCCTCCAGGCTGAGTTTGGGATCTCTGCCGAGAGCATGTATAAATCTGAGACTAATTTATTGTGATGTGCAGTGATGTCCCGGCGGTGGCTATGGAAGAACTGTCCCACCTCCGGTAGAGCAAGAAAATGTGCATGATGGCATTGAGGAAGTTGCACGTTTGGTGTCAAAACCGTGGGAGCAGACACATGGCATGTATTAGAGCTAGATGGCACATGCACTTCTCCCACTTGAAGAGCAAAATCATGTTCAGCTGTGGAAAACATGAAGAACAAATCTGAGTGAGGGATCTAGGCCGTGCCCTGTAACCGCCATTAATGTGCCTCTTTTATTTACCCAAAGAACCTTGCCTGACTTCATCAACCAGAAATTATTCACTGTTAAAATACAGAATATGTTCGACATTTCAGGTAAAAAATGTCTCTGTTGAAAACTAAATTTTGCAACCTATTCAAAATTGCTAATTGCTTCTCCCGTTCCTTCTCCCAGGAATGTGATAGACACCTTCTTTTTGGAAGGCGGAGTTATCCGCCTTTTTTTTCCCCTGAGCCATTAAAGTATGTAAGCATGCCTAGAGAGCGCTACATTTTAATAACAATAATAATAATAATAAAAAAAAACCCAGAATAAAGAGACAGATGATCGTTCTGATTTATGATCGTAGCATTGGCGAACATTGCTCTAATTAGGGATTAATAATGGAAAAGATTACATTCTGACCAACCTAGATTTTTTGTCGCTTTAAACATTCAGTCTAGGCTAAAACTTGGCAAAATCCTCGGTCTGTGGTAGTCGATTAAGAAGGCTGTCCTCTTATTTGCTATACCACCTCATCAGCTGCACTCGAATGGAAGTGAAATGCCAGTTCTTGTAGCCCCCTGGATTATGCTGCTTCTTGCTGGCAGGGGGAGAGAGTGCTTGCTATTTTGTGGATTTATTTTTCTTGCAAATCGAAGCTGTCTCCAATAGGTTGTCTCAGCAGGTGGGATAGCTATTCAGTCTCCTACTGCTGGGGAAGGTCTATTGGGCTCGTTTCTGCATTCCTTGGCAAACGGGCGTCACAGATACAGTCGTTAAGCAATGGGATAGGAAGTTGGCAGGCGTTATGGTCTCCCTACTTGGGAGAATTTTTTGTGTGATGTAGAAATAGCTAGTCTTCCTCGCTATGCAGGAGACCTATTCAAGCCATCATGTTCATGAGCTGTAGCTTCAAATCTGGCCAAACGGTAGTCTCGGGATCCAATTCCTTTCATGTTATCACCCCCACTTTGGGCTTCATAATTGCAAGGACTTCTGAAAAATCAGGATTGGAGCAAATAGTTCATCAGCAACCTGGATTCAGTGCGTGCGTGTGCATGTGTATTTATTGTGCACGAGCAGCTCCATAATGATAGACATTAACTCTGCTTGTGAAGGAATCCTACGTGCATTTTCTTTGCCTCTTTCCAGTAAAAGCCAGCAAGCAGTGGCAATGTGTAGTGTGGCCTCAGGGATAAAGCTGGTGAAAGGAGACTGGAGGAGAAACACTGGAGAGCGTTACTTGGTCTCATCTCCACGGCCGTGTCTCATAGCTTAGCTCTCCCACCACAATCGGTCAGACCAGCAGCAGTCCTGCATCTTCCGAGATGAGGGTCGGCTGCTTGGTGCACGGAGGCTCTTCCATGTGTACTAGCTTTAACTTTCGTGCAGTTCATTGCAAAATGACAGGTTAATGGAAATTCAAGTGGAAAATTTATAGCTAATGCTAAGATGGCATCACGTGAATGCTTCAGCTGATATCCTCTGGCTTATAAAAAAAAAAAAAAAAAAAAGGCACTTTTTTTTTTTCTTCACCCCTCCTCTCCTCCTCCAAAATCTAAGGAATGGTTGTATTTAACAGCACTGTGTGGATGCTGTTTTTTTCTAAAGGAGGGCAGGTATCCATGGTAGTGGGAAGGGAACATGCATGGAAAATGGGCTGTCTTTTATGGCTAGACACTCATGATCACGGCCCTGGTCTTTAGGGATAATGAGGAAGGAGTTCCTACGTGACTGGAGAGGAATTTCCATGCAGCTTTGAGGTGCTAAAGGGCTATAACAGTTTTCTCTCCAGAAACAAGATTTCTTCCTGGCCAATTTGACTGCATACATTTCTCCTTGTTAACGGATGAAGATGCATATCTGCTCTCCCTCTGCACCTTGTTTCCTCGTGGTTAGCTTCTGAAAAAGATCCCATATAATGATCAAGCAGCAAACTTGACTGTATCCAGAAATGAGATGGGTTTTTAAGCACTTAGGATGATTTGCTATTCTCTTTACCCCATTCCGTTCCTTTTAAGGGGGAGTAAATCATTTACTGGTTAGATATGTGCCAGGAGATCCAACACATCAAAGTGATTTGTCTTGCATCTGCATGGAAGGGCAGTTTCTATAGGGATGCCAAAGAGGCTGGGATCTGGAAGATGTATTAATGGTATATGGGCATTGATCAGGAAGAAAAAAATGGGGAAGATGTATTTTCTTTCATGCAAGACACATTGGTGAATGAATGCCCTTTTTAAATCCCAGCTTAAAGGGAGATGGAAGAGAGAGAGAACAGCTATTCAAACACTTTGCTAATAACCCCTTTAAACTTATTAGGCTTTTAGATGGAGTCACTTTTACGGGCAAGAAAATTGACCTTCCCTTCTGGTCCCTTTTGCATTCAGAGTAATGTAGCTGATCAATGTTAAATATTAAAGTAACTAATGTGATTGGGATTAACAGCAAACCAATAGACCTGCACTGTGATGTATGAAAAATGTGTCAAGTCTGTAATGACTATGAAAGCATCATGTATAATAACACCCCCTCTTCATTCTGTCCATCCCATTAGAGATGCTCAGAGATGTAGGCCATGCTCTTACTGCAGAGGTGGAGCTGCAGAAGAGCTGCCATTATCCGTTTACTGGCATGTGTGGGCTTCATACATCCATGCTGGCAGACCTCCAAGCTGGCTTCTGACCAACACAGGCAGAAGTCCCTAAATTCTCTCTGGATGTTCAAATCTGTACCATTAGATGGTTTTTTTGTTGGTTTTTTTGTGCCCTGTGTGATGCATTTTTTGTGCCTTGCATGCATTTTTTTTGTGCCCTGGGCGATGCATTGCCAAGTGATGCATTTCCCCACCCTGCCCCAAATGCTAAGCTAATTAGCCTGGCCGTGGTGCAGCTGAGCGGACACATTGCAAGGATTTGTGCTTGGCATTTCCTTGCTGCTGTTTAGACATGCTAGCCCTGTGCTGATCATGATGCATGTTGTATGCACTAGCTCCTGAACTGGAAGCCACGTAGCTTCATTTAACATGGTGGTACGGGTAGACCAATTGGCTCTGCTGAGAAGCTGAGCTCCTTGGGGGCACATGAACATGGATGCACTGCTTCTGGTTTGGGAACTAGTGAGGTTGCACTCCACTGACCTTTCATCTGCTTTGCCGGTAGGATGGCTCTGTTTATTTTTTTTCTGTCCTCCAAATATAGCTTTCCACCAATCTAGTTTTCCACCTTGAATTCCAACCCCCCCTGCACCTTCTTTTTTAAAAGGAGACAGGAAATCTAGATGGCAGAGTCCAGTTTTCATCAGATAGTGGTATAATCGGGGTCAAAAAGGGATTTAGTCATGGAGGACAGGTCCATTGGGCTCTATTTAAATAGAGTAGTCTGATAAACCCCTTATCCAAGGGGCCAGGAAGAGTCTGGTAGGAAGATCCCTCTGGACATGCCCCATTCACAAACTCTTCCTCCAAATCGCCTGCTGCTTGCCACAGTTGGAAATGGGCCTCTTTGTTAGGTGTTGATGGTGGTCCTACAAGTCCCTCCAAGTGGCTGAAGAAAGGCCACTAAATATGCAACTAATTCCTTGGGCTTTTCTTATAAAACACATCAGCTGAGAAGCTGAACATAAGAAGTACAGGCTGTGGTAGTCCTCATTTACCTCTTTGAGGTGCTTGCTGCTTTTTGGTCTGTAGGTGAATCTCGAATGTGCTGTACACCTTTAATGCTTTTTTGGGTACTCATGTGCAGCCTCCTATGATCAAAATCAGCAAGGTTTCTCTTTGAAACAGGATGCCCTGCTTTGACCTATGGAAGCACAAGGACCAGTCTTACAATAGGCAAGAATAGTTTCCCTTTGCAAGGTGAGTGGTGGTGGTGCGGTCTCTTGATCTGGAGGCTAATTCTGCGTTACTGATAGTTGGGGAATATGCTAAAGTAGAGACAAGGATGGTCCTGTTAATCCATTTTGTTCTATCACAGAAAAACCTTGTTCTGTAGAGAATGCTTTGCACAAGTTTCTCTGGAAATAACCCATGTGTTTGATCTCTTCCTGCCTCTTGTGACATAATATTTAACAACACGGTATTTACCCCGTAATAAATTATTCTGTCTGGGCCCAGTGCAGATTTGAGTTAACTAATTGCTTTTGCCAGATGTCATGTTAACATTCCTTACCACCCATCTTCTGCTTAATGACATCCAGCCAACTTGGCTAATTGGGATGCCGTTGTCTCTTCCTGACCACATAACAAGGTGCCTTTGACCTATTAACTCTATCCTAACACCGTCTGGAACAGCCTTTCCAGCTCTGTACCTAATCACCTCTCTGACTAACATTTTTCCAATCCCATCTCTTTTCATGGTCCAGTTCCTCCAGCTATCTCTAATAACGCCCTTTCCACCACCTCTGCCCACCAGTGTCCTAGTTTCCTTCTCATCGAAGGGGGGGCGCCTTTCTCTTTGCTTCCACCCAATATCTGATAGTCTCCCATCTTACATTGACCCCGTATCCCTCTTCTTCTCTTATTCATTTACCGCCCCCAAACTGTTTCTCTATTTTGGAGCTCCCCATTTCTCTAGGCAAGTCCCTTCTCTATCACTTTCTTCTCTTTCTTTGCTCATCCCTTCCTAATGCTGAGCATGGGAGGCCTTGGTCTTCTCCCAGGGCCTGTTCAGGTTGGATATTCAGGTTGGACTCCAACACCCTCCACCCCAACTAGGATGAGCTGTGAAAGCATGGATGAAGAATACTTCAGCAAAGGCAAAAGGAACCCCTTGCTCCTGTTCACTTTTGGGGTGTTTTTTTGTATTTTTTTTCCGCTCTCCTCTTTTTGGACGTGGCATGCTTCAGGAACTCCTGCAGAAGTCTGAGTTTTGCCCTTAGTTTCAAATGTTCATGGGCAGTCGGGTTAAGCACCTGACAGTCAAACTAAGGTGTTTGCACATTCTTCCCTTGGGATGCTTTCAGCGCTTCTTCTCCATGTCAGGAAAGGTGGTAGCTCTGATCATTTCAGTGAAGCTGTGAGGGTATGTACAGATTTGGGTATTTATAGACTTTTTGGGTTAAAAATAAAAGAAGGGTCCTGACAGGGTCAAGGGAGATAGTTTATAGCACCTAAAAGTACACAGAAGATCTCTTTGAAGGTGAACTCTTGGCAAAGGTTTACAAGGCCACCACAGGCTTTTCTCTGTGGAGACGCTTAGGAAAGTGATCCCACACCTAAAACGAATTTGGTTTGAAGTACATGAGGTGCTTGTATGGACACCAAAGTAGAATTCAAGTGACCTTTTGCTTCTGGATCTACGGACCTAGACACACAACACCCTTGTACCTGTGCGATTCACATTTTTTTGCACTGGTGCAAGGTGCACCGAGGACCAGACCAGAAGAACAAGCCACTGACTCCAGTGCATTAGCTTGTTGGCTGCTATTGGTGTGCCTCAGCACTAGGTGGCAAGGGAGCCAGCAACATTGCCTGCTTGCATTCAGCCTGCTGCTACCCCAGAGTAAGCCCTGAACACACTACCTCTACACTGGTACAACTTACTGATTTAGTTTTAACCCCCAAAGGGGTTTAAAAGCATCTATTTAGACCTGATTTATAGCAGTATAAAGGCAATGACACAGGCATACGTTTGGCGTGTTGGGTCTCTGAGAATCTTCCTAGGTGCATTTTTTTAGTTTATTTAATCTTCCTTAAAAGTTAATTAGCTATATGCTCAGCATCAGTGTAGATTCAAGATGGGCCTATTTCAAGGCACTCCTCTTTGGTCCCTGGCCAAATTTCCTCCCCCACCGCATCCCACTTCTGTTCTTTTTTGTCTCCCATGCCTGCCTGCAAGGAGGACGGGGATGCAACTTTCTGCAGCTTGTTAGCAATCGTGGGAAATGAATATTATTAGGTAAATTATTATTATTGAGTGCCTGCTTTAGATTTGCATGAAATGGCTCATTGGGGGACCTGGGAGAAGCCAACATATTTTCTTTTCTTTCCTGTCCGGTGATGAAACTTCTGCCTTGGGTATTTCCCTTTATGGGGAGCACAGCATGAGACGTTGCTACTTACAACTCACAAGGTCACGGTGAACGGCTGTAGCACGATATGTCCCCTGGGGCCGGGGTCATTAGCACCGAGCAAGCACTTGCATGAGTGGTCTTTGATTAGGCAGAAAATCTCAACCCTGTTAGATTTCACTTTTCCCAAATGCTTTAGATATTTGCAGGAGTGTAGGTTGTAGCAGTGTTGGTCTAAGGACATAGGCAGACAAGGTTCTTTGGGTGAATCTGATATCTTTTATTAGACCATCTCAAATAGTTGGAAAAAATTCTTCTTTGCAAGCTTTTGGGCATAAATACCCTTTATCAGGTTCAGCTAATATGGGACTCAGAAGACCTGAGTCCTAATACCCAGACAAAGGGTATTTATACCCAAAAAACTTGCAAAGAAGAATTTTTCCAACTATTTGAGTTGGTCTAATAAAAGCTATCAGATTCACCCAAAGAACTTAGATAGTTGCAGGCTATTAGAAACCCAGCATTCAGCAAGTCCCATCCTGAGGCTATTTTCTGGGAAAACTCGTGCTATGGCTGGGAGAGGACAAATGATGGTGACACTAAATCATCAGGGGGTCCAGGCAGAGACTTGGACAAGTGATTCTGGATTCAGCCCTGTCCCTATTGAAGTAGATGGTGATCGCATTACACGAGGGAGCTGGGTCCAATGTCTCTGTTCTTCCCTCCTTTCCCCCAGTTCTTTTTACAGCCGGGATAATAGTCATGCTGTGCAGCATCCAAAGGCTGTCTACCTTACAGAGCTGCAGTTGCTATAGCGATGCTGGCAGAGCCATGGCAGCAGAGCCCCATAGTGTCACCGGGGATTTTTTTGGCAGGAGAGTCTTTCTGTTAGCCTAGTCCAGTGGCTCTTAACCTCTGTAGACACGAGGCGCCTTTCAGAAAATGCCAGCTCTTAGCTTTCACTCGAGGCTTTTTTAACTATGGAAAAATACTAGAGCAATTCTTCTGTTGCTAAGAGCCCACAACAGGTGGGAATGGTTTTGACACTATAGAGTCCTTGAAATCTCTCTGTTTACCGTGTGAATCATTTTTAAGTGTTTGCACCACCTAACAGTGCTAATAATGTGTGGCACCTCTCAGCACCCTTTAAAAGGAGGTTCTTGCACCCTAGGATACCATGGCACCTGGTGGAAAATCACTGATCTAGCCGTACCACCTCCTTGAGTGATGAACCAATGATGGTGGATGCTGGGGAGGGTGTGATGGGGATAGATCACTGTAGATATACCTTCATTCAATGCACTCCCTCTAAAGCATCCACTCCGGGCTCCTGTTGCAGACAAGATACTTGGCTTGATGGACCATTGGTCTGACCCAGTATGGCACTTCTTGTATTCTTAACCAGGCCAACATAAGCACTCTTCTGTTGGCATAACTGTCCAGACCAGACATATCGCTGGCAGAGCTACATTGGCAACTGGCCACGATCTTGTCACACCCATAGCTGACACAGACACACCAGTGAAAATCGGTAGTGCTGCTTTTAACAGCCCCATCGGGAGATAACTTCTGTTTGCTTAAAGTACTAATGGAAAACACGGGGATACCAAGGAAGCCATGCAGAGTAGATCGTGTACTAAATGAGGAGAGGAATTTGACCATGCCGAGAAGGTTGAAGTGTCTAAAGGCATGTTTTCCTTCAGTCTTTGCCAAACAAAAAAGGTCAGTTATCTGTTAGCAGTAAGGGTAGAGGAGTAGATAATTGACTGAA
>NW_005842013.1:2472239-2486465 GCF_000455745.1 Alligator sinensis | reverse complement strand
GGGAAAGAACAGGTTAAAGGTTAAAAATGCTGGATATCTTCAAATCAGCAGGGCTAGATGAGATTCAAGATAGAAAAATCAAGGTTGGGGTAATAATAGAGCTATTGGCTATTGCATCTGAGAAGTTATGGGCTAGGGACAGACATTGAAAAAGCTGGAGGCTGAATTGATTCAGTCTTTGCAGGTTAGTCTAACCTGGCTAGGTTGAACCAATTTGCAAGTGAACAGACATTCCTCCTGGACTGAGAAAATGCAGGCACATGCCTGCAGCCACTCTGGCCAGGAGATGCGGTGTCTGGTGTCTGGTCATGGGGGCATGAGGGGGCTTATCCTGCCACTTGCCTTGTTCAGGTAGTGAGCGGCGGTGGGGGTTGGGGCAGGCAGACCCTGGCTGTGGTTCCCCAAGGGTAGAGGGGGCAGGGAGGGGGGAATGACCCCCTCTCTGTCCCCTCTGCCTCAGAGGGCCATGCTACCTGGCGTCTGGCCATGCCCCCGTTGCTGCAGCAGCAAGTGGGAAGTGCCAGGTAGACCCCGGCTCGGGTCCGTGCTGGTGGGAGAAGGATGGGGGGGAATTAAATCCCCTCCTTGCCAGTTCACTCTGAGCTAGTGCCGGGGCTGGCCATGTCCCTGCTGCTAGAGCAGCTGGAGTAATGCAGGTCCATGCTTGTAGGACAGGGGATGGGGGGCAATAAACCTTTTCCCTGCTCCCTTCCAGGGCCAGCGTCTGGCCAGGTCCCTACCCCTGCCTGTCCCTGCTCCAGCTGGGGAGCAGAGGGGTGGGTCCTGCCCTGCTCCGCTGGAGCAGAGAGCACAGCCCAGAGAGCATGCTTGGATGCTGGAGGACTCCGGTTTAGCTTAAACCAGCAAGGGGTCTGAGACAGAAGTTGCAGAAACTGGTTTGACCCAAATCAGTTAAGTCTGATACTACATTCAACCAGTTTATCTCAAATTAGTTTCAGCTATTTTGAAACTGGTGTATGTACAGTGAACTTGTGTTCTGTTACAGGTTTAAACCAGCTTCTGATCACTTAAGCCAGTTTATGGGTAACTTCTGTCCCTAGCCTTGAAGGTCAAATGAGGACTCGGAAGAAAGCAAATATTGTGCCCATTTTGGAAAAAAAAAAGCGAAAGAAGGAATTAGACCAGTCTAATTTTGTCACTCCTATCTGCAGCATATCCTCAGAATCTATTTTGAAGCGGCTAGAAGATATCAAAGATAAAGATCTTGGGTTTGTCGAGATCAAGGGATTTTTAACAACCTGATTCCTCCTGTGCTAAGGTACCGGACCTGTGTCCAGAAAGCCTGGCACTATTCAGTGTCTCCACTGTTGACTTGGAGGATGGATACGAGTACTCTTTGTGGTTTGCACAAGCTTAGTAAACTGGGTGAAGCAGCAGACACTTTAGGGGACAGGACTGGGATTCAGAATCACCTTGGTAAATTAGAAAAATGATCAGAAATAAGCAGGTTGAAATTCAATAAGGATGAGTACAAAGTACTAGACCTAGGGTGGAACAATCTCACGCACAGTCACAAAGGGTGCTGACAGATGTGCAGCTGCCCAGTCTAACTCATGGTGCTTTACAGAAAGTGCCATGAGTTAGACTGACCTTCCCAACTCAACAGACATTCGCTGTAGGATCCGGAGGGTGGATGATAGAGCGCTCTACTTTGGAGCTGATCCAGAGCGAGACAGACTGCATGTCTGCAGTGTCTGTCCCCTAGCCCCATCCCCCTTTCCAAGCTCCTGTGCTGTTTCAGGATGGCAGGTGGGGGA
Source organism: Alligator sinensis (assembly GCF_000455745.1). NCBI lineage: Eukaryota > Metazoa > Chordata > Crocodylia > Alligatoridae > Alligator > Alligator sinensis. The sequence goes on along the minus strand of NW_005842013.1, from coordinate 2,484,687 downwards.
AGGCATAGGAGGGAGGTCTGTTCTAGGGTGTCCCCAGCCCGCTCTGGAGTGGGGAGGGGGCAGGTGGATTGGAGCCCCTACCTTGGGGTGGAGGGAGAGGGGGTCTCCAGTCCACCTGCCCCACCCTCCAGTGCTGGCTGGGCAAACCCCAAACCGAACTCACTCCCCTCAATTCTCCCCCTCCCATTCTGAAGAGAGCGCCGGGAGCAGGGCCGGGTTTGCATCAGCTCAGCCTTGCTCCAGTGCGTGCTGACAGAAGTTTATGAAGCCTTCACCTGAACCCTCGTGTAACGAGGGTTCAGATTGTCACACCATCAGGTATTTTTAAAGCGCTCTGTCGGTGCATGGCTGTAGAGCGCTTTCAGTGGCCAATAGTGTGACAAATCAGCCCGTCTGTCAGCGCCCAAAATGGGGAAGGACCGTCTGGGCTGCAAGACCTCAGAAAAGCACCTGGGGGTTATAGCGCACTACAATCAGAACTGAAGTCAGCAGTGTAGTATTGTTGCGATGAGCTTTTTTGGATGCTGGGGTGTTTTAACAATATCTTTTATGCAAGCTGCTGGAAGCGATTCTTCCACTCCTCACTAGTGTTGAATGAGCTCAGCTGGAGTATTGTGTTCAGATTTTGAGTACTGTATTTCACAAAATGTAAGCACATTTAAGAAAAGTCTAGAGGAAAGCAGCAAAAAATGATTAGAGAGATAGCAAATGGAGTTTACAAGGGAGTGTTAAAAGAATTGGGATTATTTAGATGCAAAGGCCAGGGCGTGAGATTTAAGTTTTCAAAATGCCCCGAAGCTTATTTATAGAGAGTTCTGTGCCCACTGGGAAGACGACAAGGAATAATGGGCTTCAATGGCAAAGAGAGAGATTTAAAGTTAGGTATTAGGAATAACCTGGAGCGTGATTCTTCACTAGAATATAGTTACTGGGAGGTGGTGGGGTCTCCATCAGTGGAAGTTTTTAATTGTTGGTTATATGAGCATTTGTTTGGGATCTTTTAAATAAGAATAATCCTGCTTTGGTCAGTAAGGGGTGGACTAGATTACCTCTTGAGATGCTTTCTAGCTCTTTTCTAGGACAGTCTGTAAAGCAGTTGTAGATCCTTTGCTGGAAGGTGCAACAGAAGGACGTGCTGGCATTAAGCTCCAAGCCCTCCTATTTCCTTTCTCTATTTTAAATCAGTACATTTGGGGGACAGAAAACAACGGGGTTATTAAGGAGGGGAATGATGATAGTGTAGTGTCCGTCACTGACCCTGTACCCTTTCCCTGACCCTCAGTGGTCTGTCACACAGGATGCAACCCAATATTCAAGAGACTGGCACAACAGAAAGAGCAACCCACTCAATTGATGCCTCTCCATGAGCCAGGCTCACCAACACTTCTGGACCTTGTTTTTCGTGTGTTTTGGCTTTGACGTGTTAAGTCAGTGACTACTTTTTCTTAAGTAGTCCCTTCTCCCACATTATCTTGGCCTTTGCTGTTTGTTGTATGGTTCTTGCTACAGACCAACCTCTACCTTCTCTTATGGGCAGAATATGCCACCCCTACCTCTGATCTGTGGGAGGACTTTTACTGACCCCTCTACCTTCCTGCAGCCCAACCCCGGTTCTTCCTCACATCCCCAAAGATCCAGGCTTAGGAGGTTTTTGTTCATCAGAAGCCCTAGCCAAGGCGGTTTGGAGTTGAGCATCCAAAATCACCTGCCACTCTTGACCGTTTGGGACTCAAAACCTCCCTTTTCATGACTTGCCAAGACCATAAGGGCTGACAGCGTTATTCAGTCGTTATATAGTGAGTAACTGGATTTCAGTCTTCATAGTTACTGATGAGCTGAATAAATTGATGAATGAAATAAGGTAATCTCTTGTCTACCTAGTTAGGGCATCATTGTAGGGAAGAAATGAAGTGATTGTGTTGTGTGGGCAACATCCCAGTATGTGGGAGCAAGAATGGTATATAGTTCAATCTTATCTGTAGATGTACCAGCATTGAAAATGTTGGGTAAAGTAGATGTATTTGCTGGACTAGCACTCAGCAAATATAGCCGTTTCCATCCCACCCAGTTAGCTAATTAGCTAATAATGTTGGAAGCTGTGCCTTGAAAAACATCAGAGATGGGGACACTAATGCAATGGGTACTGTTAAGGTTCAGGGTAATAAAAAGATCTTTTAAAATTATTGAAAGCACTTTGACTAATAGATGTTGGAGCTGTAGCCCATAAATGAGTTTATGAATCCCTTATGGGTGTCCATTCTGTAAGGAAAATGAAATATGATCTTCTGTAATTGGTTGGCAGATGGAGTCTTGATTTATTTATTTTCCGCCTGGAGGGGACTTGCTAGCCAGCCTCTTGGACGTGAATTTAAACTTATTCCATTCTCTTGAGGGAGCGTTCCCATAATAACATCAAGCACCATCTTTCCTGTCCTGCTTTAAAGCTATTTCTTCCCGTTCTCAAGCACTTTTGATCTGTAATATTGAATGTGAAATGATCTGGACCTGCATTTCATGATCCTCTTTGAAAGCGAGGAATGTGGACGGAGCGCGATGCAGGCGTGCCAAGTCCGATGCAGAAAGCTTCCTCTTGAAGCACTTAATGTGCTGTTATATTGCAGAATGGAAAATCACACCATCCTCGTTCTAGTCTTGATCCACTTCTTATGGGCTTTAAAAAATTATACACATCATGAAGCAATCAAGGCAGGCATGTTCTCAAGCTGAGTAATTGTGTGATCCTACTGTAACCCGTCTTTTTCCCCTAGTAAATACGTTCTATTAAATTATGTCTATTTAGATTGTAAACTCTTTGGGGGCAGGGATACAGTTTATATTGGTTTTATCCTATTTTTTTTAGGACGGATGTTTTATAGTTGTTTTTTCCTAAGACTGGCCTACTCTTAAAGTAAGGTTTTTTCAGCATTGTACTGGAATCAGGATTGCCAGTGAATTGCACAGACCATTATGCGATTTCCTCTCTGTCCTTTACACTCGTCCTGCCCCCTTTTCTAAAGTTTTCGTTCCTTTGTGAAGATTTGTCAGCCGCAATTTGAAGTGTCACTGTACTCTGAAAAGCAGTTGTGTGCCGGTTCCTTTGCTCTCAATTATGCCAAACCGTCCCTGTTGATATGGTGAATGAGAAGTAAAGAAAAGCTTCCAGCTCCCAACTCTCACACTTAGTTAAGTACTGGGAAATCCAGGTGAGTTCGTTCTCTGTGTGTCACCAGTTAAGATTTTGCTCCCCTCTCTGCTGTTGATCACACCTGTGCAAAAACCCTCGCACTGTTTATTAAGGTAATAGCTTGGTTCTGTATTGCCGACTTTGTTGGCAGTGATCTTCAAATTGGAGCTGGCATGCTTTCCCATAACTGTGTTGATTATTATTTTTTTTTGTAGGGATAATTAGCAGGAAGCGGTAAAAATGTACTTTTGCTTGGAATACAGAAATCCCAACTCCGAAGACAGGGGAGGAACAGATCCGTTGCATGCTGTTTTCTTACATTGCTGGCTTTCTGACAACAGTACTTTTAATGCTTGGCTTTGCAAGTTGGTTTTTATGCATGGTGGTTACTCAAGAGAAAAGACATAAAACATACGAGGACAGTCTGCTGCCTCTCAACAAAAGAGGAATTGTATTAAGAATATTGTTGAAGACTGTTGTTCTTGGAGGAGGGTGGAGCAATTATGGGAAATCAAATGCTTGTGATCTGTAAAACCAGGTTTTTTTGTTTTTTTTCCACTCATCACTAATTCCCAGGGTACGAACAGGGATGGCACTGAAGTCTCTGGGTACCAGTCCTGCAGCAGATGTGCAAATTGAATATAAATTTAATTTAGCCTTAATTGGAACAATAAGAGACGATCGGTGCGTGTGGTGGGTGTGTCGGCATCTCCCTTGCACTCAGCTGAGTGCCTGTTGGCAGGGTTTGTGCTCTGTGCGCTGGCAGAAAAATCATGTTTTGGGGAGTTAGAAGAAGATGGTTCCTTAAGCAAACCAGAGAGCAAGCTACAGTAGTATGTGGGGATTTACCAATTCCCCCCTCCCTCCCTTTTTTAGCTTCCAGTACTTTTCAGAGGAGATAAAAGCCACGTCTGAGAAGACGGCCAGCTGACAATTATGGTGCAGCCGAGGAGAGCTTTATGGGGCTGCTAAAGGAGGGGGAAAAGAAGAAGGTGATGAGGGGGGGACTCCCTTGTTGCATAAGCGAAACAGCATGTCCGTCTGTTGGATTTCCAAAATCTGTTCTCATTTAATTCTCAGTAAAACACACGCCGGGTAGATGCGGCTAGAGGCGGGTTCTCTGTTCGGAGGCTTCTTTCAGCTCAGAGCTTCCCCTGCGCATTTCCAAGTAATTTTTTTTTCTCTTTCCACCCCTACCCCCACTTTTTTTGTGCATCTGTGCTCAAGTCCTCTGCATCTATCCTTTGGCTTTGAGTTCTTGGCAGCTTGCTTTGCTGTGTCCCACTTAGTGTTTGGCCACCCGGCTCGCCGTTCACCTCTTCGCTCGCATCTACCTCGTTCAGGCGCAGAGTCCGCTCCTCCTTTTGGACCGCACTGACGTCTTGTCATCCCCTTGACCATGAAGTGTCACGTTGGCTTCCCTCTCGATGCTGCCCACAGGAGATCTCCCCTAAGCGCCAGCTTTCCGAACCAGCTGGTATCTCACTCGAGACGAGCCTTTCTCCGATGCGCAGTGCGTGACTGCTGGTTTGTTGTCCAGCTTACTTTTTCATCTTCGTTTCATGGCTCACGTTCCTTCGCTGCTGTACACCTGCCAAGGGGAACAGCTGCTCCTGCCAGCGCTGTCTGGCATCTTGAATCCCCGCGTCTGCCTTGCTTCTCTGCTCCTGCCTGGTTTTTTACTGTCAAGCTTCCCCGGTGCGGTGTTGGCCTGGGCAGTTCTCCTGCTCGTGGTGTGCGAGGTTTGCAGGGCAATGCGCCAGCTGCCTCCTCGCAACATTTGCAGAAGAACAGCAATTACCAGAGCCCTTATCACTTAAGACATTACTGTTACCTTACCGCACCCTGAGGAAGGTGATAAGCCAAGGGTGACCGGTGTAAGTGGCTGTGCAGATGAGTTATCCCAACTCAAATAGGTAAATGTTTACAGGATCAGTGCTTAGAACAAGAGCACCAGCAAACTCCTTTGGCTCCAAAGGCCAGATGAGCGATGTAGGACTGGTCCACGGGCCAAATGAACCACTGCATGATGTGGATCTGCAGTCTGGATGCACCCCACAGGCTACATCTTTGACATCTGTGGCTTAGAGTAAACTCAGCGAGGTCTGGACATCTTGTTTCTATGTGACCAGATGGCTCTAAGCCATGTTTCCTGCCTCTGGTTGGTGGTCTGCGGAGCAGATACTGATGCTCTTTGAAGAGCTGGCCGCACCCAAATCTCATTTTCTCATTTGTGCCAAGTCTCATTTTCCAGCTGCTGGGTGATACCAAAAGGAGCATAAAAAAAAAGGCATCAGTGACTTTGCTAATATGCTTCTGCCTGAGCAAACCCTCTTCTTATTCTGGGCCTTTGCCTTACAGAGACTCCCAGCCCATTCCCAATCTCTCATGCACTGTCCGGTCAGTTTAGAAATTTGACAGCCTGTTCCCTGTGGAGCTGATGAGTTCCCTTCAACTTTCCTGACAATTTTTAACATCCTTAGATACTACTATGGAGACGGCGAGTTTATATCGAGATAGTCTGCCCTTTCACTGGCATGAAGCAGGCATGTGACCACAGTTCTCCATTGGCATGACGTTAAGCTTATGTATGAATTACCCTGGGGAAAAAGCAAGGGCTAAACTAGCACTGGTGCCAGTTACCACTGTCTAGTGGTTAGGCAGAAGGCAAGCTAGAGATGAACCTTTGTAGTGGGTAGGTGCTATAGTAGTGCCTGCCAGTATGGAGTTTCTCTGGCTGTCTGCTGTGGAGGGGAGAGGAGTCCAGGAGAGCTGGCTGTGCTTTAAAGAAACCTTACTGAGAGCGCAGGAACAAACTATCCCAATGTGCAGGAAGACTAGCAAGTATGGCAAAAGACCAACTTGGCTTATTAGGGAACTCTTCAGTGAGCTACATCACAAAAAGGAAGCTTATAAGAAGTGGAAACTTGGACAAACAACTAGGGAAGAGTGTATGAGCATTGCTCAGGCATGCAGGGTTGAAGTTAGGAAGGCCAAAGCTCAATTGGAGTTGCAGCTAGCAAGGGACATGAAGGGGAACAAGAAGGGTTTCTGTAAGCATGTCGGTAGCAAGAGGAGGATTAGGACAGCTCAGGCTGGGGGTGACTGGGTGGGCAGCAGCTCTGCAGAAAAGGACCTGGGGGTGACAGTGGACAAGAAGGTCAATAGGAGCCAGCAGTGTGCCCTTGTTGCCAAGAAGGCTAACGGCATCCTGGGCTGCATTGGTTGGTTGTTGCCAGCAGGTCAAAGGAAGTGATTCTTCCCCTCTATTTGGCACTGGTGAGGCCACATCTGGAGTCCTGTGTCCAGTTTTGGGCTCCCACTACAGAAAGGATGTGGACAAGTTGGAGAGAGTCCAGCAGAGGGCAATGAAAATGGTTCAGGAATTGGGGGACATAATTTGTGAGGAAAGACTGGAGGAACTCGGCTGATTTAGTTTAGAGGTGAGAGAGACCAAGGGGGATTGAAAAGCAGTCTTCAACTCCTTGCAGGGGGGTACAAAGAGGATGGAGCTAGACTGTTCTCACTGTGGGCAGGTGACAGAAGGGCTCACGTTGCAGCAAGGGAAGTTTAGGTTAGAGATTAGGAAAAAAATGTCTCACTAGGAGGGTACTAAAGCACTGAACAGATGACCCAGAGAGGTGGTGGACTCTCCATCCTGGAAGGTTTTGAAGACCTGGCTAGACCAGGCCTTGGCTGGGATGATGTAGTTGGGGTTAGTCCTGCTTTGAGCAGAGGGTTGGACTAGATGTGACCTCCTGAGGTCTCTTCCAACTCTAATTTTCCACTCTTCTATGACACTTGAACTTGTACAAAACCAGTGCAAGACATTGTCCAGAATCATAGTCTTGATTTTATTTTATTTTATATTTTTTTTTTTTGGTGCTACTCTAGGAACAGATGTTTTATTTGTCCCTGGGCAAGTTGTAACCATGTTTGTCCTGGTACAGAATTACCATGGGATTGGTATGTAGGCATATCACTAGGGGTCTACCAAAGTCGAGGCAGCCGACGTTGCAGGCAGACCCCAGGCCTGGCGGCTATTTTAGCAGGAGGCATGTGGTGCTCCCCCTCCCCTTACACATCTGGATGAGGGGCCCTGGTGGCCTCACCGCCAATTGGCTTTGAGGGCTCTTCATCGTGTGGTCCCTCCCCTTACTGCTGATTGGCTATGAGGGTTGTCTGTCATGTGGTCCCATCCCTTGCAGACAATCAGCAATGAAGGATGGGGACGATGGCAATCTTGCTGTGCTGGCAGCTCCCTACCCCCACTTCCTCCCCAGTGGGCTGTTTCCAGGCCGCAGCAGCCATGAGGACTGCTGGCTCCACAGAGGGAGCCAAGATTTTATTTTTGGTAAGTCTTTTTTTGTTTTTTACTTTTTTTTGTTGTTTTTGTTGTTGCGTATCCCATGCTTTTTTTGTGGAGCCTGTCCAAAATTGCAAACTTGTGCTTTTTGGTAGGTCCCTATGTATCACCCTTCAAATCAGAGTTCATTGAGCAGCTTAATGTACTGCCATTGACTCAATGATACAACTCCAGGATAAGCATTCAGATACACTTTGTCCTGTCCTGGGATAAACTGTTAATGCTTCCTGTCGCATGAACCTTTTAAGATTTATCCTTTGACAACGGACGTCAAATGGAGTTTGGTCAATTGACCAATCAAGTATTGGTCAAAAATTAAAAAAAAAAAAAAAAAAAAAAATCCAATAGGTCCAAATAATGCACAGAAAAAGCACAAACTTTCCATTAGGAAATGTGTAAAAATAAATACATAAATAAATCATATTTCTGCCAAGAAGACTACAAAAAGTGTAGGGTTTTTTTTGTAAAATTGCTATAATCATTGACCAGTTCAGAAAATAGGAAGTCCCTTGACCATATTTGATCAATCAATTGACTGGCTCGCCAACCCTAATTTTCAGTGACATTCTTATTGTACAGACAAATGGCTGATCCTTTCTTGACTCCTAAGCAGCTATTGGAATTCATTGCCACAAGATATATAATTGAAACCATAGTTTAATTATGCTTAGTGAGCAGATGTGTGCTTTTAATAATCTTTCCTTTGAATGTATATGATGCTATTTGTACTGTAAGGGAAGATAATTAGGCAAGTTGGGACTTATCTTCCCTTCACCGCTTATTACTTCATATACAGTTATGACCCTCCTCACTTCCACTCTGAACACACCCTGCCTTCACATAGATATTTTTTTCGCACCATTGCTACCTTTTCATTGCAAATCTCTGCCATCCTTCTATTGCTGCTATGCCTTTCAGATAATTCAGGTGATGACCAATGCAGAGCACGGTATTCCTGGGAGGTTGCTTTTCACTGTTGTTTTCTTGCATCCTATTTTAATTTTTCTTTTAACTTTTGGACCTCAGCACATTGAGCAGATGTCTTCATTTGAGCAGCCCATAGTGATGCTCAAAATATATCCATGGTTGTGTACAGCTTGTTCAGTATCCAGCTGTGTGTGGCTTGGGTAGTACTTTCCAAGGCACGCATTTTAAAGATTAGTTTGCTACCATCTAGATCTCAAATCCCATGTTTTAGATTGAATTTCTCTTTCTCTCTCTCCATTTTGCTTTCATTGTCTCTCTTTGTGTCTTTTACTACCATGAAAAGATAGTCTGGATTCATGTCCTGTACCTCATGACCCCTTGCCCTAAGTGTCATAGCTTGTTCCTGTACCTCTGTTAGATGACCTTCATGGGACTGCTCCCTTGCTTTTCAGAAAGTTCAAACGTGCTTCGTTTGTCAGCTTGAACTAGCTTTGATGTAGCTTTGAATGTCCGCTCTTGTTCTCCGGTTTTTGTGATCCTGTCTTGTCCCCGTGCAGTTTGTGCTACTAGGAATAGATGTTGCCTTTGTCTGAAGTGGGGGAACTTTTTGCTGAAGAGGGGAAATATGTGGAATTGATCTGGGAAGTGTATGGGGGCTTGCAATCGCAATGAAATTCTCCCACACAACTCAGAGACTGAATCCATAAGAATATATTGTTTTGCTTCAAAATGGCCTGTCCCTTAAAGATGGGAAAAAGTCCTTGCTCCCTGTTGTTCATCGTCAATGGGAACCTTGCTATTCCGTGATGAAAGGGAACAAAACTTTTCGTGAGCACAGGAGATGAGCTTGTAGAAGGAATGGAGAATGCTTTTGGATTTTGCTCTTCAAGAGACTTGCTCATAACTTTTCTTAAGCCCTTCCTTCCCATTCCCTCTTCTCACTTGGAGTACTGGGGACCCGATAGACCCCCAGCACCCCAAATGCTGGGTTCTAGATGTGCCCCCTTCCGAAAACCTTGCGTATAAAGACTTTAGAGGGTGTTAGCATATCTTGTACTTATTGACTTAGTTGAGATTAAAGCCTAAATTGTTCTCTATAATCCCTTTGAAGTGTTATCTTTGATGTAGAGTTTTCATTAATTGGAGGACTAAAGGGGGAAAAAAACGAGGTCAGAATGTAGTTTTGCAAATGTAAATATGTCAGTTTTTAGGAACTGTGAATGGCAAGTCCAACCCGTGTGGTCCTCTATCAGCCGGCCCCTGCTAACTCAGGTCATTCCCTGCTGCTTTGCAAACCAGAGCAGCTTCAAATAATTGCCCGTGCTCCTTGTCTTCCCTGCTAAGGCCAACTGTGGATTTTTGTCACAGCTGGGCCTTGCAAAGACTTTGTGCCATCCCCATAAAAGTAGACTGTTGATGCGACTGTTCTGGAACTTGCTCGGCCGATCCAACGGGCTTTGTGAACTTGCAGGTCTCTTGGCTCTCTTGCTTTATTTCTCTGTTAACGTTATTCTCTGCTTCTTAGTGCAGAAACATGTTCAGGGCCTGGGATGACTCACAAGGTTGAACCCTTTCATAATTTATTTCTTATTCCAAGTGGTTCTTGCACACACAGTGAATGTAAACAGACTTATTAAAGTTGCTTTCTCATAGCTGAAGTCAGAAGGGTTGCTTTATGCTCGCCAATGAAATAGGCAGTGAGTTGCATTTTAAAATATTATTTACAGTTGCACAAACATGTTTGTTGGCACTGATGATCCTGGGAATGTTGGTTTCGTTTTGCGAAAAGGACTGGAGGGTGGAGAAGCACTGGAAGTAGGACTTGTGCTCTTTGAAGTAACATATGTGTAGGGCACGAATAAACCTATTGGGTCACCGTACGGCGTAGGGTGGGTAAGAGAACTAGTAGGGTGGAAGTGCTTGAGTTTAGGAAGGCTAACTTCAGCGTCCGTAGGAGTCTAGTCAATGATGCACTGCAGGATAGGTGTATTGGCGAGATGGGAGTCGAGGGGGGGTGGTCGTTCCTAAAGGAAGCGATCCTTCAGGTGCAGAGGGAGACTATCCCAGTACTAGGGAAAAGGAGCCAAAAAACTTCCTTGGCTAAACAGGGAAATCCAAGGGAGCGTAAGGACAAAAAAGAAGGCATATAGGCGGTGGAAGCAGGGGAAGCTAACAAGGAGGAGTATAACTACTTGGCTCACACTTGCAGGGAGGCACTTAGAAAGGCCAAAGCATCTACAGAGCTGAGGCTAGCAATGCAAATTAAAGACAACAAAAAGTATTTTTTAGATATGTAGGGAGTAAAAGGAAGGCGCAGGACAGCATAGGACCCCTACTGAACAAGGAGGAGCAATTAGTGACAGAGAGCTATTCAATGAGTATTTTGCCTCAGTGTTACTGAACAGGGCTCAAGATAAGTCTCCAAATGGGCTCTTAGAAGGGCATCAGAGGGACACCAGCCCATCAAATGTCGACGCTGACTTGGTGCAGAGTCACTTGGATGGGTCGGATGTGTTCAAGTTGGCAGGCCCGGACGAGCTGCATTTGAGGGTACTGAAGGAATTGGCTGGTGTCTTAGCAGAACCACTGGCACGGCTGTTTGAGTGCTCGTGGCACTCGGGTCAGGTCCCGGAGGACTGGAAAAGGGCCAATGTGGTCCCTATTTTCAACAAGCGGAGGAAGGAGGATCCAAGTCATTATAGGCCAGTCAGCCTCACCTCCATCCTTGGCAAGGTGTTTGAAAAGATTATGAAGGATCACATTTGTGGGAGTCCAGCGGGAAAAATAATGCAGTAGGGCAACCAGCATGGATTCATAGCAGGTAGATCATGGCTGACCAGTCTGGTTTCGTTTTATGACAGGGTCACAAAACGCTTAGACACCGAAGTAGAGGTGGACGTCATTTTCCTGGATTTTAGCAAGGCCTTCGATATGGTATCTCATCCCATTCTCATAAATAAATTAAGAGGCTGTGACATAGATGTTTATACAATCCGGCGGGTGGCAAATTGGCTTAGCGGTCTCACCCAGAGAGTGGTAGTAGACGGGTCGGTATTGACCTGGAAGGATGTGGGTAGTGGGGTCCTGCAGGGTTAAGTCCTTGGTCCTGTACTCTTCAATGTCTTCATCAGCGACTTGGATGTGGGAGTGAGGCGTACTCTGTCCAAGTTTGCAGACGATACTAAATTGTGGGGCAAAGTGCACACTCCAGAGGGTAGGGAATGATTGCAGGCAGGCCTGGACAGGTTGGAAAAGTGGGCAGTACACAAGGATGCAGCACAACAAGGACAAGTGCAGAGTGCTGCGCCTAGGGTGCAGAAATATCCAGCACACCCACTGCCTGGGAAGTGACCCTCTCAGCAGCACAGAAGCACAAAGGGATCTCGGAGTCATAGTGGACTCCAAGATGAACATGGGTTGTCAGCGTGACGAAATCATCAGCAAAGCTCACCACACTTTATCATGCATCAGCAGATGCATGACCAATAGATCCAAGGAGCTGATACTGCCCCTCTGTGCGGCATTGGTTAGACCACAGTTGGAGTACTGCGTCCAGTTTTGGGTGCCGTACTTCATGAAGGATGTTGATAGACTCGAGAGGGTCCAGAGGAGGCCACTCATATGGTTAGGGGCTTATAGGACAAGCCCTATGAGGAGAGACTGAGGGACCTGGACCTCTTCAGCCTCTGCAAGAAAAGGCTGAGAGGTGATCTCATGGCCACCTACAAATTCATTAGGGGGATGCAGCAAGGGATAGGAGATGCTCTGTTCACCAGGGCATCTCTTGGGGTAACAAGGAACAGTGGTCACAGACTGACAGAGAGCAGATTTAGGCTAGATATCAGGAAAATCTTCTTCATGGCAAAAGTGGCCAAGATTTGGAACGGGCTCCCAAGGGAGGTGGTGCTCTCCCCTACCCTGGGGGTCTTCAGGAGACGGCTGGCTAGGCATCTGGCTGGGGGCATCTTACC
>NW_005842013.1:2452768-2472229 GCF_000455745.1 Alligator sinensis | reverse complement strand
CTGCCCAGGCAGGGGGTCGGACTCGATCTGTTGAGGTCCCTTCCCACACTATCATCGAGGAATCAAATGGTCTTTTGACCTATTTTGGAATAGTTTACTACAGCTGATTATACTATCATGAAACAACATCTCCCATGAAATTGCTACTGCTTTCCTTCCCTTGGGAGACTCTTCACAATTGTATTCTGTGATGGAGAGTAATGGTACAAAAATGTCCGTAGCTAAAACGGAAGAATAAGTAAAGAGTAGCCTATCAGCTGCCCCAAATACGACAAGCATTTTTGTTTTTGGCAAGGCAGAATGAAGGGAACTACTTTTTTCCAGAGTTATGACTGCGTAGAGCAGGGACAGAGCCTAATCTTTAGCTCGCACACCCTCCCATTTCTGCTTAACCAAAAGCTGAAACTGTAGCTGCTGCTGAAATATTGGTCTCCATGGGCAGATCTAGGGTTTTGAAAAGAGCTATAAACGGACTGCAGGTCTGTGAAATAGGAGGATAGAGACCAGCAAATCAGCTTCCATGCTTAAGACGCACACTCCTTCCAAGTTAGTTTTGGAGGCTTATTTTTGGGAAAGGCTCCATGCCGCGTGCAGATAAATTATGGTATTTGTCTGCAGGGTGGATTTGATTTACATCAAATCGATTTTAAATCACTGGTCAGGAAGCCTCGATTTAATCATTGTTTTCTACAAAAAGTGCGTTCTTGTTGTTTGATATCCTCTATTCATTTAACTTCTTGAAACTTTGCACTCTGAGAGAGGTAAAGGCTTGACTGTATACACACCCTTGCAGAGAGACGCGAGGGCTGATGGGTAGGTAATCAGCTCTGTCATCTCTCATCCCCATATACTGCTGTTTACAAGGATGTTATCTCTGGAGACACAAATCCACAGTTTGAGAACTGAAACTAAGCATCACAGAGATGCTTAATGGGATTTTCTAGACCAGGGATGGGCAAAATATGGCCTGGGGGCTGGATCCAGCATGTGGAGGGCCTTTGTCTGGCCCTCGGCAGGTCCCTTGGTCCTGCCTAGCCCAGGCACCGTCTGGTGGCATTGCATCCTGCTGTCCCTGGGCATGCAGTGGAAGTGAGACAGCTCCGCAGCGGGACTGCCTTTCTAGGTAGCCCAGGTGGCAGCAGTTCCTTTCGGCTGCTGCTGGCCCCAGCCCAGTGGTACTGGCAGGGACCCGTGCCACAGCCCCAACCTGACATACCCAGCCTGTCCCCCTTGCCTCTGCTGGTGCTTCCTGCTGCAGCCAGTGGAGCCCATGCTGCACCAGCCTGCCCTGTGACTGTGGCACCATCACCGCCACCTTCAGGCTGCCCAGCAGCTGCTTTGCACTGTCACCACTGCCTCAGTGGTGACAAGGAAGAGCAGCCACTGGGCAGCCCGGAGGCAGTGGTGACGGCACTGGAGATGCAGAGTCTGGAGCAGACGTGGCGTGCACCGGGTTGGGGTTGTGGTGCAGGTCCCTGCCAGTACCACAGGGCTGGGGCCAGCAGCAGTGGCAGCTGGAAGGATCTGCTGCCACCTGTGCTGCTTAGAAAGGTAGTCCCCACAGCCCCCCACAAACTATCTTTTTATATAGGTTTGTTTTTTTGTTTTTTTTTTTAAAGCACCTTAACAAAAAATTAGATTAGATCCAAAAAATCTGATTGAAAAAAAATCATTAAAAAAAAAAAAAAAAAAGTTATTTTTTATCCATCCTGTTTGTCCGTGATGAAGACCCCCACTAGATGTTACAGGTATTGTGCAATTAACAGGTTAATTGTGCAATTACCTGGAGATCAGCTACAAATGCGAAGTAACTAGCACACAATACAAACTCCAACCAGCTATAAAGTTAGATCTTGAAAATGTGTATTAACTTTATAGCTGGTTGCTATCTGACTTTGGTTTGCACGTGTAGCCGGGTCTTCCCTGCAGCTGGGAGCCATGTCAGTTGATGGGGCTCCCATACACAGGGTTCACCATGCCCAGCGTGAGACCCCAGAGCCCAGCAGCTGCTATCCTGAGGGTCTGTGGGTTTCCTGCACCCCCCAAGCCCTAGGGATTGCAAGGAGCCAGGATCCCCAGGGCCCAGGGGTTTCCCACACCTCCAAGACCCAGGGATTGTGGCACAATCCCTAGGGCTTGGGAATGTAGGAAACTCCTGGATCCTGGGGATTGCAGCTATGATGGCCCCTAGGGCTCCAAGGTACAAGAAACCCCCGAGGCTGGAGGATCATGGTGCAAGGGATTCAGGTCCCCGATAGACCATCCTTTTGAATGGATCTGTTAAATAGTACACCAGTGGACACAGTACAAACCCAGAGTGGGTACCTGTGATGGCAAGACAGAAGACAAGAAGTTCCTTGCAACCATAGGGCTGTAGTAATCTTAGGTCATTTTTAATGAAACTTAATATAATTTATTTGAAATGCATTTTAAACCTCATTACAGTGCCAACAGGGCGCAAGACCCTTAGAGATGTTCATAGTTATATTTTGAAATGGAAAGTCTGTTCCTGAAGAACTTAATGTCTATGTACATAGTTAGGAAGCACTTAAAGGAAATCCAATCTTTTGCAGTATAATTGGAACCTATAATTGAAATGAATACCTCTTAAGAATATCCACAAGGTCAGACTAATGGGCTATCAATAATATTTTCATTTAATCAATGCCAGGCGCTCATTTGCTTAGCAATGCCTTAAGTCGTATTAAGTCTAACTTGTAGTGGAGATGGGGATCTTAAGTCTATATGGAGATTAATGACAAATACCATTCTCATGCGTCATCGGCAGTTCTACTGTGTTTCTTGTCAATGCCAGAAGCAGGGCCTAGCATTCCCCATCATAATCACAGAGATTTCATAGCGTTTTAGGGTCAGAAGGGACCTTGTAGATCATTGAATCCGACCCCTGGCCCTAGGCAGGAGAGAGCGCTGGGGTTAAATAACCCCAGCTAGGCGCCTGTCTAATTTTTTCTTGAACACCTCCAAGGTAAGGGAAAGTGCCACCTGCCTTGGAAGCCCATTCCATATTTTGCCAACCCTCACTGTAAAGAATTTCTTCCTGATATCCAGTCTAAATCTACTCTCCTTTAGTTTGCAACCACTATTTCTAGTAGCCCTGAGGGTTGCCCGGGTAAACAGAGTATCCCCTATTCCCTGCTGACCACCCCCGATGAGTTTGTAGACAGCCACATCATCATCATCATGAAAACCTGATGGCATTCAATACGGAGAAATACAAGGTGCTCCACCTTGCGGGGGCAGGGTGGAGAACACACATTATACTTATAGGCTTGGCAGTGCTATCTATGCTTGCTAGCACCACGACCGAAAGAGACTTGGGGGTCATGATTGACCACAAGATGAATGTGAGCCACCAATGCGATACCGCAGCCAGCAAAGTGAACGCAACTCTGGCTTGCATCTACCGACGCATCTCAAGCAAGACCCAGGATGTCGTCCTCCTGCTGTACTTGGCCTTGGTGAGGCCTCAGCTGGAGTACTGCATCCAGTTTTAGACTCTACAATTCAAGAAGAATTTGGAGAAGCTCGAGAGAGTGCAGAGGAGAGCCACATGCATGATCAGAGGACAAAAGAATAGGCCTTATGATGAGAGGCTGAGAGCCATGGGACTCTTCAGCCTGGAGAAGTGCAGGCTCAGGGGTGACTTGGTGGCCACCTATAGGTATATAAGGGGTGTGCATCAGGATCTGGGGGAATGCATGTTCACCAGAGCGCCCCAAGGGATGACAAGGTCCAATGATTGCAAACTTCTGCAAGACCATTTTAGGCTGGACATAAGGAAAAACTTCTTTACTGTTTGAACCCCCAAGGCCTGGTATAGACTGCTGCCAGAGGGGTGCAAGCACCTACTCTGGATACCTTTAAGAGACATTTGGATGTTTATCTTGCTGGGATCCTTTGACCCTGGATGACTTCCTGCCCTTGGGCAGGAGGCTGGACCTGATGATCTTCCGAGGTCCCTTCCAGCCCTAATGTCTATGAAATCATCATCATCATCAAATATTGTCAGTGCCTCGCAGTCGAGGTTGATTTGTCTTCCATGACCGCTTTATCTGTGGGTCCGAAGACAGCTGATAGCATTAAGCTGTGTATGGTAAAATCTTGCAGGCCAATGAAAGGTTTCCCAAAGGCATTTATTTAAAGGGTGCTTGGGGTCAAGGGTCTCAAATTGGTATCTGTTCAGTTTGAAGTTCTCTGTTTCCATTATCAGCATCTCACCATATGCAGTTTCTTCTGCTCAGGACCCCACCGGGAGGCTTGCAGGGGAATTATGCTGACCACTGCGGGGACGGATGAATAGACAGACAGACAGAGAGGGGAGTCTTACCTGCTGGGGCTCTCCTCACTTGGGTGGCAGCTGCTTCTGCATGGACTCAGGCTGTTGAGGAACACGTAGCACCACGGGGTCCTGGGGGCTGCTCCTGGTGCCCTTTTTGCCCCCCTTCCCCCATCCCTGGAGTCAGGGCTGTTCCTCCCATGGCCAAGCTTCCTAGAGAGGTATTCTCCCATTCCTCTCCGTCTCTTCCCCCTTCCTCCTTCCTACCCCCAAAACACACACTATTGGGCAAGGAGCTTGGGGCTGCAGCTGCCTGGCTCCTATGGCTGGGCTGGCCATTGCAAAGACTCTTGGTGGGGAGGGAGCCTGGTTGGCACCCCCTGGTTGGAACTGGTGCCCTCCTTGCCCTGCGTTAATTATACCACTGCCCCACTGCAGGCCTCAACTCTGATTTGGCTTGTTCTCCTTCCTTTTACAAAGCAGTGGAAGCTTTCAAAATAGCACAGTTTAAAATAGCATTGCTGTCCTACTTTGAGTCATTGTAGTAGTTCCTCCCTGCCAATACCAGCTCTGAGCTGCAGGCCTCCTGGTATTGATTCCCCAGCCGGCACATTATGAGCAGCGGGAGATCACCCAGTTTGAAGTTAAGAGGGTGGATAAAAAATGAAGGAAGGGAAGGAGGATGATGGCGCGGTGTTAAAGAGATACCGTAGGGATAAATCCTTGCTTAAACCTCTCTGTCATTGCTGTGTTGCAAAGATCCAACGTGCATTTCTCCGTGCTTGTGTTACTGTTCTGCTCTATTATAAAATCACAGAAAATGAGGGTTGGAAGGGACCTCAGGAGGTCACATCTACTCCAACCCCCTGCTCTATCTGGACAGTAAAGTCATGGTGCTGTTACCAAACTCCAACTAAGTTGGTTTCATGTCGAGATGGAAACTCGAGCTCCTTTTTAAGATCCTGAGTAATACGTACAAAGCTGCGGTGAGTGAGGAATAATAGAATATAATTACTTTCATTCTGATTTTTTTGCTCATTAACACAGGGACTGGCTCTGCATGTTACAGCATCTAACAGTATACGGCCCCGATCTCAGCTTGGATATCTTGGCACCAAGGTCCTATTTCCAGTAAGAATGAGCATTCCTCCTCTTCCTGGGAAGCCTTCCATTTTATTTGCAATGCAACACCCACATTTTCATGTTGTTTTTGACCTGACAGGTGTCCTTTTATATTTGCGAGACAAGCAAATTATTTTGTTTGATTGGAAGTGATCAGAAAGCACCGTGTTGCCATTTATGTAATGCCTACTGTCTCCCTGTAAAGAAGTGTGTGCGCAAATTATACACCCATAAATCTTCATAAAATGCTGCTGCTGTATTTGTAAAAGTCCCTTTCCTCCCTGGGCGGGCTTGCTGGCAACGAGTTCAGTTATTCAGCAGTAAGATAGTTGTAGCCATTGGCAGATGATGTGCCTTTCAAGTCAAAGTTGACAGGCCATGTGGCTTTTCTGGTGCATGCTGCTAAATTTGAATAACTAATTTGTGTTGTTCTGCTTCCTTCCCCCCCCGGTGTATGTATGTAAGGCTAACCAGCAGAGGTTTGAATCATTCATGGACTGCATCCTCCACGTCAAAGCTGCAGATGTCATGGGAACAGTGACTGTAGGGTGTGCAGGTTTTTAATCCTCTGTCTTTTTAAAATCCATTGCTGGTTATAGGAGGAGTATGCATTTGAGAGATGATCTTGGCACAGCGCAAGTCCTCGGATAGACAGCAGATTGCTGTGGATATTCATCAGCCTGGCTTCCATTAGACAGAATATTGCTTGTTCCCTGTCACTTGTGAACTATGTACGTGGACGCCTGCTTCTTACCTGGTGACGTACACACAGGGGAGATGGGAGAACTTTATCTTAGTAAAACTGCAGTGCGATTGAAATCAAAACCACTTATCTTATTGTGACTTCAGGTTATACAGTTTTTGCATCTGGTTTCATGGCAGTACATTTGTGCTGGCTTTGTTTCATAAACTACTTGGAGCGAATCAAATCTAGATTTTTGTGGCCTGATCCTCCAGGGCACGGCTCCCACTGGAGGAAAGCGTTTCCTTGGAAGTATACAGGTCTGCGTGTCGGGACCATTTGACGTGACCGGTGGATTTGCGAATGCAGAACCATTGCAGGGGACTCCAAGTAGCTGGCAAATGCTGGGAAAAATCATGTAACCAACTTCATGTTCTCTGCCCACCAAACCCCTGGAGAGTGTTGAAGAGTCATGGTCACTTCCTTACTGAAAGATCAAATTAGTTGGTTGATCTGACATGGACTCTGAGATCACAGGAGCTTATGGATCTTTTTACAGTGTGCAACCTCTTTTGGGGATGTGGTCCCACTTGATGCACTACTGCACCTCCTTTGGCTTTGCCACTTTACTTCCAAGATGGGCCTGTCTTCTACACTGTGTCCATCATGTCCACTTTGGTCATAGCTAGTGCTAAAACTAAGTAGAGCCTGCAGTAGAGGGAGAGAGCAGCCCTCAACACAGAGCCGGGAGGGCTGGGACTCTGCAGAGGGGGCCGGTGACCTGCGTCGGAGGAAGGCCAACCCCAGCAGTAGTCTTGTTAAGCTATGATCTGTGCCCTGTGTTTTGGCAGACACCCGTTGCTCCTTTTCCATGCCCTTAGCAGTTGCATAGCATGTAATGTGCCAGCTCTCTGTATCTGCTGATGCAACAGGTTTGGCTCCTGGACTGCTTTTAGGGGTGTAGAGGCAACCAACAGCTGAAGCTGTACTTGGACCTGGCTCCCAAGACAAACCTTGCTCTTGTCAATTGAATGCATGCTGTCCATGTGCTGCAGACACGTGCCCAGGACGTGCGCTACTCCGCAGCACATGGACGGCATGCACGCTTGTTAGTGAGTAAATTGGTGATTCTCAACCAGGGTACATGACACCCCGGGGTGCCTTGAGATCCTTTTGTGGGAGTTGCAGGTTGTCCTAATGTTAGCACTGTTAGGTTTGCAAACATGATTCACTAGATAAGCCTGGAGATTTAAAATAGAAATCCATAGTTGTGGGTTTTTTTAGTTCTTTGCCACAGAAAAACTGTTCTATTCACTGTGTTTAGTCAGAAAACTAAGAGATGGCATTTGGTTTTAGAGTGAAAACTAAGAGATGGCATTTTCCAATGGGTGCTGTGGGTTTTAAAAAGGTTGAAAACCACTGGACTAAAATGAGTTCACTTGTAAAATGAGGATCTCCTGGGTCTGCTGCAGGGAATGATCTTGTGGATCTCTTATTTCTATTGGGCATGGTGAAAGGTGCTTGGATACCAGCCCCAGAAAATGAAGGTATCTGTCAGTTAGAGCTGGGGGAGTGAATGCTCTTTTCGAACAGGCATCAAATTAGCCAGGCAGAGCCTTGGATGAGTCTCAACTCAGATGAAAATTGGGAGGAAGTGAGACTGGGAGTGTGAGTCTTCTTACCTACATGAAATTTTTTTTTGTTTCTGGCCAAATGAAACACTTTGTTCAGCCAAAACCAACCAACCACCCCAAATCAGCTCCATTTTGGGAGGGTATAATGAGCAAAGCAATGGAAATGAAGGGCTAGACTGGTTGTAGCAATTGGATCTGTATCCCAGCAGTTAGGGCATTTAGACAGGATGCAGGAGATACAAGTTTGATTCCTTCCACTGTGTTTAGGGGATTTGAACCCATATTACTCAAGAGTGTCCTAACTATTAGGCAGAACAGTATGCTGGAGGAGTGCTTGCTTTCAGACTTAGTATACTTGGGAGCGGGGACTGAAACTCAGGAGTCCAACTCCTGTGCAGGTGTCATAGGTTGAAGTGTTGTACTGCCTCAAATTGAGTCGCTGATATGGAATAGAAAAGTCTCACGTAAGCCTGAGAGCGACCCTCCCTGGGAATACCTTACCCTATGGTGGGTACGGCACTCTTTCTGGAGGTGTTCATACCTCTCAAGGAGAAGAAGGGATTGAACCTGGGTCTTCCTAAGCAAAGGAGCTAAGCAAATGGCTATTAAGAAGAAGAGGATCCTCAGTCTCCTGGGATTATTTGATTTGGAGAAGAGAAGATTGGCTACGGGACATCTGTGTTTGGAATTTGATAAGTCTTTAAATACCTGGAGTTGGTTATGAAAGATAAGGATGGTGGCTCTGTGGCCAAAAGGGTATCGGATGAGGACAGGTGATCTTAAATTGCAGAGAAGGAAATTTAGTTTTGCATGTTAGCAAGAACTTTTCTTCCTACGAGGGTGGTTAAGCAGTGGAGCAGGCTGCTTAGATGGATGGGTTGTGGACTCTCGATGTTTTCAGGAGCAAGCTAGCCAAATACTTATCTCGGGTAGTTAAGACAGGGGTGATTCTGCATTGAGCAGGGGAGGTTGGCCTTAGATGACCTCCTGAGGTCGCTTTCCATTTTGCTTTTTGGTGATTCTCTGACTCCTCCGTTGTGACAGTTTTCCATTCAAAGCTCTTCCACAAAGTCAGCCTGAGGAAACAAATTGTTCCAGACCAACCAAACCCACATTTCTTTGGCAAAAAAACTATTGACTTTTTTTTTTTTTTTAAACAAACCCTTAGCCTGGCTGTATGATCTCTACAGCACAGCTATGAAAAGACCGCCTCGAAGTGTGAGGACAGCAGCTCTTTCCTACTGAATCCAAAGTTCGCCTGCGGAGAGTTAGCAGCTGCACTGACACCAGAGAGGCCCGTGTTATATTCCCACTGCTAATGGCTTGCTGTAACCCTGTGCACTTCCCCCTTCCCACCCCTTCTCTGTCTTACCCATGTAGGTTGGGAGCTCTTTGGGCTGGGACTGTCTCATGCATGTACACGCGAGCTTCTCAGTTGGGCCACTTAGGCATCACTGCAATTATGGAGACGGGGGGGCCTGGACACAGCTGTTAGACCTATGCAACTTGGACTGGGTTTGTACACTGATGTAAATTATTCCAGGATCTGGAGTTGGCAGGTGACCAGCTACGTGGACAGAGCTTTTTTTCAGTAGGCACTATTTACGGCGCCTTATGCTAGGTGGCAGGGACTGGCGCTACTCCTAAACAATTATGCTGGGATAGCTTGAGACGCACAACACCGACACTGATGCATCTGCCCCATTTCCCTCTCCCTCCCCCTCCACTTCCATCTCGCCAGTTTTTTGTTTCTTGGGGTGGTTTTACACTGGGTTCAAGCAAATAACACTGTTGTAGGACTGTGTCTGCTCCTTTTTACATCTGTGTATGAAGTCTGATTGTACCAGTAATGTTGCATCTCCAAACCTTTAGGATCAAGGCATAAAGATGAGCTGAACTTTTAACTTGAAAGTTTGAGTCCTCATTCCTATTTTAACCAGGGTCTTAGAGGTGAAAACATTTCAGCCTGCACATCCTTGATGCTAAGTATAAACTCTCAGAAAACCTGAGGCTGAAGTGATTCAGTCTTCATGGGTTAGTCTAAGCCAGGCGCGGGCAATTATTTCAGGCGGAGGGCCGCTTACTGAGTTTTGGCAAGCCATCGAGGGCTGCATGACTGGCAGCCAGGGGCAGATAAATATTAACTTTCTAAATTTTTTAGGGGCCCGTGGGCTGGATAGAATGACCTGGTGGGCTGCATCCAGCCCACGGGCTGCATTTTGTCCACCCCTGGTCTAAGCTGTGTAGATTGAACTGATAAGCAAGTGAACAGACATTCACTTTTGATGCTGGAAATGCAGCTATGTGCCTGCAGTGGTCCAGACCTGAAGCCAGGAGGCGCTAGAGCACACCTCTCTGCTTGGCTGGAGCAGGCAGCTCAAAACTGGAGGGGATCTGAACAGAAGTTCAATAAAATGATTTAATTTAAATCAGTTAAGTCTGATACTACATCCATCCAGGTGTCTCTTAAACCAGTTTCGGCCATTTTGAAAACATTTCACATGCGCTGAACTTCTCTTGTGTTACAGAGCTGAGCTGGTTTCTGATCACTTGTACTGGTTTGTGTGTAATGTCTGTCCCTAGCCTGAAAAAAAGGCAAATCCTAAAGTTATGAGGACCAGAAGAAAATCTCTTGTTTATTTTATTCTAAAAGTGCAATTTTTGGCTCCAAGGCACCTGCTGTTGGGGATGAATCGAATTCCTGTTGTTATTCTGGCTTCCACAGCCTGGCGTGTGTTTGACAATGGTGTTGGGAGCAGCCTAGTACAAGTCTCCCCGAGTGCATGGAGCGGGAGGAAAGGCCAGGCAGCTGTCAGGGACTTCTGAATGGAATCAGATGATCAAATGTGCTCATGTTTGGGACACAGCTTGTGCAGATTTGCAATTAAAATGTTCAGTTGAATCTTGGAAAAGAGAGGAATATTTCCTTCCTTATATCAGATGGGTGAAATGATGGGGATTTTGCCATTTCTGCAATGGTTTCTCTCTGTGCTGATGTTCTAGCTGTGGCATACTGTTGTATAACTCTTCCGGTTTCTGTGCAGAATCTCAACTCTGCCTTTTCCCGAGCCTAAAATGAGATGCTATGCCCAGGGGATAACTGTGATCACCTCTTATTTCTGTATTTTGATCAGTCGTGAAATAATTAACAGTGGTGATTTTTTAACACTGACTTTGAAATGAGATAAGTGGCAGCTCGTGCACCTTTCTGAGCTATTTTATAATACAATTTGAAGAACAGCTCATCTTGGGGCTGAGAGCTGGGTCTGTGCCTGCACTAGTCTCTACCCTTAACATTTCAGCATTCATCACTTCTGGTTTAGTTCTACTGTTGGTAGCAACCTTGCCAGTCAATACACGGCCACATCAGGAGGGGCTATGGACCAGTTATGAGACAATGCTTTGTAGACCACTCCTGGTCTCTGTGTGGTGAAGAAATGTGTCTAAGACGTGTCAAACACTGTTCCCAATCTGTTGTGCTCATTAGGTGATTCCAGCTTGGGATGTAAGTGGAGTGGGAGTGACTGGGTGGGGCTGGTTAGTAGAAAGAAGAGGCATATCCAGTGGACCAAGCATAGGTAGGAGAAAGGGGCTGCCTGTCTGTCTTTCTAGATGCCACACATGTAGAATCATAAACCGTGAGGGTTGCAAGGGACCTCAGGAGGTCACATCTAGTCCAACCCCCTGCTCGCCAATTAGATCATCCCAGGCAAGGTTTTGTCTAGCCAGGTCTTAAAAAAACTCCAAGGATGCAGAGTCTACAACCTCTCTGGGTAACCTGTTCCAGTGTTTTACTAACCTCCTAGTGAGAGAGGTTTTCCTAATTTCTAACCTCAACTTCCCTTGCTGCAACTTGAGCCCATTGCTCCTTGTCCTGTCATCTGCCCCCACTGAGAGCAGTCCAGCTCCATCCTCTTTGCAACCCCCTTGCGGGAGATGAAGGTTGCTATTCAATCCCCTCTTGGTCTTCTCTTCTCCGAACTAAATAAGCCCAATTCCCTCAGCTTCTCCTCATACGTCATGTGCCCTGACCCCCTAACCATTTTTGTTGCCCTCTGCTGGACTCTTTCCAATATTTCTATATACTTTCTGTAGTGGGGGGCCCAAAACTGGACACAGGGCTCCAGATGTGGCCTCACCAGTGCTGGATAGAGGGGAGGGATCACTTCCCTTGATCTGCTAGCAATGCTCCTACCAATGCAGCCCAGGATGCTGTTAGCCTTCTTGGCAACCAGGGCACACTGCTGGCTCCTATTCAGCTGATTGCCCACTGTCCCCTGCCAGGTCCTTTTCTGCAGAGCTGCTGCCCAGCCAGTCACCCTCAGCCTGTACCAGCGCATGGGATTGCTCTGTCCTAAGTGCAGGACTTTACACTTGTCCTTATTGAACCTCATGAGATTTCTTTTTGTCCAGTCCTCCAATTTGTCTAGGTCACTCTGAATCCTAGCCCTACCCTCCAGTGTATCTACCGCTCCCCGCAGCCTGACGTTGTCTGCAAACTTGCTGAGGATGCACTCCACCCCATCTTCCAGGTTGATGATGATGACATTGAATAAAACCGGCCCCAGGACTGACCTCAGGAGCACTTCACTTGATACCGGCTGCCAACTAGACGTCGAGCCATTGATTGCTACCCTCTGAGCCTGATGATCCAGCCAGTTTTCTATCCATCCTACAGTCCATTCATTTAATCTGTACTTCCTTAGCTCATTGGTGAGAATGTTGTGGGCATCTGTAACAAAAGCCTTGCTAAAATCAAGGTAGATCATCATGTCTACTGCCCTCCCATATCCACAGAGCCAGTCATCTCTTCCTAGAAGGCAATCAGGTTGGTCAGGCATGACTTGCCCTTGGTGAATCCATGTTGCCTGTCCATAATCACCTTCTTCTCCTCCAAGTGCTTAGAAATGGATTCCTTGAGGATTTGCTCCATGACTTTTCTGGGGCCTGAAGTGAGGCTGAGTGGTCCGTAGTTCCCTGTCTCCTCCTCCTTCCCTTTCTTCAAGATGGGCACTATATTTGCCCTTTCCCAATTGTCCAGGACCTCCCCCAACCCCCACAAGTTTTCAGAGATGATGGCCAGTGGCTCTGCAATCGCATCAGCTAACTCCCTCAGCACCCTTGGGTGCGTCGTGTCTGGTCCCATGGACTTGTACACGTCCAGCTTTTCTAGGTAGTCCCTAATCCATTCTTGCACCTTTGTCAGCGGCTCACCTCCTCCCCAAACTGCTGCTTGGTGCAAAAGTCCGGGAGCTGACCTTACCTGTGGAGACTGAGGTGAAAAAGGCATTGAGCACTTCCACATAATCTGTCACAAGGTTGCCTCCCCCAATCAATAAGGGACCCACGCTTTCCCTGATCTTCCTCTTGTTGCTGCCATATGTGTAGAAACCCTTTTTGTTCCCCTTCACGTCGCTTGCTAGCATGAACTCCAGTTGCACTTTGGCCTTCCTGACTTCATCCCTGCATGCCCGAGCAACACTCTTATACTCCTCCCTAGTTGTTTTTCCAAGTTTCCTCTTCTTTTAAGCTTCGTTTTTGGGTGTTTAGCTCACTAAAGAGTTCCCTACCAAGCCAAGCTGGTCTTCTGCCATACTTGCTAGTCTTCCTGCACATCGGGATGATTTGTTCCTGCACCCTCAATAAGGTTTCTTTAAAATACAGCTCTCTTGGACCCCTTTCCTTCTTGGACTGGGGTGTAGAGGCAACCAACAGCTGAAGCTGTAGTTGGACCTGGCTCCCAAGGCAAACCTTGCTTTTGTCAATTGGGATCTTGCCCATCCTTTCTCCAAGCGAGTCCAAGTCTGCTTTTCTGAAGTCCAGGGTCCTTACTCTGCTGCTCTCCTTCCTTCCTTTCCTCAGGCTCCTGGATGTAATCATTTTGTGATCGCATACATACTACTGCATATGACAGCTCTTTTAAAAACCTTTGTTCTTACCAATGATTTAATTTGCTTAGTGTGGAGAATAAAAGACTGAGGGGGTGGTTTTAATAACAGGTTTCCTATACCTGAAGAGTGATTACAGAGAGGATGGAGATAGGTTTTGCTCTGTGGTTGTCGGGGACATAACTAGGAGCAATGGTTTCAAGCTGCATCCGGGAAAATTTAGGGTGGAGATTTGGATGGACTTCCTGACCCTGAGGCATGCTAGTGAAGTTGGGGGAATGTTTGTCCCTGGAAATTTTCAAGAGCAGGTTGGACAGACACTTGACCGGGATGGTTTGGTTGCAGATAATCCTAATCCTGCCTTGATCTGGGGGCTGGACTAGGTGACCCGAGGAGGTACCCTTCAGCCTGGCTTTCCTATGATCCTAAGGTCTTGTTGGGTAACTTGGCCAAGACACCAGCAGGGATCAAACTAGAGCCCTGGTTTCTAATTGCTCTCTATGTCTATTAAATAGCTTAAATATCTCAATTTCCACTTTTTCTCCTCCCTTCCTATAGGCACTCCTAAGACCTGATGGACTTCTGCTAGCTCGTTCCTGAAGAGCTGGAAAGAGCATGGTTAAACACCAACCGTTGCAGTACTACGAGCCACAGTTATGTTTGTCGTGTCTGACGGGAATCTATGGCTGCCGTTGGAAACGGTACCAGCGGTCACATGACGATACAACAAAGGTTGGTAACTCGTTGTCTGGCCCCTTGCACACCCGTTGTTCATACAAATTTTGAATTGCAGCCAGGCGCTGAGAGTGCGAAGGTTGCCTTGAATGTGAAATTGGACTTGGGTTTAAAAAAAAAAAAATCAAGCTGTTGGATGTCGTGCAGTGCTTGATGTGTCTGAATGGAGGATGGGGTTACTGGCCAGAGCACCTTTGGGATTAGAGAGGTTAAAGGTGCAGTGAACTGAACCCATTGGAGAGTTTTTGACCCCATGGAGCAGGAAATGTGGTGTTTGTTCTTGCCAGTCTTCCAGCCTTATGTATTACACAGACATCGCTGGTTTGTCTTGGCCCCTCATTTTCAATTTGCATATGTTCGTTCCTTTGCATTGAAGGAGACTTTTGTGTTATCATCTATCTTTAATGAATTAAAGACCCTGTGACTGCCTGGAGGCAGCTGTTTTGTCTCTATTATGTCTGACCATGCCAGGGGAATTGCTTCATAACTGGCTGAACTGCATCCTGGTTTCCCTTAAGAACAGGGCGAAACACAAGATTGGCACGCCAAGAGTCCTACCTCTGCTACTGGCTTCCTGAGTGACCTCGGGCAAGTCCTTTCACCTCTCTGCTTTAGCTTCCTTTGCAAAATGAGGACGGTGCTACTGATGTTCTCCATTAGTGACGTGCTTTGGAGAATTAAAAAAAACAAAAAGCCAAGCAGATGAGCTGAGTATTAAGTGGTGGTGATAGTGGAGATGTTAATAGCAAATCCTCATCAGTGGTCTTGGGGCTTGAATTCCTGAGTGCTTTCCTGTTTGTTGGAGCTGCCAGGTGCAAGAATCGGCAGGGCTGAGTGTTTCTGGTGCTGTGTTACGACGGCCTCTGACAGGTTTTCCACTGTCTGCGAGGGAAGGCAGATTGGTGAGGAATCACATGGACTAACCTGGGAAACTGGGGTATCCACGATGGTGGCAATTTCTCCCACTTCATGCAATGTCTAGGTATTTTGGCAGGGTGAATTGGGGTCTTAATTCACCTGCAGAAAGGCCGGTGAGAAATCTGACTGCTTGCACTGCATACATCTCTCTAGTCCATCCTCCGAACACTAGCTAATATATTTGTACCACTTAAATCCCTTACGGTTGCTTTTTTTTTCTCTTTGCTAGCTGATTTTTAGTGTGCATCTCTCTCTCCTCCTCTCAAGCTTGGGACACATTTATTTGTCACAAAAATGCTTCTAGGAGATCATTTTTCTGCAAGCTCCAAGTTTTGCTCCAGTGACTATTAAAAAGCATCTAGTGCACGAGGAGGGATTTGTGTCAATGTTGAGGGCTCTACTTGTCTAGAAGAAAGATGGCGTTAGGTAGAATTACTCTGCTGCGCTGAGAGGCTCTTGCCAAAAGGCTTCCCGTTCTGAATTGCAGCCAGCGTTGAAGTGCAGTTGTGTAACGCGGGGAGGGTAGTAACTCGTGTACTCCATCCACAACCCAAACAGTAGAAACAAGTCTTCGTTATAACTGAAAATTAGTACGCAGGCAGATTTTTGTTTCAGTTTAGCAAGCTGTTGTTCTTTGTGTTAATGCATATGCACAATCCATATTGCTCTGTTTACCTCGGGTGTATTCAGCTATCACTATGGCGGGCATCACCTGTATGCACAGAGTGGTGTCTGACTGCTGGGATTTTCTTTTTGTGTCTGGTTGCATCTCCCTATGTGTGTGTCTCTGTTTAATTACTCACAATTCTTGAAGCAAACCGTGCCAGAACATATATTTTGCTAGCTAAAGATGTAGATGAGTGGCTAGTGCCAACAGTGCTGAGCAAGTCACGCGCTGTGGGCAATGTGATTCTTTGCTCTCCCTGTCAACCTTCAGTTTTAACTATTTAAAGTTGCTACTAGCCATAGAAACTTCGGGTCTAGGGGGCAACATGTTGCCTGCTGGTTCTGCGTTGGTGGCGGCTGATCCGTGTGAAAGAATACTGTCAAATGCCTTGTCTGGCACTGATCTTTTTTACTAAGAAGTGTCATTGGCAGGGTTGAATTGCAAAGCTGTTGATGCGCTAAAGTGTGCGTGTGTACGTACGTATGTGTGCATGTGCACACATGCACAGGTGTGCTGTTGGAAGAAAGCGTAGCAAGAGCATCCTTTAAACACAGGGACCTCAGTCGTTTTTTGAGGTAGGTGGAGAATCCGTAACCTTAACGCCGTTGCAGGGTTGTCCAACTTGGTTCTTCTTTCCACTGAGGTTCATAGCCTCTAGGAACAAGCAAGATGTGGAAGAACCAAGATGCCAACAAAACGAGTAGGCTCATAATCAACATTATGACAAGTTGCGTCCAGTCTTCCTGGGAACGTTGAACAAAAATCCGAGTTGGGAGGCTAAATCCTGGAACGACCAATGTTGCAAAATACGTGCTGTCCCTTCCTGCGCCCCAGATGCTTTTGCTTGGGTCTGAAATTGGAATTTTTTGGTTTTCCCCCTTCAGTTTTATTAGCTCTTCCTCTGTTGAGCAAAGGCAAACAGCTATTGACCCTTGCTCTATCCATGCTTGCCCAATAATCATGTGTCACGGTGCATCGGTGTGCTGCAGAGAATGGATACCACTGCTGACTTACGCTCACAGAGAGCTGGGATTGCAGCCTCCTGCTCTTTAGCCCCCAGAAGAGACTTCTTGAGCTGAAGAAAACTTCAATAGGTTATCGTGGGGATGACAGTATTAGCACTTTCCATTCCACGGACTAACTCTCAGAGAGTGACTAGGATCTGGTCCATCACACCGAACCAAGGTGTTTCCAAACGATGTCAGGAATAGCTAAATAAGGAAGCAACGTATTAGGAGCATTTTGATGCCTTTACTTCTCTGATTATAGTTTGCTCTGCTACTTGACTTTCTGACTTGAATGATCCTACCTGAAATGCAAGTTCCTACTCTACGTGGAGTAAGTGTCCATACTGGAACCTGAATATTTATCCAGGGCGTTTGTAGTTAAGGTGCTTATCGGCTGAATGAACTAAGCCTGAATAGACACTTCTCTCGCTCCCTCCTTAAGGGAGTTACCAGCAATGATCTGGTGTGCTGGGATGCAGCATACTCAGACTTTTTGACTCCACCGGTATTTTGGCAGCGTGCCAGGATGCCAAGGCCTTGCATTTAATTAGGGTGGAAATTTACATATGTTAATTGCCTTGAATAGATGTGCACCCAACCATAATATTTGTCTGTACATGTATCATATTTGCTTGATGAATAAAAATTGCTTGGTAGATTTGTCCTCAGCGGAGCGCTGAAATTGGGGTAGCTTTATTGCTACTTATAGTTGCAAGAAATAGGAGCTGGCAGCTGCTTTCTAAGTGTCCTTTAACATGCCCCTGGCTTTCAGCATAATTCAAAGTGCACCTGATTTACTGACCCTTGCAAAGTGATCATCATTTGAGAAGGTGGGGTAAAGCATCTGACTGCTAATGCCAACTCTCATCTGGGGTTAAATGGTAACCCTGCTGATGTGGGCAATAGACTTCCACCATCATGTTGACCAGGCAATCATTGCACCCTTTGGTTTGCTTGGAAGCCACTGTGGGTTGCTGCAATAGATGCCGAATGAGCCATTTTCCATAGTGGTTGCAAGAGGGAGCATCATCATCAAACGTGGCTTGCTTTGTGGAGCTGCGAGCTGTAAGGCTCGACCTTCAGGATGCCGAACACTCTTGAAATCTGCCGAAGTTTAATGCACGTTGCTGGACTGAGATCCTAGTGAAGTCGGTTTTAAAGGTGTCTTCTTTCTCCCTTGCTGGTTCAAAAAGCATGCAAGCCAAGCTTCCTGTTGCAGGCAAGATTTACATGAAAATGAGAATTTTAATTGTAAGTTTGAGTTTTCAGTAGACAGCCTCCTGGAATTGTAATTATTTCCTACCCTTCACTAACCTTTCTGAAGAAAAGGAAGCCTGCCCATTCTGCACCTGTGAGTTCCTCTCCCCATATTGATTTTTTTTTTTTTTTTTTTTTTGAGCATCTAGTTGCAGCTGCAAAACTCATGTCTCCCTTTTGGCTCAGGCGTGACTTATTTTTTTTCTTGTCCCTAACCTTCTTGAGAGATCCGCTTTCACATTGTCAAATATGAATGTGGTGCTTTAATAAAAGGTATATAAAAAGAAGCCATCTCTCCAGCTTTCTAGCAGCAGAGTCCTTTTTTGGTGTGTTTGGCAGCATGAAATAAGCAGCGATCTAGTGTCAGCTTGCTTGTAAAGCCCCTGAAAAAGTGTTTGGGATGAAGCCCTAATCTCATCAGACCACCCTGCTCCAGTGTTGAGGGATTTGCAGCCCTGGATGCAAAAGAGACCAGTTCAAGCATTTAAGCACAAAGGACAGCTATCTGCCAGATCCCTACCTTCGAAAAAGCAGTTTTCCTAGGTACCCATCGAATAAAGCTATCTAGTTGATGGATTCTTAGCAATTAAACACACCGAGAACAGCCTTTTAAATTGCAGGATATAAATACGATGCTCGAACTGTAGCTTGCAGGCTTTTTGCCTTGCATGACCTGATGCTGAGGATGGTAATTTTATGAAGGCACTTGCTAGCAATGCTGTAGTTTAGTGACTGATATCGCTTCAGCCTTTAAAATCCACACAAGCTGAAATGTTTCAAGATGAAAAGGTCTGCTCCTTCCCTTGTGCTGATATAAGGATAAGGCTCCAATTTATATCAGCGGAGAAGGAGTCAACTGCTTCCGTCGGTGTAGCAGTGAAATGAGAATCGACTGTATTGTTTGGATTTTAAATCAACCCTGCATATAAATCAATGCCATGTTTTCAGGTTCAATTTTAGTAAAAACTGTTTTCCCCTGAATAGACGCCAGTAGTTCCTGATAATGATTTCAACTTGTCCTTACAAAATCCCACAGGAGAATCAAATGACCAAGGAAAGCACCCAAAGGGTTAAAACCCCTGAATGCCAAAATAAAAACTATTGAAAGCAGTTGAGCTGCAGCTTGCTTTTTGTGCATGCAATAAAAACACCTAATACTGAAGTCAAGCCTGTGGGGGGCTCGATTTTATAGGCTGACCCTGCAAATAAGTAGAGCTCAGCCTTTTTAACTTTTTTTTTTGGGGGGGGGGGGGG
>NW_005842013.1:2429671-2452729 GCF_000455745.1 Alligator sinensis | reverse complement strand
CGTTCGTATTGGTTACACCGGCGTGAGGGTGGGGGGATAAAGAGTAGGCTTCTTAACGAGAACATTAAAGTATAATTACAGCATCAGGGGAGAAGGATCTGTGTTTGCGCCAAGTTCTTATATTCGAACCGCAAACGTCATGGCCTGAGCACCTAAGTTTTAGCCCAGGAGAATTTCTTTTATTTTGGAAAATGTCCATAAAATAAAAATGTAATGATGATTGTCTTTCAAGCCATCTAACAAAAATAAGCAAGCTGTTCTGAAGCTGGTTGCCTTTCAGTAATTTAAACACTGACCTGATTTCCTTTGTGGAGTGTCGGGAGGTTGTTCAGGTCGGTTTGTTCGCTACCAAGCACAAGGCAGCTTTGCTAGATTAAAAGGCAACAACCAAATCCCTACTATAAAGGCTGCGGGATACAGTTTGTCTTCCTGCAATAGGAAGACACTAAAATTTCCATTGCCGTTTGTTGCTAACACTGCCGACTTGAAGGCACAGGCCACTTTGCTTAACTAACTTGGGCGCATCCAGAGAAGCATGCACGTGTGGTATGCGGTGCTGCACACTCACGTGCCACACACTGCATGCACCACATGTGCGGGTGTTCCCCATGCTGCTAACTTGCAGCGTGGGAGGGGTTTTGACACCCGGAGATCCCGGTTTAAAAAAAAAATCTGCGTGTAAATAAAGTGGGGTGGTGCACGTGGCAGCAACGTGTGCCAACCCAAGACTGGAGCCTGGGCAGCTGGACCATTCTTTGGCTGGTGGCTGAGCTCCCTGCTGCCAGATCGCTGCAGCTGTAGCCCCCAGAGGCCTCCAGCACCCCAGATAAAGCTGCTGGTCCAGCCTTCCTTACCCCAGCCAGGGTAACATACTGCATAGGCATTTCCCTGGAGACGAGCATTAGCAACACATAATGTGTCACTGCTGTTTTGTCCCCAGGGAAATGCACGTTCCCGCTCATGGGGACGTGCCACTTTGGCACATCAACCAACCACTTCTGATTCAACATGCTATCTCTCAGCGTGCCTTTGAGCCCTTACCTTGTTCTTGGACTCGTTTGTCCCAATCGTCATTTAAACGTCAACTGAAATGTCCGCAGTTTGCAAAATTCATGTTCTTCTCTCATCACTTCTCATTTGCACCTCTCTGTACGATCCTGGCACCTTACTCAAAGTAGAAGCACTGACATACCATCCCAGGCTGTCAAATTGGGGAGATGCTGCTGAAGCCACCAGTGGGCCTGTCCCTGGGATGCCTCTTTCGGTTGTGTGGAGTCGGGGAGGGCAAGGTCTGTGCAGCTGGTGCAAACACCAAAATCAATATTTTTTTGGAGCCTAGTTAATGGAAATTGTAAAATGGGGTTGAGGGAGCAGAAAATCATACAGCTGACTGTGCGCGCAGTTCTCTTACACGGGGCCTCTGTGTCCCTCTCTCTTATTTGCTCTGTATGAGTGTTAGCGACGTTACCGTCCTTCTAGGAATACTTTTGTTGATCTTGAGGTCAATGCGTTTTTTCTCCCTGCAGCTGCATTTCGGCGATTCCTCTGCGTGTGCGCTGTAAGCAGCTTTGGGATCTCTGGGGTCAAAAAGAGCCGCATAAGCACAAGAGCCTGTAACCCCGACATACCTGTAAAATCAGAACTGAAATCCACAACTCTTTGACCAAGTACCATAACCGTACAGGGAAGGAAGAACAGGAGAGGAGCTAACATGAATGTCTGCCTTGAAATCAGGATGTGGTTTAAATCCACAAAGATGGGGAAATTGGGTCTAAAAGAATGATGTTCTGTGCCCAATTGTCTCATTTAAAAAAAAAAAAAATGATATGGCTATCTGTGGGGTTTTATTTATTTATTTATTTTTTGGACTGTCAATTTAACAGAGCTTATTTTATAACCAAAATTTAGGCTAGAGACGGGGAGAGAGAAAGCTTTTGTTTAAAAACATTAATGGCCTGGAGTCCAATGTAATAACATCCTCATTTTGCTTTTGCAGTGCAGTACAAAAGATGTTTAAATTCGCTCTGGTGACACTGAGGCGTTAATTGTGAGCGTGCAAATCTCTTTCTGCCTTTGCCTTGTGAACTGTATTTGCCCTCTGCGTCTCCAGTGCATTTTGCACGTTAATGCTCTTGTGTACGGTTTATGTATTTGCGCTCGGCAGGTTGGCCCGTGTTGTGAATCATGAGCCCTATCAGGATTCGTCGAGAGCACGGTAATACTGTAGCTGCAACGTAGCGTTTAATAGATTGACCCTTCTATATGTAGCAATTGTACCTCTGTTTTTCACAGCTGACAATGGGAGCAAGTCCCTGGCCCTTATCTACACTACGGAGCCTTTTCCTCCCTGGTTGTTGGCAGCTCCCACTAGTGGAGAGCATGCTTCCTATTGGCATAGCTACACCACCTCCTTGAAGAACATAAGCTAAGCAAGCAGATGCCATTTTCTGTTGGCAGCGCTTTACCCACACCAGGGGCTTTGCCGGCACAGCTACCTTGACCGGGGAAGGTGACCTTGCACTCCGGCTGTGATACGATCCCACTGGCAAAACTGTGCAGTGTTGACCTAACCTGAGTAATAAGATGACCCCTGCCCACCTTGACGATGGATGAATCCCGCTACAACAACAAGGCGGCAGTCAAATGTCATCGGCTCGTTCTCGGGGCTCCGCTGCCAGAAGCAGAGTTGTCCTGCTCTGCCACGCGGCGGGATGGTGGGATGGAGATGGCTTGTTGGCTCTTCCCAGCTGCCTCCCCTCCCGTCACTAATCCGAGAAACCACCAGGTGTCATATTGGTTGGTCATTGTGTCGCGTCCCTACAGCTACTATCAGAATTGCTTGCGTGCCGAAGCAGCCTCTGAAATGCAGCGGGTGCGTCTGCCCTGGCTCTGTTTCTTAACTTCCCTGTGCTTCTCTCTCAGATAGTGATGCCTTCTGGGCATGCATCTTTCTCCTTTCCCACCTGGCTGTCTCATTCCCTTCTTCCCTGGATCTTCCCTTTCCGCTGGTATCTGACAATTTTGCTAGTGGCGCTTGTGCCTTCTATTGACCTATTTCTCCTCCTCTTATGTAGCAGTTGGGCTACGCTTAGTGAAGCAGTCTCCTTGTCCTTCGTTTCAGTTGCTTTAAAGCCTCCTGGCTGTTTGCAGTGAAGAAGCAGTGGCTCGAAGGAGAGGCAGCGCCACGGTCTCCGGTTCACTAGCAAATGCTCCATGGAGCGTTGTCTAGGAACCTGCTGCGCAAGAAGCGCCGGGTTGCAGAGTTTAAGGACGTCAGACGCACGGCTGGGAGGAGAGCGACCATGACGTGCGCTCTAGCCAGTCAGCTGGAGCGTGCTTGCATTGACCTCTCAAGCCTCACAGCTTGGCTTTTCTCAACAAACAAGCTTTCACAGTTTGAGCTGGGAGATATTCAGTCCCACTAGGAAGTGTTCATTGACCTACCATCATAAAGCGCTTACCAGGCAAAATGTCCACTACAAAGCACTGCGACCCCAAGGGTGCGTATCAACTGGTGCACGTCCCAGTGCTGCGTGGGGTGGGTAATGCAGGCTGCCCCATCCTAGGAGCCTCCTCCGCGAGAGCTAAGGGAAGACGAATCAGTTGCTTCCAAATCCTGGTGCCTCTCTCCGCGTATGTGCTCCACGAATGCAGTGTTACCCTGCCAGCAAACCCTTCAATCGTGAACGTCTTGAATCAGCCCTGGCTCTCCAAGTTTGTTCGGTTTGGCAAAGTGCATTTTAACAAGCTCCATTACCGGAGTGTGACTATTGGAGGATTTCTGGTGTTTTTGCACAGTCTTGCGGTGCTGGTTTTAGATAAAGTAGGAGGCTAGAGAGCTGGGTAGACTAGCACAGTCTCCCCCCAGCTATTGTAAGGCATTTGAGAAGGGTGGGAAACATTTTGGGGGTGTTGATACCCGGTCCTTTGCTCGAACCAGTAGGAATCTGCTTTTTCAGCGTGAGGGGCTGCTGGAGAGAGCTGTTTGCCAGGATCTGCACCGAGGAGACTCCACAAGCACTTTGCTTATGCAGTTAGGCAAATAAGATTGGGCCCAACATCTTGCAGAAGAAAATGCCATTCTCCAAAATAAAAGGCATTCCCAGAGGTCACTGCTGGCTCTTCTCCATCTAGAGCCCTTGAATGACTGCTGGACCCTCCTCAACACGCAGAAGCGCTGCCAAGCACAGAAGCCGTCAGCCCCAGCTTAAAATTCCAGTAGCAGACAAGTGCTCGTGAATGCAGCCGAGGATTTCCTGACGTGTCGGGTGTCTTGCTGCTCCTGCCGACCTGAATAAATAGTGGGGAAGAGAGTCTAGGATAGATAGGAAGCAGGGAGACGGAGTGGTAGCCGGGTTCAGTCGTGTTGGGATTCTCCAGGGGCGGTGGGGCGGCTGCCAGCGAGAACGTGGATGTTTTAAATTTAGCACGGGTTTTAAATTAGTGATCGTACCTACTTAAACTTCTGAAACAGAGGGGTTTATGGTGACTTGTCAAGTGTCTGGATAAGGTGTAAATCAGCCCCTGAGTGTGGCTGGCATGGAGATGAATGAGGGCTGTTGGTTTATGTACATCAGCAATCATCCTCATCTCAACTATTCTGAACAGAAGAGAATATATATACACATGTATATATGCACAAATACACACACACACACACAGACACAGACACACACACACACACACACACACACATATGTGTGTGTATCTAGATATATCCTAGATATATTCCCAGCTCCTTTATTTGGGCAAGTCACTTGATATATCTAGATGTATATATCTAGATATATACAGATATACAGAAGAGAATGTATATACACATGTACATATACACAGACATGCATACATATATGTGTGTGTGTATATGTATGTGTGTGTGTGTGTGTATATCTAGATAATATATATCTAGATACACACACACATACACGTACATATACACACACACATATGTATGTGTGTATATGTACATGTGTATATATAATTTCTTCTGTATCTCTGTGTATATATATAGATAGATATATCTAGATCTAGATAGATCAAGTGACTTGGCCAAATAATGGAGCTGGGAATAAAACTGAGAGTCCAGTGACTAGTGGACTCCCATGCACTAACCAAAACTTTGTCCAAACTTTTGTTTTTAGTCCACAATTCACTAATTATTTGGGTGTAATGTATATGGCCCAAGCTTGCCCCCACTTCTCTGTGCCCTTCTGTGACGTTGCTTGGTCAGTGGTCTATGGAGGCTTCCATCTCTTCACGCCACTTGTGTATCAACTGTTTGCATTATGTTGCCCTGAAGCATAATGGGCGAAAAGGGCTCCACATTATGGTTCCTACATAATGAAGGCTAGTAGCTCATTAATTCTCTTAAATAAAATCCTTGGACTCTTGTCGAAACAGAACAAGGCCCTCTGTGTACACTGGAGCACTGCAAAAAAGCCTATTTGGCAGTCTGCAAGGCTGCAGAGTTTCTGGGCTTTGTGTCCATAAGTGAAAACTGGAAGTGTTGGAATTGAAAGATGTTAATGAGACCATGAAGGCACATTATTTGATATAAAAGGTAATTGAGGGCTGCTATTAAAACTCCTGGTTGCTGCAGGTTAAAAGAATACCTCTTCATACTTGGCGTGTGTGGGTGTGTCCATGTCTTCAAAGCAGAATAAAGACGAGCTCATCTTCAAAATCTGACACCAATGAAGGCATTATCCTGTTTTACGTATTGAGGAAAAGGGAATGTACAGAGGCTCGGAGCTATGCAACCAGTTGGTAGCAGAATTGGGACGCTAAGGCAGGATCGCGTGGCTCCGGTATTTGTTCTTTGGTCTCTAGAACGTGTTCCCTTGTTAAGGGGAAAACTTGACTGTAACGTGATAAAATGTGTGGGTGATGGATCGCAGACTTTACTAGGGTGCCAGCTCTAATGTATAGTAATGGGAAAAGGAGATGGTGACTCTGAGGCTGTGGAAGGCAGTGGCAGGAAAACCTGGGGTTGGGAGAGGGAGATAGAGGTAGAAGACTGGTCTTTAAGTAGTGCATGAAGTGAGGGTAGGATTTATTAGCAAAAGGTAGCTTGGGCTCACTAACAACCCACATGTGCATCATTTGCAGTGAAACACAGATAGTGGAAGATCTCTTGGTCCATTCGTTTTGTATAGATCAGACCACGTTACGTGCCTGATACTGGAAAATCTATCCTTGTGGTGGGAAGACGTCGAGAAAGCGATGGGTCATCGACCCTTCCCAGTGTGCATGGCTGTGTGTGAAGTGAAAGTTGGGTTAAATGGTGAAAGCTGGTGATCAGGATCCTGGTTTTCTCAGATTAAAAAAATCCCCAATTTTCGGTTAAAAAAAAAAAAAAAAATAGTAACCCCCAAATCCACACTTCCATGATTAAAATGAAACACCACTATATGTAAACTGTCTTATAGTGGTGGTTTGTTTTAATCATGGAAAGTGTGGATTTGGGGGTTCCTTAGGAATATGTCCTAAGTGTGTGTATGTATAGCGGTGTTTCATTTTAATCATGGAAAAATGTGCATTTGCGGGTTCCTTGGGAATACATCCTAAGTGTATATATAGTGGTGCTTCATTTTAATCATGCAAAAGTGTGGATTTGGGGTTTTCTTAGGAATACGTCCTAAGTGTATAAATAGTGGTGTTTCATTTTAATCATGGAAAAATGTGCATTTGGGGGTGACTTTTTTTTTTTTAACCGAAAATTGGGGATTTTTTTAAATGGGAGAAAACCAGGATCCCTGCTGCTGAGGCCGTATACATGGAGGATTTTTTTTGTTCTCTAGTCCGTGAAGACCCAGAGGAGTTGTTTCTGTATTGTCTGGAAACCGGAGACAGAAATCCAATCCTTCATGTGGTGCTTAATACTCTACCTATGACACTTTTATTAAAGCTGTTTGTCACACAACCCATTACTTTAATGTGAGGAGCTTGGATTATAATGATGTAACTTGCCTTGTTTAGCCTAGCAAAGCAAAGGCTGCGAGGGCGATAGGAGAGCTCTCTGCAAATGCATCTGGGGTGGGGGAAGCCAGGGGGTGGGCTACAGTGTAGACAGCAGTGATGGAAAGGAACCACGTAACAATGTTTGTACAAGAGAAAATGAGTATAACCTACTTGTAGAAATTCAAGTTGATAACTGGAAAGCGTCTAAGTATTAGGTTCTGGAGCAACTATCTAGTAAGAGCAATGGGGTGGGAAGAAAGGAGCTGGGTCTTTGATGGAGCTTGCTCGGGTTGTGCAAGGGATGATGTGATGTTTGTCTCCAGCTGCAGGGGACTGAATTCTCTAAATTGAGAGGGCCCCCCCATTTCTATGAAAGGAGGTTGTTTCAACTCGACTTAACACGGGTATCCCTTACCCCTTGCTGGAAACGTGGATTTTTCTAATTGTGCATCTAATTGTGCAAATTGGGGTTATTTCTGAGGCAAGCCCGTTCCTCAAATGGACACCCCCAAAAGGGCAGCACTTTCCCTAAGACCGAAAGAAAGGTCTTAATGAATGAGCATGTCTTCAGGGGGCAGGTGGTACAGTACTTGTGTGCGTGCATATGCGCGTGCTCATAGACCTTCTCTATAAAGTCAGAAGTAGGAGGAGACCCTGAGCTTGTTCGCATTGCCACCAAAATTGCCATGCATGCAGCATGCTCTAGTTGGACTGTAGTTTTGGTGCTAATGCAAACAAACTCAGGGTGTCTTCCTGCTTTTGACTCGATAGACTCTGGGGAAACTTTTTAGGGTGCTTTAATTAATCAGTTGCTGGTTGTAACCCTTCAGGCAGGGGGTGTTCCTTGTTTCTCTTTTTTGGGGGCGGGGAGGGTGTTATTTTTTTTAATTCCCCATTACAGCAGAATAACTTTAGCCCTCCGATCACATAACTGTGCGCCTGGCAGTACATGCTGAGTTATAAATAATGAAACGGGAGACAAGGCGAGTGGCTCGAATGGAAGAGCTCTGGTAGCGTTGGGGGCACTTTACAGACACCGTCGATAGCGTTT
This sequence comes from Alligator sinensis, assembly GCF_000455745.1. NCBI lineage: Eukaryota > Metazoa > Chordata > Crocodylia > Alligatoridae > Alligator > Alligator sinensis. The sequence continues at coordinate 2,444,718 of NW_005842013.1, read as the reverse complement.
GTGCTTATGCTTGCAGTTGAGTGAGCAAGACACATTTTTTGTTGTACAGGGTGAGAGACGCTACCATTAAACCAAAGATATCTGAACTCCTAAAAGTATAATAAAAAAGGAGAGTGGAGCAGACAAAGACTTGAAACGCCTCTCGGCCTCCCTCTTCAGCATCTTCCTTCTATTGACAGCATTGTTTATGCGGCAAGGAAAACTGAGCTACAGCAGCTTAATTAGAAAAGGAAATCAGGCTGTCCATAATGAATGAAGTGGATGTTCCCTGCTAAACTCTTGCTCCTCCCTTAAAGAGAAAGTGGAATGATTTATGAGACAGCTTTTCTGTTCAAGTAGCTATGTCCTGGGATTCATGCTTTTGATGAATATTGGGATTCTCCCCCCTTTGGTGTTAAGCATGTGGGGCGAGGAGAATTTGAAAATGAAGATCTTCTCGTCTAATGGGTCACTGGCTTTTTTGTGTGCAAACAACTTGCTTTATGTCAAAACACTTGATAGATAAATACATAATCCTTGCTTGGCAGATAGCTGGCCTAGCACGATTTGAATACAGGACCCAAGCCAATGAACAGAGCAGACTTGATGGAGCTGTACTGTCAGAGATGGAAGAGGCTCAGCTTTGTAGGGGAATAGGAGCAGCTTTCTCAATGAGACTTGGTTGGGGGGAAGATTCACCAGTTGGGCCACAAATAGCCATGAGATTTGGTTTGAAATTCATGAGAATGTAAAAATAATGGAATTGGGTTTTTTAGTTGCCTCCTTCTATTCCATTTCCCCTCCCCCCCACCCCAAGCTTTTAACCATATCCATATGGCCTGAAAATAAACCCTGATATTTTTTTAAAAAGCAGATTTTTTTCAGTACCAGCAGTCAGCTGTGACTGAGGTTGGGCTTGACGAAAAAGCACCAGATCCAGGATTTCATAGACATTAGGGCCGGAAGGGACCTCGGAAGATCATCGAGTCCAGCCCCTCTGCCCCGGGGCAGGAAGTCAGCTGGGGTCAAAGGATCCCAGCAAGATAAGCATTCAAATTTCTCTTGAAGGCATTCAGTGTTGGTGCTTGAACCACCTCCGATGGCAGGCTGTTCCAGACCTTGGGGGCTCGGATAGTGAAGAAATTCTTCCTTATGTCCAGCCTGAAATGGTCTTGGAGGAGTTTGACTGTTCAACCTTGTCATCCCTTGGGGTGCTCTGGTGAACAGACGTTCCCCCAGATCCTGGGGAGCACCCCTTATAAACTTACAGGCAGCCACCAGATCACCCCTGAGCCTGCACTTTTCCAGGCTGAAGAGTCCCATAGCTCTCAGCCTCTCGTCATAAGGTCCGTTTTCCTGCCCTCTGATCATGCGCGTGGCTCTCCTCTGCACTCTCTCAAGCTTCTCCACATCCTTTTTGAATTGTGGAGCCCAAAACTGGACGCAGTACTCCAGCTGCGGCCTCACCAAGGCTGAGTACAAGGGGAGAATGACGTCCCGGGATTTGCTTGAGAAGCATCTATGGATGCAAGCCAGCGTTTGCTTGCTTTACTAGTTGCAGCATCACATTGCAGGCTCATGTTCATCTTGTGGTCAATCATGACCCCCAAGTCCCTTTCATCCATAGTGCTAGCCAGCGTAGCACTGCTGAGCCTATAAGGATGCTGCAGGTTTTTCCTCCCAAGGTGGAGAACCTTGCATTTTTCAGTGTTAAACACCATCAGGTTCTCGTCCGCCCATTTGCTGAGCCTATCCAGGTCAGCCTGGATCGCCCTCCTGTCCTCTGACGTGGATGCTTTACCCCAAAGTTTGGTGTTGCCAGTGAACTTGGCTAGTCTGCTTCTGACTCCAATGTCCACATCATTAATGAAGATGTTGAACAATATGGGTCCAAGGCAGAGCCCCGGGGGACCCCACTGGTCACAGGGAACCACAACGATTGACTTCCATCATCCACCACCCTCTGGGTCCAACCATGAAGCCAATTCCCCAGCCAGTGGATCGTGGTGGACCCAAGGCTGCATTTGGCCAGTTTTGCCAAGAGGTGATCATGGGATACCAGATCGAAGGCTTTTTTGAAGTCAAGATATATGACATCAATCTCCTCTCCCTTGTCCAGGTGATAGGTCACCTGGTCGTAAAAGGAAATAAGATTGGTCAAGCAAGACCTACCCACAACAAACCTGTGCTGGCTATCCCTTAGAATGGCCTCTTTAATAATCTTTTCTAAGACCTTCCCCAGGATAGAGGTCAGGCTGATGGGCCTGTAGTTTGCCGGATCCACTTTCCTATTGTAAAGCATGAGACCCTGGCAATTTGGGGTGGAAGGTCTGAGTGAAAGTCCAGTTGCAAACCCTGTAAAATGGACATGTTCCTCAGATTTGAAAATAGATTTATTTTGCAGCACATCATGCATAAAACCTTTCTGTTCTTGCTTTTAAACTCGTGAAGGGCAGGCACGCTGTAGCTGCTTTCAGTGCAAAAGAAGTCCGGCAGTGCTGTGCATTGATCCAAGGGAGAGGAGCTTTATGGGAGCAGTTCACGCTCCGAGAGCTTGGATGACGCTGAGACATGGTGCACAATTCATTGGTCCCATGTGCTACCTCCAAAACTGGAAATAATATAGCTAGCTCTAGGGGGGCCTGTGCATGGGCCAGTAAGGTCTCTGGGGAGGCAGAACCCCGTGTCCGGCACTGCACTGTGCCAGCTGCGATACTTCCAGGTTGGGGTAATAGTGTCGGTGGAGCAGATGTCATGCTCAGTTCAGCTCTCAAGTGCTGTTATGGGAGTGGTGGGGGAGGAGAATGTAGGCATGCTTGGAGACCTCTGTAGTTGTCTGTTTATTTTAAAATGATTTGAACAGAAATAACATATCTTACTGTCTTTTTCCAGGGAGCACTTGAGTGCCTTGCTCCCCAAGCGCCTCAAGACTTTTTTTCTGACACTTCTCCGCACTTCCTCCGCTGTGCTAATACCACCGCTGCTGTTGTGCCCACCTTCCTGCACCACGTTGTCTGCTTCTCATTCTTGATACTATTATTGTGCTAGCTGTGCTTTTATTTTTATAGGTTCCTCCATCTTTTCCAGTCTTGGGCTTTCCACACATCCCTTGCACTGCCCCCTGGCACTTCTAGGGCCCCCGGCAGACTTTTAATTAAAGGCATGATGGGATCTGATCCACGATCCCAACAGGTTGTACCTCCTGCCATGCTACATGTGCCTTGCTGATAGTACCAGGAAGCTGATTAGTGCTCCCAGGCTTGGTGCAACCCCCAAGGCTGGGAGCCTTGGCGTTAAGGGCTCCAATGCATCCCCAAGGCTGGGTGGTGCATCCCCTGTATTATCACACCATTCATATGAATATGTGGCCTGGTTACTGCTTAACTGGTTAATCACGTCTTAAGTAACATCTGCCAGGGTCCTAAGACTTCACCTTTTGTAGTTTTGTAATAGCGTACCATTGTGTGCCTAATAGTTTTTTGGAGGAAGGCTTAATTGGATGTTGCTGTTGCTTCTGTACTCGGTTAGCTCCTCCTTGAATTCAGAGTCTGCTCCTCATTTTAAGACGTGTCTCCAACACGCGGCATTGTGATACAGCACGAATCAGCCTTCTTTTCCAAACCATCTGGCTCTCTTTATATTCCCCACTAAAAAAAAAAAGCACACAAAACTTCAACACAAGTTTTGCTTCAAAGGAGAGCAGTATCAGAAACTCCATAAAGTTTGCCTGGGACTTTAGTGCTGCTTGTAACTTGTGATCTGAATGCCTTTTTGCCATGATGTATCATGGTGTAAAACCAAAGTGTCTGGCCTCTTTTCTTACTGAGTCTTGCTGTTCTCTACAAAACTTGTCTTGAGTGGAGAAATTCCTCTGATCGGCATCTTTGCCTGAATTCACGGGTTGAAACTGTATTAAATATTGGGAGAGGCTTGGACAACTTCCCGAGTAGTCCTGAAGAATTTACTCTGCTCTTTTTTCTCTGCTGCATCCCCCAAAACGTGGCTTTTTGAGCTCTCTCTGGATCTTGAAGTTCTCTTTTCATGTCACTGCTGGATTATAATCTGACACAATGAGTAACCTACCTAACTTCTCTGCATTTCTGATCTTTCCTTTTGCTCATTCCCTGCACAATCCTGGTAACCTCATTGTTCAGAGCAATGCCTTGCACAAGAAATACCGTCTTTCAAGTCATGGTTACGCTAGTGATGGGTTAGGATTAAGAGCACCCAATGAGAGAGGCAATTTATGCAAAGTAGCATAAATGCCACAACCATGGACTCACAGTTTCACAAAAAATGGCAGATTAATGCAGCAGACATGCAGTGGATCCAGGTTCCCACAACTAAGATTAACAAATTCGAGGAGGCTTTTTGATAGCTATTTCCCCACCCATCTTCAGGCACTGAGCAACTATGTAGTGCTGAGAAGAGAAGCTCTGGTGCTGGCATTATGATGGTGGTTTGCAGCATCATGAGGAATGGGCATGGATGATTTGTCATTTGTATTGGATCATTAATCCATGTACTCGTTCTAATTTACAATCCAGCCTGGGGAAGGAGATGTGAGATTCAGCATGTGAATCACATTAGGTGCTTCTTGTTAATGCTGTGAAAAATCCTGCAAAGAGAGCGATGTGAATCAAAGGGCCTCTGGTGACTGAAAATAACCTGTAGTTTGCTGGCCCTTTGGGAGAGATCCCCTATGGAGCCTAATCTGAGTAGGGAAGGGGTTGCTTGAATTCATCCCGGTTCCCACCCGCTACCGGGAGAAATAATTCAGACCCGTTCACATACATGGGGTTGGTTGCATTGATAGGTGCCACTGCCCAGGGTCAGCCATTAGTCATCGTTGGTGATCCCTTTTGGGCAAGGATGATCGCTCCGATGGGTCCAGTAAAGGGTTGTCATCAGTTAGAGCTAATGTCTCCTCTGTCTGGCATTGGACGTGAGTGAATGAATGACTACCATCGTTTCCGCTCATTGCTAGAGGTATCGATTGATATGTCCAGATCATCTGTGAGCATTGTAGTGTAGGCCCTTAAGGCTGCATCCGCATACGTTTTTGTTGCTCTCTATCATGGGACTTGAGGGAATGAACGGGTTTCTCATCCTGGGGGGCTTACATGAGAAGTGGGGTTCCTATGTGGCTTAGAAATGTATGTACCCAAAATCAGAGGAGCAGTCAGACATCTGGCTGGGAATGCTAGGTAGATAAAACCTTCAGGTAAAGAGCAAACGGCTTGCGTTGCAGTAGTATCTAAATCCATCTTTTTAGACTGGAGGCATCACTCATTAAACGCAAAGAACCCCTTGGAAAATGCCAGCTTTTAATTAACTTGGAAATCCCACAGTGGGGCAGGATTCATAGATGTTAGGGTCGGAAGGGACCTCAATAGATCATCGAGTCCGACCCCCTGCATAGGCAGGAAAGAGAGCTGGGTCTAGATGACCCCAGCTAGATGCCTATCCAACCTCCTCTTGAAGACCCCCAGGGTAGGGGAGAGCACCACCTCCCTTGGGAGCCCTTTCCAGACCTTGGCCACTTTAACTGTGAAGAAGTTCTTCCTAATGTCCAGTCTAAATCTGCTCTCTGCTAGCTTATGGCTATTATTTCTTGTGACCCCCAGGGGTGCCTTGGTGAGTAAAGCCTCACCAATTCCCTTCTGTGCCCCCGTGATGAACTTATAGGCAGCCACAAGGTCGCCTCTCAGCCTTCTCTTGCGGAGGCTGAAGAGGTCCAGGTGCCCTAGTCTCTCCTCATAGGACTTGGCCTGCAAGCCCTTAACCATACGAGTGGCCCTTCTCTGGACCCTCTCCAGGTTATCCACATCCCTCTTGAAGTGCGGCGCCCAGAATTGCACGCAGTACTCCAACTGCGGTCTGACCAGCGCCCGATAGAGGGGAAGTATCACCTCCTTGGATCTGTTCGTCATGCATCTGCTGATGCACGATAAAGTGCCATTAGCTTTTCTGATGGCTTCGTCACACTGCCGACTCATGTTCATCTTGGAGTCCACTAGGACTCCAAGATCCCTTTCCGGGATGTTTGTGACCATATAGATTCCTCTGGATTTATCTCGTGAGTCGTGCTTGTGCACCTAACGCTGCCAACTTTGCATGCCACCCTTGAAAGGAGCTCAAGGCATCCCAGGATGCCACGGCGCCTTGATTGGGAATCACTGGTTTAGAAGTTTTGTTAGACAAACAGGCTTCCAAAGCCTCCCTACTTCGATTTACTTCACTCCTGTGAAATGCATTGTTCTGTTTGTAACCTGCCGAGAAATATTTCTGAGGCAGTAGTTGCAAAGGATGTGGATTTTATGGATCAAGAGGAGAGTAAGCATCTGGTATAGGCATCTTCCAGGGGCACGGACTCCAGTGTGATACCACACCGTGGTCTCACCACCAGTTTTACCATCACTGTGCTGAGATCAGTGTCTATTGTGCTGACCAGCACGGGCTGTCATATCAAAGGTTAGCTTTAAACTACCTAGTGAGGTTGCTGGTAACAGGGAAGCTGCAGCAGCATTGAGATCAGTGTAGACTAGCCATGCAAGTGCTTCCACGTGTCCCCGGGCAGATCGTACCGCCCAAGCTGGTGTGGCAGCTATGCAGTAGTTGGCATCTGAGGTAGGTCGATTTAAAGCTAACTTGGGGTATGTACATGAGGTGCAGTTGCCCCTTTTTCATGTGTGGTGTAGATGTGGCTGGTCAGACTATTGCTGTCCCGCGTCTTTTCCCCTGGATTATGAACCCTGCAAGGCTGGGATCATCATGTGCAAGTGTTGAGCACAATCTGCTCCTGGTCCCTTACTGAGATCTCTCATCACTACTGTAGTACAAATAATAAATAAGGCTAATTTGCTGCCACCAACAATCCTATTGCTCCTTTGAGATTTAAGGATGAATATTAGTTTGCCCACGATCTTACTGTTTTTTGTCCTACTATAATCTTTTGTTCGTTTTTAAGCGAGGGACGTGTCTGTGCATCCTCTAGGAAGTTATGAATTAACCATCAAGCCGGCGTTTAAATTCTCAGCTTAGAGCATTAGGCAAAATGCAGACAGTAGAAATGTGACATTTTTATACCTCCAGGTTTCAGTCGAAGTCTGTGTATAAACCACCAATTTAAAAAGCAGGCAGGGGGAACTTCCTGCCGGCGAGATCTATTCGTCTCAGGAATAGGCTTGCAAGAAAAGTGGTGAAAAGCCCATTGCGACTCATTTAAAACTAGACCTCTGTACAGAGTGCTTGGGGGTGTTTGGTAACAGGGGGAATGATGTGGTGGTAGGAAGACTTGAGCCTAACAAGCCTCCTTTGTTACTTCCTAATTTTGAGCTCTTAGAGTTGAGCAGGCTGGGCTTTTAGTGAATGTAGGCTTTTGCGATACATTGCTAGAGACAAATTTCTGCTTCAACTCCCTCTGGATTACCCGGAGTAATCCAGAGGGATTACTCTTTCCATGCAGGAAAGCCCACAGCCTTTTGGAGATGAGGCAGATGGGGCTTGTTGCCAATGCTTGCATCTCTATCGCAGAGGTTAGCTGCTAAAACCCTTTGAGCAGACAAGATGTTGTCTGGTTCTTGCTTTGGGGTTGGGTATCTGCCTGTTCCCAAGACCTGGAGAAGAGGAGGTGGTAGGTGTTTGTGTCTGCTGCCTTCATGCCTCCCCTTGGAGGATTAAGTAATATGGACAGGCTTTGTAAGGATGCTTACCAACACTGGGCCAAATTTATTCATGACATAACTCCAGCGACGTCAGTAATGATAATCCAGGAATGAATTTGACCGCTTCCTCTCCTTCCTTTAAATTCTGTACTTTCACGAGGCTGTTGCTCACAAAGCACTCGGGTGCCATAAGCCTTTTAACAATTACAATTTCATTAATTCCTAATACTTATTCATTAGCTGTGGGTTCTGCTCCTGACAGGCTTCTGCTGTGCTCTACCCCACCATCAGCGCTGCTTTTGTAAGCCTTACTTAACCCATTTGTCAGCAGCAAATTGAGCTGGCAACGCAATGAAAAGACTTTAAAAAATCTCTCTGGCAACACTGAATGATGCCAGCATACAGGACTCCAAAAGGACCAGGCTGCTAAGTGGTTGAAATATCATCAGGAAACTTTTTAAACTCCTTTTAATTGAGTCATTAGCGGCATTGCGATGGAATTACGGACATGGGTGAGCGGTTGCCAGTTGCAGGAGGAGAACGCTACTTAACTCCAAGGAGAAAATAAAACGTCCTTATTAAAATCTTCATTTTTTTTTTTTCTAGGCGAGGTTTAAATAAATATACTCAGGCTTTTTGCTGTCTTAGCATATGGGATGCAAAGTCTGAATGGCCACTTAAGAAGACATAGTATAAGAGATCGTGGAACCATCATCATTGGCTATCCCTCAATTCGAGGATGATCTCTACCACGGCTCATTGATTAGTCTGGAGGTGACTTAAGAGTCCAATCCTTGGGCCACAGATACATTGGTGGAAGTTGCAGGTCTTTCTGCAGGGGAGAGTAGGCTGCAGGCCTGGATTTCTCTCCTTTTCCTTCCTCCACTCTCTTTTCTCTGCTTCGAGGCTAAGATGCTTTGCCTTGAAATGGGCTGCTGCTTGGTTGGGGTTGTGACAGCATTGGAGTCGATCGGCAACTAGTTCCTCCCAGCTCTTGATGTTGGCATCTGTTTTGAGGTATGTCTTCAACGTGTGCTTATAGCCTATCCTCTGGCCATCACAAGATCTCAGGCCATTACTAAGCTGAGTGTAGAGCGCTTGTTTTGGGAGTCAAGAGTTGGGCATCTGCACACAATGTCCGCTCTAGTGAATTGGTGCTTGAGGATCACCAGCTCAATGCTGGTAACACTGGCTTCAGCAAGGATGCTTTTATTTGTTTGGCAACCTTCCCGTTTGATGCGGGGGATTTTCCGGAGGCATCCTTGATGATGCCTCTCCAGGCTCTTGAAACGATGTTAGGTCACTCGTGTTTCATATCTGTACAGGAGACTGAGGATGATGACTGAGTTGTAGACCTGGATCTTGGTGTCTTTCTGGAGATTGCAATTGATAAAGACATGCCAAGGCGGTTTCCCAAAGGAGGCTCTTGCACACCAGATCCTGCGCTAGATCTTGTGAGGGTCTCCCCCGCACCGTACAGTGAGAGTATGCAGTATGTATTAAGCCTTTTATTGCAAAGGGCTCTGCAAAGCCTTTCCTGTTAGTCTGTTAGACTCTACAGACTTACAGCAAGACATCACCAAATTCAAGCCTCGTGTTGAGTAAGCCGGGGAGGAGAGACGGACGTGTGCAGTCTGCACTCTGTACACCAGGGTGGGTGGAGAGGAAAGAAAGAGGCCCTTTTTTGCCCTCGTCACTGAAGCAAATACCCTTCTCATTTGGGGGGGAATGCTGTTCATTGCTTTGGGTTGGAGATTTTAAGAGGCGCTCAAGCCGATGACGTGCCACTCCCATGGCCACTTTGTTGGGATGTCCGGTATCGAAATCTGAGATCCTATTGAAAATCCTACCTTCAGTGTATAACAGGAATGGTGGTGGTCTTGCAGGTGGGTTCCTGTCTATATTGCGGCTTCTATCTAATTTGTTTCATGGGGCACCAGATGTGTCCCTGAAGAGCATGTGGCAGGAGACCTTAATGTCCCAAGATAATTGTTTCCAAATGGCAAACATTTAATGCTTCCAGTGAGACGAGGGGGGCGGTGGTAGGGGGCTATTGAAAACTCCTTGCAAATGTGGTAAGATATTTGCTGGAAGGTTTTGTTTATGACAGTGAGCCGCATGCTCCATTTGTTACCAAAAAAATGAGTGTATTTTTGCTTCTGGCTGTGTGTGGGCTCAGTAAATGCCAACATTAGCTTTTTATTGAATTTGATACTGTCTTTTTTTCCTTTGAATAAAAAAGATGGAATTGGAGTTCTTTCGGAGAGTAATAAACCTGTTCATCCATCTCTATTTAAGTCTGCATTCTTTTGTAGTTGTGTCTCTACCAATACAGGCCTAACTGACACGGGTTGTTTTTTTTTTAGGCAGATGGAAAGCTTGCCTTAAACCAGCTCCAGTAAATGTGGCAAAGTATTGCTAAGGTGGTAGCATGGCTTTTCTGCCTTTTTAGGAAGAAGTTAAGTCAAATTTAGAGATGCATCTAAACAATTGAGGGAGAGGGAAGACAGTATTGTTCTGCTTGCATCTGGTCCAGTATGTGATCGGTGCAGAAGTGTGACTCTCATCTGTCAGATACCAGGCAACTACAGGCAGTCCTTGGACATACAACGCAATTGGTTCCTGAAAACCACATCTTAAGTCAAAACTTTGTAACTTGAAACCAATTTTCTCATAAGAAGCAGTGCTATAAATGAGATTGGTTTCGGAACCAAGGCCCGATACACTATTTTCACCAAAAATACCCCAGAATTTTGTACTCAATCATTTATAGATGAGTAATATAGCTACATTAATGTATTTATATTGTAAATAGCAATCATATTGATTTGGAAGGACTTCTTTAAGGTGACTTTACTGGAGTTTTTGAAGGGCTCTTGGCTGGAGTCTTCTCAGGAGTCTTGGCTGCAGGTTTTTCTGGAGTCTTGTCTGCTTTCTTAAAGAAAGTATTCAAGGGCTTTTGGACAGATGTTCTCTAGGGAGATGGGCGACGCAGTGAACTTATTCGCTGGTGTGGCGTCGTATCGGATCAAGCGTTGTAAAGTCAAAACTGACATCATCAAGTTGAAACAGGGCGTCAATTTATAAATGTTGTAAGTGCGAAATGTTGTAACTCAAAACGTTGGAAGTCGAGGACTGCCTGTATTCGGTTGGTGTTGACTTCCATGTCTTCAGATTCTTTGGTTTTACTTTTCTAGTCAAGTTTGTCCATTTTCAGGTGCTCTGGAAAGCTTGTCTTGTGCCAAAGTTGAGCTAATATGTACATAAACTCCATGCCCTTGTGCCCTTCCACAGAGGTTGGGTCTTGCGAGAGGGGTTGGTTGAGAGGGAGGAAGGCTGTATGTGTATGCTTATCAGAGCAAGGGTGAAAATGGAGTCCATGGGAAATGTGCAGTTGGCTCTGTGTGTGTGGCCAATCAATTTGGCAAGGTCCAAGGATTAACCTCAGCCCAGCTGTAGCAGGGTCTGGCTAACTTAACAACACCAGGCATCCATCTTTTTCAGCACAACCGACCCCTTGGGATTCCTGCAGCATTTGAATTGCAGGATTACTTGTGTCAGTGGTTGGCTGCCTGTAATCTCAGGAGAACAGACAAAATCGAAGTACCTTGGTTCAGGGTAGAGCATAGAGAGGGTTTGTCAAGCCATGAGAATGTGGCTTCTCTTTTTAAATGAGGGATGTGCACTACTGAAGGGGCTGTCTTTACCTCTGTTCTGTGGGTTCTGGCTACTTAGACAAGAAATGCATGAAAACCACAGCTACTTCTCAAAATAAAATTGCCCAGAGATCTGGATGAAAGGAAGGAAGCTGCAGAGCATCCATCTGCCTGAGAAGCCCCCCTTCATTCTCCCAAGATAGAAGTGCTGGGATTGGAGTGAGACCATCGGGTGTGTTTTCTTGGTGACAGTCCCAGTCTTAGCAAGGAAGTGGTATAGACATGACCTTCATGTGGGCTTGCTCACTGCATCACTATAACCCATGATGCCTCCTAAAACATCCCAGTGACATAAAGGTGAAGTCCTTAACTCAAGTATACCTTTGCTGGTTGCTCAAATTAACTCTACCTTCTTAGCTCCAGGTCTGCCTGGAGAACGGGATGATGGTGCTGTCCTATTTCAGGGGGGGTGCTATGAGGAAATGCGTGTTAGATTGCAGCGATCCAATACTGTGGTGTCCAGCACTATGAGAGTACCTAATCAGGGAGATCCTGAAAGGCAGGCCATGTCCCCCAGTAATAAACAGTGTGAAGGACAGGAGAGAAATGGACAACACTAAGTTATGGGGGAGTGTGGGCATGCCAGAAGATTGGTTGCAGATACAGGTGGACCTGGACAGGCTGGAGAGTTGGGCGGACCGGAACCAGATGAAGTTCAACACTCAGAAGTGTAAGGTGCTCCATCTGGGGACAAACAATCCCCAAAATACCTACAGGCTCAGTGGCGACAATTTGACTTGCACCATGGCCAAAAGGGACCTCGGGGTAATGATTGACCATTGCATGAACATGAGCTGGCCGTGCGATGCTGTGGCCAGCAGGGCAGACAACACTCTGGTATGGATTAACTGATGCATCTCATGTAAAACTAAGGAAATGATACTCCCACTGTACTCCATACTGATGAGACCGCAACTGGGATACTGCATCCAGTTCTGGGCGCCGCACTTCAAGAAGGACGTGGAAAAATTTGAGGGGGTCCAGAGAAGAGCCACCCGTATGATCAGGGACTTGGAAGACAAGCTATACGAGGAGAGGCTGAGGGACTTGGGCCTCTTTAGCGTACAGAAGAGAAAGCTGAGAGAGGGGACTTGGTAGCAGCTTACCTGGCCCATAGGTGGGCCTCTGGGGTAAACCAGGATTTGTGGCCAAGCTTCTGGAACTTGAGCCAGGCATGGCTGCTTGGTAGAGAACTGCCAGCAGCAACTCTAATTCAGTGGTAAACTGAATTGCAAGGACAGTTACTATGATGCTACTGAGGCATGGCGGGTACGTCTACACGTGTGCATTAATGTGCATTAGTTTATTTTAATTCACATTAAAGCATTAAAAATCCATGCTTTTTAGCTAATGTGCATTCAGACAGGCTATTGCACATTTTTCTAGTACCTCACAATCCAGGCATGGCTACATGTGCATGAATGCACTTTAGTTAATGGCAGACAAGGTTCCTTGGGTGAATTTGATATCTTTTATTAGACGAACCCAAATGGTTGGAGAATAGTTATTGAGCAAGCTTTCGGGTTCAAAAACCCTTCGTCAGGCTCTTTAGTTAATGGACGTTAAATCTAGTACCTCCATTGTGAGGTGCTAGGAAAACGCACATTAGCTTGGCTAAATGAACATTAATTAAGGGCATGCTTTTTAAGCTAATGAGCATTAGCCTATTTTAATGCACACTAAGAAAAAAAGTGCTTTTTTACATGATGCTTTAATGTGCATTAAAATAGGCTAATGCATATTAAAGCGCATGTGTAGACGCATGACTAGATTTAATGTGCATTCCCTAAAGTGCTTTAATGAACACATCGATGCGCCTGGCATGTCCCCACATACATACTGTTCATGTGCCTTCAGTTACCATATCTAGGATGCTCTGTGGCCACTCTTCTGGGGCCCACATTTGCCTGATTTAGTTTTTATTATCATAGGGTAACCTTATACTGTTTCTGAGGTAGGATGCTCTGTTTTAGCAGTCACCACCCCTGATGCAGGATTAAGTAGGTCTTAATTTGTTGTAAGAGAGGGCAGGATAAAACTGAAGAGAACAAAGCCTGCACTTAGGACAAAACAATCCCATGCACTGGTGCAGGCTGGGGCTGACTGGCTGGGCAGCAGCTCTGCAGAAAAGGACCGGGGGGGGGGGGGAAGGGGACAAAAAGATGAACAGGAGCCCAGCAGTGTGCCTTGTTGCCAAGAAGGCTAACGGCATCCTGGGCTGCATTGGTAGGAGCATTGCCAGCAGATCGAGGGCAGTGATTCTTCCCCTGTATTCAGCACTGGTGAAACCACTGATCTTCCATCCAGTGGCAGCAGCCTCCTGTCATCCGGCAGGCAGATTGGGGGCCTGCACTCCCGGGAGGAGTCCAGCACAGCCCTGCAGCCCTCCCGGGGGTGCGGGCGAGCCCCCAGTCTACCAGTCGGATGACAGGAGGCTGCTGCCACCGGCTGCGACCGGCGCTGAAGCCAAGTAAGCCCAGCTTCAAAACTTGAAACATTTCGAAACTTTTGAAAAGTTTCGAGTGCCCTTGTTTCATTTCGAAGCTGTTTCGAAGGCTTTTGTTTCCTTTCGGTTTCACCGTTTCGAGCTCGAAACGCATGGAAACAGCTTTGAAACGAAACACCGGTCGAAATTTCGCACGACCCTACTGCAAACATCTATACATTATTCAGAAGAGAAAACCAGAGATTTTAAACAGGAATCCATCGCATCAAGAGCACTGACCTGTTGTGGGCTTTCTGAGCATTTTGCAGCTGAAGAACTGCTTTACCTGTCTGTAGTCAGGAATCAATTGAAAGCTAAGAGCTGGCATTTCCGTGAGTCTAAAAAGGCTGAGCACCACTGCCTTCGATCACCTTGTGCTATCGAGAAATTTCCATTCACTTCCAGTCAGAAACAAAAACCTGAGCAGAGGCGGGGGGAAGAACTTATTCTGCCCCAATTCAGCCTCAGGAAAACTTTCACAGTGAAAACAACATTACTCGCCGTCAGACCCGAAATACTTCTGGCTACAGAGCCCAGCCAGGAGATGGTTGTTCGAGATTTGCACTTTGCAAACAGCCTGCTGTTGGTGTCCTTATTTGTTTTGGCAGGAAATGAGGTATTTATAGGAACAATTTAAACCTGGCACCACATTGCCTTTTAATTGAAAGCTGCTATTCCCAGCAATTAAAAAAAAAAAAAAAGAAAAAAGGAGAGAACAAACAGTGCGCGTGGCTCAGCGTGACTGTAGAAATGGGCCAAAGGCAGAAGAACGGAAGCGTGTGGCAGGTCGGTCCCTTCCCCTCCAGCCCCCATTGGAACAGGTGCCAAATCCCCTCTAGCATTCGCCTTAATGAGCCCTGGCCGTGTGTGTTGGAGTGGGGAAACGTATCCTGCCTCCGAGAGAGAGCAAATAAACTGCTGGATGGGAGATGCAACTGAAAAGATGCAAAGCCGGGGGGAAAAAGGGCCCGGCTCTTGCCGTTTCTAAAGCACCGTCAAGGCAGATGGTAGGGCACAATTAATGAAACGATTGAGCAATTACGAGTTGCCACCCATGGGCCTCGGAGGTCACAGTGTGATAACAAAGGCAGAATTGTAATGGAGCTGGGAGGCTGCGCTGAGCAGATGTGGTTTTAACTGAGGAGTGGAAAAGTTTCCCTCACATTAAGGGGTGGCACAGAAGGAGGTGTGGAGGGAAAG